>NW_022900951.1:16134787-16173004 GCF_012274545.1 Fukomys damarensis | reverse complement strand
TTTGTCCTCTGTGGCATGGATTCTGTTTTCTGCAGTGTCAGTTCTAATACTTGCTATTCACAATACAGACTTAATTTTGCCTGCTGTGTTTTCATTTCCTTATTCTTATCTCAACATGTCTTATTTCATAAGCAGAATTCCCCTTAGCGGTACACTTCAAAAACATGAGGTGGATTCAGGCCTAAAACTTACTTTCTGAGGCCACAACTACAGGACCAGAAAAAAATAAAAAATAAATAAATAAATAAAAGCTTCTGAAAGGGTCCTCATAAACTTAAAAATGTAGATGTAAACAGAGGTCATTCCTGCCCTAATATAGAAAATAGAACAATCTTGGATACTAACATATCTTTGGTAGTTAAAGGAGTAGCAGAACAGTTAGTCATAAGGGCACCGTAACTAGAAATAAACTGAGTTTCCTGATTACATTTATTGTTTTTTCTTTATAAAAATAATACATAATAAATGCATATAATTTTGAAAAGACAATACAAGGAAGAAAATCCTATGGCCCAGGTAACTACTGATAAGATTTTATATGTTTTGCCAGATACATGCACCCATATTGGGAGGGAGGGTGCAAAATTGGGGTCATACAGTTTTGTATCCCTTTTAATTTAATATATTGGAAACATTTTTTGCATCATTAATTTTTCTTTGAGGCCCTGATTTAACCATTGCATAGTATTCCTACATATGAATAGATGTATTATGATTTAATTAACCAGTCCCCTGTTGGTCATTTAGATTGTTTTCTATTTTTCAGTATAATGAGTATGATGAATATCACTGTACATAAGTCTTTATGCACATCTCTGATATTTCCTTAGGATAAATGAGGAGCTGATTCTTAATCCTGTCACATTGGTAAGGATTATATACATTCCTTATTAAGAATATAAAATGCTTGTTTCTTATTGTTTCAATGTGATTGCATAGAAAACTCTTTGGATTCTGAACAATGTGATGGTATCTTAACCAAGTTGGAGAGAGGTTTCTAATGCCTCTTACTCAACACCTCCGTGATGGAACTCCTATTGTATAAGCTTTGGGCAGGAAAACCACTTCTGGTATCAGGAGTTTGGAAGGCATATGTACTTGGGGAAACTTGAGGGTGGTTTAAAAAAAATTGTGGTCCTTGCTTATTCCTACAACCTGGGTCTCCATATTAATACTCTATGGTTCTGGACCATTTCTTTTTCTCCACCCTTCCTGTTATTTCAGGCTGCTATTGTCTGAGAAATTCTTTTCTCCCAATGTTCATGTGTACACTTCATTGCTAGGTAAGAAAATGAAAGTAGTTGATACATTCTATGAAGGTCAAGATGAAATTTTATCAATCACAGATCAGTTTTAGCTTTTTAAACTTATATTTTGTTTAGAGGTATCAGAAAACAGCCTGGGAATGTGCATTGTTATGCCATTACAACAAAAGCCTGCTTAATAGGGTTGCTTAAATTAAAATCTTTTTAATTAAAAAATCTTGTTTTTGACGCATAGCTAAGTAGCTAGGACATCAGCATTTCCCTTAAAATACTTGGGAAGTTGTATAGATCTTTAAACCATGATTCAGAATTTTTTATTGAATTGTTCTTCTCTCAACCTAGAAGATGATATCAAGTGATAATTTTACATGACACTAAAAGTTTTGAAAACAATCCTGCTGAAACTCAGGCATTCTCCTTTATCTGATTTGTTCTGAGACTCATATTGTAGGTTATTCAAAATTGTGACTTTTTACACATTTCAAACTCACAAAGTAGAGCATAGAGCATGATTAGCATTTCCTAACCTTTTTTAGTGTTTCAAATCATATTTGCATAAGTGTAATCTGCCAAGCTCCACAGTTTTTTGGCTGGCAGGCATTATGGTGGGATGAGAGAGGATAAATACATTTGCCTTACTTTTAAATTATTTTTTGTCCATATTCATTCTTTAGCCACATTGTATAGAAATTTAACACACATATGAATGATCTCGCTCACCATGCTTGGCAGAAAATTGGCTGTAGTAATCTGTGAAATAGGCATCCCATTGTGTTACATCTTTCAAAGTTATGTATAGAGTGTGAATATTACACAGTCAATCGGGGCAAAAGAGAAGAAGTAGCATTTACTGAACATCTACTGCCCTTGGTGGAGCACCCTAATTACAATGTGCTGTGAGATAAGCAAAATATGCATTTTATGAATGAAGAAACTGAGGCTCAAAATGTTAGGTAACTTACCCAAGTTTAGTTAACTACACCACTAAGTGACAGAGCTGCATTTTAAACCTGGTACTGGCCACTTAGTTTCAAAACACATTTTTCCTATTTGTTTTCTTACAATTAGAGAAATATGCTTTGTTGTTTAGTAAGTAGTATTCCCTGAACTTTGGAAACTATGCAAAGTACAATATTGAATCAAACTAATGATCCGTGTGACCTCAGATCTCTAATGAAAACCAAGGGTGATTTTTCAAAAGGGAAACTTAAAACTTACCTGCAGAATTAGCTTAATGCTCATTTCTAATCGATAACATTTCAGTCATTATTTGGTGAAATGATTGGAAAGTGGTTTTTGGTTAAAAAGAAATCAAACTTTATGAAGTTTCTCTGGTATATAGTAAAACATTGGCTTTCATATTTCTCTACTTTTTTGGTTGTTTGGTTTTTTTTTTGGGGGGGGGGTCACAACATGTTGCCCAAGCTAGCCTTGAACACAGGAGCCTCCTACTTCAGCCTCCTGAGTAGCTGGGGCTGCAGGCATGTGCCACTGTGTCCAGCTACTTTAAAACTTAGGTTGTTCAAAATTGTAAATCTTTGCTGAACTCAAAAAAGAGCTAGGTATTTTTGTGAACATCAGAGAATAAAATACCTTTTAGATCATTTTTCACTTAATTTTTTTCTTAGATTGCTTTTATGTACTGTTAATCAGCTGAGTAGTTCAGACAAGAAGGTATATTGGAAAGTTTGTAGATGACATGAAGCTGAAATCTGTGAAGAGGCTGATTGATAGATTGGAAATCCAGTCTATACAAACTGTAGCAATGGATTAGAACTGTAAGATGAATCAAAAATTTAAAATAAGGCATTATTACTGAGCCTGAGTTTAATAACAGGTACAGTACAGAGAGGATGCAGAGCTTAGCAGTACTATAAAAACTAAATAAGAGATTTAAATCAACAGAAAGCTTTGTATGAGTCAGCAGTATGTTGTGCACATACCAAAATTAATGCAAATATCAACTGCATTAATATAAGTTTATTATCTAGGTCCAGGGAGCCAAAATGCCCTTTACTATGTATTGGTTGTACAGGGGTTGGAATGTTAGTTAATTGCATGTAATCTCTTGTACCTCTTTTCAAAAGAAATCAGAGTGTGCTCAGAAGAGGGTGGTGATGAGACTTACCCACTTTGAGTTATCTAAAAAAGACCAGACTCAGGGTGATTTAGGGTAATAGATACAGATTTATTTCCTGTGACTTTGCAGAGATCCTACAGGCAAGTTAATCCTCACTTATTTGTAATCTCAAAGGAAACTTGTGGCTGAGGAAAATTGCTATATAGTGAAGAATTTTTTCTAGCAGGCAGTGCTTTTTCTGAGATAATGCATTAGGCTACTTGGTGAATCTACATTCTTGTCCTGATAGTGTTCATGTACAGACAACAACAGTAGAAAGAATTCAAACATCTGATGTGTAGTTGGAACAGAAGATTTTTGAGATCCCTTACCAATCCTAATTTTTTAAATTCTAAGACCAAGAAGACAAAATGGAATTTTTTTTATCTTCATAAATCTACCTCACTTTGATAATAATTTCCAGTGGCATATCTCTTTACAGTTTATAAAGTGCTTTCTTATAAGTTATCTCAGTTTTGAGCTGAATAACCATTTGGGTAGATAGGGCAAATATCCCCATTTTGAAGATACAAAGTAACATACTGAGATAAAGTCTGAATTGCCCCAATTCATAAAACTTGTAAGTGGCAAGTATATGGCTCTACCTCTGGTCTACCAATTCCAGGTTTAGTGCTGTTTCTATGATACTTGTTTTGCTTACATGGAAGATTGCAAGGAACAGATGGTTCTCAAATTTTATTTCCATGGAAAATATAAGTGTAGCTAAGTTAGACAAGGGTTCTAAAAGCCAAATAATGAGAAGCCATTGAGCAGATTTGTGTTACAAAAATATAACCGCTTATCGTCAATGAAAAAGCATAGTTTGGGCTACTAGATGAATGTGCTATTTACTAATGTGGCTAATAGAGGAGAGGTAGCAAGTTGGAGGGCCATAGGTGAAGTAATTGAATTTTACATATAATAAAAATAGCATTGAGTACCAAGTACTGTGCTTAGAGTTGTGTTATTTATTTCATTTAGTCTTTACAAAAACTCTCTGAAGGTGTCTTTTTAAATCTTTATTTTCCATGTAAATAAAGCTTAGTCTTAATAATCTATCAGGGCTTTAAATTAGTAATGTAAGAACAGGATTTTGAACATACATATTTTGACTCCAAAGCCAGTATTTTAAGAGCTAGTTTGAGGTTTCTTTGGGGTGTTTCAATAATCAGTAGTCAGTGGAATAAATGGTTGTAGCTTTTAGGAAAAAGAAGTATCCTGAAGATAGTTGGGTGTCCTTACCACAGAAGTGAGAAATACGTAAACTCTAAAAGTCTTGGGAAAATAAAAATGTTATGCCTGGTTTCCCCCTTCTTCTGCATTTTGGCACTGTTTCTGTGCTTTATAGTGTATTGTATAGGTAATATTCCTTAACCTAGGAACATCCTCTAAGAGTGGGTGAAAGTAAAAAATGCCCTTTGTATAGGTCAGCAGACCTTCTAGGATGAGGGCCACGTTTTATTAACCTTTTATTTCCAATCAGTACCTAGAACAAAGCATGAGTGATATGAAATGAGTGAATGAATGAATAAATAGTAGGAATGGGAAGAGTAGAGAGGAGTTCAAATTCAGAGAAGCTACCTCATGTGGTACATTGGGTGATGGGTGGCCTACTTTTTACTTCTGGTTTATAATGCCCAAAGATGTTTAGCTTAGATCCTTTTACACTTATTAAAGTAAAATTAGTCAAACAGTTACTCCTTTTATCCAACGAGGGAATGAGAGAAGGCCCTCTATACTCCTGAAGTCTTTTTTTAAACTACACATATAATACATATTCATTGTAGGCACATCAGAAAATTCCAATAAGAAAAAACAAAATTTAAATTTTCTAAAATTCTACTACCCAGAGATACCCACTGTTAACATTTTGGTGTATATCCTTCCAGAGTTTTTTCCATACAAATATATACATTTAAATATGTATATATTTGTTTAAAATGGGATCATTACAATCCATATTGTTTTGTAAACTGCTTTTTCACTTATTGAATGTGACTGTCTTTCCATGTCAATAAACTCACATCTTTATCATCATTTTTAATGACTGCGTAGCATTCCATTATATAGATGTACCATAGTATATTTAACTAGCTCTCTATTGTTAGGAATTTAGATTTCCAATTTGGCATTCTTTATTTAAAAAATGGTGAGCATGTTTGTTGTACACTTGTCCATTAAAAAAAGAATAGATGGTACATTTCAAAATTGTATGTTTTTTAAATAAACTCAGATTGCCTTCCTGAAAGGTTGTGCTGATTTACACCTTTTCCAACAGTAAAGCCAAAGTACTCTTTTTCTCATGCCCACATTAGCATTGTTATTTTTTGGTAAACTATTACCAATTTGAGAGGCAAAAGGTATCTTTGGGTTAAATGCATTTCTGTAATTGGTACTAAGGCTGAACTCTTCCCTTATTACTCATTTCTATTGAGGTTCATTTTTTCCTTACAGGTTTACAAAGCAAAGATCTTTTGTATCAAGAATACCAACCCTTTGTCATATGTTGCTTTATTTTTTGTAATCAGTTTGTGTTTTATCTTTTTTTGGTGTCTGGTAGAAGTTTTAAACTTTTCTGGATTTAAACATCATTTTTTTTCTTTATGATTTCTACCCTCCTTACCCCATGATTACTATTTACCTGTATTCTAATACTTATATAGTTTATTTTTTACATTTAAATGTTTTATCCCTCTGGAATTTGCTTTGATATAAGAGATTGAGCTTAATTTTCTCTGAAATAATTAGTTTTCCTGATTAATTATTAAAAGAGTTGAATTTACAATGTGTTTTGCCTTACAATGTTGTAAATGATGTTTGGTGAGGATTAACTAAAACCATTTGTAATGCATTTAACTAAAATAAACTCAAGAGCTCACCTGGAAAGGAAATAATCATTTCTTCTATTATTTCCATGGAAAAATGTTTTATAGTTGCAAATAATTAACTTACAAATGAACTTTTGAAGCACAACCTGTTGCAATTTTGAAACTGCATTCTTAGATGGTAGTTCTACTTCACTAGAGCCCTTTAGAAGTGAAAATATTCCTGAACAATAATTTTTTTGTCTGCCTTCATTTAACTTTGATGAAAAATGTGTTTTGGTAACTTTGTATTTGCTGTGCTTTTCACAGAATGGACAGCAAATTATGGATGAACCTATGGGAGAGGAAGAGATTAATCCACAAACTGTAAGTAAAATATTATATCACAAAGGAGAGAGACAAATTAGATACCATAAAGTTATTCTTGTTTTTTTAAATTGAGGAATCATTTTATAGTATTAAGAATTTATTGATATTTTCACATTAATTTTACCAAAACATATTCTTGAAAATGCCAGTGACTTTTCTAAATACTATTTGTTAAGACTGATTTTAAAAGAATGACAAAGCAAGTTGCTTTGTATTGAAAGTTTTCATTAATGTGTTGTAGCATGTATTTTTAAAAAATCAACTGACTATAAATTTATGAAAGACAAAAATATACAAAGATCATACTTTAAAGAAATAATTAATATTTAGAAAGTAGACATTAACCATTTCCTTACTCCTTTTCTTATTGTTATGGGTGTTCACTCCTGAATCCCCATTATACTAATACCTGGCACACAAGAGATACTATGCATTACATAAATGAAGTAATAATTTGTTGCTGACCTCTCACAAGATATCCCTTGTCAGAAGCTAGCTATAATCTTATGATTCTATCCATAAGACAATTATTATTTATGTTTGTGAAGTATATGTTCTACAACTTGCTGTTTTCACTCAATGTCTTGAGCATCTTTTTATATAGAGATAAAAATACAAGTAGTATAGATCTTTTTTTAAATGCATGTATGATAATCTATTTTATGCATATCCTATATTTAATGTAATTTCTCCCTATTTGTGAACTTACATTTCAGTAGAATGTAGTCTTAGAAAATGACGTGTTGGAACAAAGGGTATGAATGAACATTAAACATTGAAGTCTCCGTAGACATTACCAAACTGCCCTGCAAAACGATTGTAAAAATTCCACTGTATGAGACTACTAGTTCAGCAATTCCCCCCTCAACACTGGGCATTATAAAACATTGAGCCTTTCTCATTTTAATTTGCATCTCATTTGATTATTAGTGAGATTAAGTAGCCACACATTATTGGCCTGTGTATTTTATGTTCTGCCCAATTTTCTTTTGGGTTGCTTCTTGTCTCCTTATTGTTTTATACAATCTTTGAATGTATTCTGGGTATTAACTCCATATCTCTTACATAGCTTGCAGATATTTTATCCTTTTTTCAAACATTGAATTTTTTTCTCTTTCATTTTATGTATATAGAAGTTTTTGTTTTTAAATGATCATATCTGACTTGGTTTCATGCTTTGGTTAGAATATCCTTTCCTTATCCAAGGTTATAAAAATATTTTCTTACATTTTCACTTACTCTTTTAAGTTTTTCTGTTGTTTGTTGCTATGATGTTTTTGTCCTTTTTTGCATTTTTATTTTGCATCTTTGTTCCACCTGGAATTTTAGTATCTGATATGAGGTAGAAATCTAACTTTTCTTTTCAACATAGTCTGTTGTCCTAACCCTTATTTACTGAATAAACATAATCCATTCTTTCCCCACTCATTTGAGATACCTCTTTTATCATATTTGAAATTGCCTTCTCCCTATATAAGTTTCCTACCATAACAAATTACCATAAGCTGGGTGGCTTAAAACAAAAGAAATTTATTCTCACATTGTTTTGGAAGCTAGAAGTATGAAATCAAGGTTTCAAAAGGGCCATGCTCTCTCTGTCACCTCTAGGGGAGGATCTTTCTTTGCCTATTCTGGCTTCTGAATGTTTCAATTTAAAATAATTTTGCAATTACTGTAGATTTATTGTATGTTTTTATATGTAGCATGGCAAACCTTCCCACCTTTTTACTTTTAAAAATTGTAGTTTTGTGGCATTTAATTCTCCAGATAAACTTCACAATCAAGGTCAGTTATCCTCTGAAAATTGAACTTTTATCAGAGTTGCACTAAATTTACAGGTTAACATGAAAAATTACTTTAATAATATTGAGTCTTCATATTCATAAATATTCAGTTATTCTGATGTTCTTTGATGTCTTATCAAAATTTATGACTTCTTACATACAGTTCTTGTACATTTCTTTTTTTTTTGGTACCGGAGATTGAACTTGGGTCCTTGCGCTTGCAAGGCAGGCCACTGAACTGCTGAGCTAAATCCCCGGCCCCTCCTGTACATTTCTTATTAAAAATAATTCACTGCCATTCTGAGAGGCTGGGACCAGAAGATTGCAATTTTAAGAGAAGACTGGACAATTCAGTGATTCAGTGAAACCCTGTCTCAATATAAAAATTAAAAAATAAAGAGGTTGGGAATATAGCACTTTCCAGAAGTCAAATAAATTTTCCTGAACATTGTGTCCATTATGGAAGAATGAGGTCTTATTACTCTTCTACTTAAAATCCTCAGTGATTTTGTGCTTCCTTCAAATAAAGTCTAAACTCTGCAACATGACCTCCTGGGTCCTGCATAATAAACTTTGCAAACTTCTTTCCACATCTTCTCTGGCCACACACCTCTGCCCTGTACTGAAAGTTCACTCAGATGTATTAGCTTCTCTTTTCCTTCTGGGCTTTTTCACAGGTAATGTTCCCTCCCCTGTAATTCTTTTCCCTTACCACTCCCCTCCATTTTTAATTCTTAATCATCCTTCAGGTCCAAGTTAGATGTCATTTTAACTAAAACATCTTCCTAACACACTACACTTCCACCTTGAGTTGTCTTTTCTGCTGCCAGCACCACCTAATGGCGACACTGTGACAGATCCTATTACTTATTTACCTGTCTATGTATATTCCCTACTAAAAGGAACTATTCCTTATTTTGTGTGCTAGTTGGTGTACATTATATATTTGTTAAATGAATGCATGGGTTAAGTTTTAGCTAGCACAGGGACCCAGAGATGGGGGCCTAGTGCCTGGGACTGCCTTCACATTTCATCTAGATTCTTACACCTTCACAAACCATTTGAGGCATTTTACTCCATTGGTGTATAGTGTATGTTTGCATGTAAAAGATGTAAAAACGATCAGTAAGTATAAATACTGATTTTTCCTGTCATCAGCTACCTTTTTATTAGTGAAACAATTTCTTTGGAAAAGAGAACTCTAAATTCTCTTTCCTTTAATCTGAAATTGAATGGTTTTCCATTGCGATGTTATGTTTGGCCTTTCTGTTACAACTTTAGTAGAACTTATGTTTGAGAGAAAACTGCATTCTAGAGACAGATTAAAAAGATGAAGGACTAAGATAATACCAGCAGTATGGGTGAGGTTTTTGAGAAGATCATTACAGATTTTATGAATTAAGTTTAGGTATTAAAATAAAAGCCTTGGAGCCAGGGATTTAGCTTAGTAGTGCCACCACCTGCCTTTCAAGCCCAAGGTCCCAAGTTTGATCCCTGGTACCAAAAAAAAAAAAAAAGCCTAGTATTTAATATTTCTGTAATGGTCTTAAATCTAAAAGATTGTCAAAACTTATATTGGCCTCATACATTAAATTGTACTTGCCTTTCTCTTCTATTGTTGATTGTTATTATTTTGTTCTTGTTTTGAGACAAGGTCTCGATATATAGTTCAGACTGGGCTTGAACTCCAGTGATCCTCCTGCCTCAGCCTTCCAAATGCAGAGATAGGAAGTCACTACATCCAGCTAATTGTACTTAGCTTTAATAGTCAAGTGAAAGTTTTCCTTTGTTATTTACTAATAATTTACATGGTAAAAGTTGAATTGTTACATTAGTTATCTGTTTGATGCATTATGAATTACCCCAGACTTAGTGATTTCAACCACATACATTTTTTATCTTACAGTTTAGTGAGGCCCTATATCAAAAATGAACAGGATTGGGGATGTAGCTCAGTGGTAGAGTGCCTGTGGGTTCAGTCCCCAGTACTGCAAAAAAGCAAAAAGGACAACAAAAAGTCACGAAGTTATAGTTCCTAAGTGATTTTAAAGGAATATGGTAACAGACAGCAGGGCTTATTCACAGGCCTAGATTCTCAGAAGAGCTCAAGAATAGGGCCTCTGGGTGCTTTGGAACTGGAGAGTACGCAAGGGGCTGAAAATAGAAATTGGGTAAATGATGATATAAACAGCCTCTATGTCCCCACTCCTCTGGAGACAAAAGGTATTTAATTAGCAAAAAGCAAAGAGTTTCCAGACTTGGGGACCTTGGGCACAGTAGGAGGTAGGATGAGGCACAGTAGTAGTCTGGAAACAAGGAGGTCAAGTGAAATCCTACTATTGAAAGGCAATATGGCCCCATTTTATCCACTAGAACCATAGCCTGTAGACAGGAGAATGGGGTGTCCGTACCTGAAAAAAAATCTATAAAGGCTACCCACTTGGCCAGTTAACCTATAAAAGTGTACATTCATGCTCTTGCTCATTCTCTCACCCATCTCCCTCCCACCATCTGTCTTATCTGTGTCTCTCTGTCCCTTTCCCCTTCCCTTTCTGTCTCTGTCTATGTCTCTTTCCCTCTCTCTCTTTGTCTCTCTCTGTCACATACACACAATGCAATCTCAATGTGTTGCCCAGGCTGGCCTTAAAGTTTTCCTTCCTCAGCCTCCTGAGTAGCTGGGAATACAGGTGCGTAGTGCCTCGCTGTTAAATATTAGTGAAAAGTGAAATATTACCACACATTTGAGGATGAATTTCAACATGAAAGAATGAGATCTTAAAGGAATAGGCAATACAGGTAAAAGGAAAAATCAGTGTCCTTTGAGTGCTGACAAAATTGATTCATAAAATAAGAATGCATTACTATTATAAAAAAGAATTATAAAAACAAGAAATTCTTAGGAATTAAAAATGGTGGGAGTACTCTGGGACACTGAGGCAAGAGGATCACAAGTTCTTAGTGACTTGTCAAGACCCTGTCTCAAAATTTTAAAAGGGGGCTGTGTATGTACCTCAGTGCAAAGTCCCTGGGTTCAATCCCCAATCCCCCCCTACATACAAAGAAATGTTTTACACTTTAGTAGAATTATTTAGAAGCTAAAATCAAGGAGTAGTCCCAAAAAAGTAGAATAAGGCAAAAAGATTAAAATCGGGAGAGGAAAAAAAGAGCAGTCTAATATCTAATAGGAATTTCAGAAAAACAAGGGGAGAAATGGGGGAAAAAACTCAATGAGAAACCTGCCCCTTCCCACATTTTAATATCTCTAAAATCGGAATGTTTGTTCTAGTCAATGGTGTGATGCATTTTGATTGATGATTTTTTTTTTCATAATGGTGTACTGATAATCATGTTCTTAGATTAGGTGGAATACTATAATACCAAAAAGTTTTTATTCCCAAATGAGGATCACTATTCTCTGGATTAAAATATCCCACTGAAAACCTTATAATGGAAGAGAAACAGAAAATGATTTACTCTCAAGAGGGTACACTTTTTTTTTTATACCGGGTATTGAACTCAGGTCCTTGTGCTTGCAAGGCAGGCAGCAGCACCACTAAGCTAAATTCCCGGCCCTCAAGAGGGTTCACTTTTATAAAATAGCAAAACAACAGAAATAAGAGAAGTCCCCTAAAGCTTTTAGAGGTTTTTAAAAATCATAAAAGGTTTTGGATATAAGGATATTAGACTTTTCAGTACTAGAAATTAGAAAACAAAGAGCAATGCCTTTAAAATGTATAGTGAAAATGATTTTCAACCACAGTATTTTCAGGCACCTATTTTAGGAAATTGCTAGAAAATGGGCTCTGCCAACACTAGGGAATTGTTAACTAAGAAAGGAGGTATGGTATTCAGGAAACAAAGGACCCAACTCTACAAGCCTGATGAAGAAAGTTCCTTCCCATTATGATGAATAAAAGAAGCTCATTCAGTAGGCTTAGAAAGTGCTCAGTCCAGACTGAAGCAGACAGATGGTTCCAAAAATGTTGTTTCCGGAGACAACAGAGTGGGGTGTTGGTGGCATTATAGAAGTAATGAATTTGCCAGTAGGTTTGAGTATTAAAAATTTATATGACAGGCTGTTGCAGGATGAAAAGAGGTTGAGATAGATTGAAAACAACACAACTGTAAGTTTAAGGAAAAACAAAAGTTGTCAAGTTGTCTGTGGGGAGGAGTATAACTAGAGTACCTCAACAGTGAACAGTATTTACATGGTCGCAGTAATTGTAAAGACTACTGATTTAACAAAAATTGGTGATTTGCATGCTAAGTCATCTGTATGACAGGTGTCCACAGGTAAAATTTGATGACAAAGTGGTATTAGGTTACTATTTATCATATAGTGGGAGATATCAGAGGGAGTGATGAAAAGGGTATCAAGAGCACAGGGTATGCCTGCTTTTTAGATATAACTGTACCAGCAATTCTGACCCTTTAGCACTTGATAAAATTCTAAGTAAAATTTTAAAAGTAGTCTTGGTCCACAAAGACATGAAATTTAACAGTTTTGAAGAATAGGTATAGGATTTTGAGATGTGGATGTTAATGTTGGGGTAAAAGCATTCTCATGGGAAAGTGGTATAAATAAAAGCCAAAGGGGGAAAAAGTGAAATGTATTAGAGGTGGTTAAATCAGTTTGTCTAAAAGGATAATCATAAAAGAGAGCCTAATTTCTCCTGAACATAAAATATCTTCATTCAGACCTCTTTGATATGTGGAGTTAACCCTGGGGTGTCATTTGAACATATCCTTAGGTTTCTATTGGTAGAGTCATTTCATTTTTGGCTGGATTTTTCACACCTTGTATCTTCCTCTCTTTCCTTTGGTTTTTGCCCTGCAATCTATCTCTTTCCCATATCTTTGATCCTCTTCTGGAACTTTAATATTGTTATCCTTCCTTCTGGTTTTCTAAGAGTTCAGTCCCTTCCTATCTTTACCTACCTAAAGACTTTCATTTTCTTCATGTATTTCATAAAACATAAGAAAAATTGTCTAATTAAATTGATCCATACCAGAAGATTAACTGATAGTTATCACAGTTCATCTCTCTCCAAGAGTAGTGTTTGCTTATTAACCATATTTATGCATAATCAGTTGGAATTCTTACATAATTATTCCAACTAGTATCTTTTGTTTTTCCTTCTTTGCCAAAGAGACTAGATTGTTTTTGTTTTTGATTCCTGTGGGGCTGAGGAGGAAAACTGCCTCCATAACAAAAGGTAGAATGCCTTGTATAGCACCTCAAGATAAAACAGCTTCCTAGACTCCCTAACTTTCCATCCTTTTTCATTGGCCAGAGGACTCTATGCTCTTGTATGATCCATGCTGAAGAATATAGACTCTTAGCTGTTGAAATATCCTTAGTCTTCAAAGAATAAAATAGTTTCCTGTTTAGTGGGTGTCTTAGTTATTTTCTCATTGCTGAGGCACAATACCCGACACCCAAATATTAAAATAGGAAAGATTTATATTGTCTCACAGTTTGTAGTGGTTTCAGTCCAAAGTCAAGTGGCCCCAAGGCAGGATGGCATGGTAGAGGGGCATCTCAGAGGAGGCTTCCTTATGGCTTGGCCATCAGGAAACAGAGAGAAAGTGGAATCTAGGGAGGAGGAGGAGATACAACCTTCCAGAATACACCCCTAGTGACCCACCTCCTGCAACCAGTCTTTGCTTCCCACCATCATATTTAGCTATAAACTCACCCATGAATCAATCCACTGAAGAATATCATACCCCCATGATCCAGTCAGCTCCAAAAAATCCCACCTATCAGCACATGAGGCTTTGAGTGGACATCTAGATATAAACCATAATGGGGGGAAATAATTATCTTTAACAGTCCTTGCAATACCCGGCAAAGGTCCTTCTAAGGATTGAGAACTAAAGAAGACAGTTAAGTACATAGCATGAAGAGGCTAATAAGTGTTCATTGTCCTGTCCTTTTCCTTACAGAGGCTGATCCTGTTTCCTCAGACTATTTGCCAGGAATAAATTGTGTCCCTTAGAAACTAGGATAGTAGCCAGTAATTTTTAGCTGACAGTAGGCCTACACTCAGGCAAAATTGTGAAATGTGTTGATTTGCCCTTAATTGGTCTTTGACTCTTCTGTTCTGTCATTCATTCATTCATTTATAAATGGGAAAAAGGATCTCATTATGTTGCCTAGGCTGGCCCTGAACTCCTGGGCTCAAGTGATCCTCCTGAGTAATTGCCCTCAGCTCGCCTTTGTCATTTATTTCTAATGATTATACATACATGAGTTGCTCATGATATCAACTTTGTAAATATTACTACTATCCAAAACACTATAGGGCTGGGGATTTAGCTCAGTGGTTCCGCCACCTGCCTTGCAAGCCCAAGGTCCCTAGTTCAATCCCCAGTACCAAACAAAACAAAACAAAACAAAAACACTATATCAACTCAATTTTTGTAGCTCTTATAGTCATGTGCATAACTTAAGAATTGGAGAACATTTGTTTAATGTAATACAGGTTGAGCATCCCTATCCTGAAAATCCAAAAATGCTCCAAGTCTGAAACTTTTAGAGTGCCAAAATAATGCCATAAGTGGGCAATTTCACGGGTGATCTAATGTGACAGATTGCAGTCAAAATATAGGCACACTAAAAATATTTCTAAAATTACATTCAGGATATGTGTATATGGTGTCTATGAAACATAAATGAATTTTGTGATTAGACTTGGGTCCATCCCCCCAAGATATCTCATGATACATTTGCACATACTCCAAAAAAAAAGATCCCAAAACTGAAACACCTCTGGTGCCAAGCATTTAGGATAAGTGATGCTTGACCTGTAAAAATAAAAACAGTTTGAAAAGATAAAGTGAAAATAAGTTGTAGATGATCTTAAATACTAAGTTAAGGAAGAGCACCCCTGTGATGGACACAGGCAGGAGTATACAGGCCGTGCCCTACTCTAAATCCCCAGCCCTACCCTACTCATTTTTGAAGTTCCCTGAAGACATGTTGATCCGTTAACAGTAATTTCTTCCATCTTACACTCATACTGTTATTCCAGCTACTGTTTATACAGTAACCATGAAGCTGCAGTGATAAGTGTGATGCTTTTCATAATATCCAGGGTATTTTACCAGTTATTGGTGGTCCGTTGATTTTTATCCTCCTTTTCCTTGAGGGTCACCTCAAACCCTAACACTTTGATTTGAATATCCAAAACGATACTCATAGCCTTGAATCCTGTACACATTTGCACACTTCTTAAAATCATCATGGTTCAAGCACAAAATAAACTACAGAAAGAGAATACCTAGCAGAGTATACAGAAGGCAATGATTTACTCAACACAGGAAAATCCAATTGAGTTCTAATTGTTAGGGAAAATTGTGGTATGGTACATTAATAACACTTATTGACTAGCTGTGTAGAGTATTGTCTGACATTCTGACTCTCATTGGCTTACGTTGTATTTTAGTTCTCAGAACTGGGGGAATACTCTAGTAGATTTAAGTATATACCACTTAGGAAAATATTTCTGAGATAAGTAGCATTATAATTAGCAATGCTGATAATATTAGAAAGGGTATGTGCACACCAGGCAAAATTTTCAAGCATGTAAGGCTTCCCTTTGCCAATTTTTGGCTCTCTTTCAGGGCTATTTTTCACTTCGTGGTGTCTCTTTCCTCTACCCTAAGAGCTAACAACAAAACAAACAACAACAACAAAAAACTCTTCCTATTGTTTGCCTCCCTCATATGTTGCCTCTGATCCAAAATCATTTATCCTCTGCTCTAGTCTGTTCATCATAATACCCGTTTCTTTGGGTTGAATGATCTCATACACATTTGGAAAGGAAGCAAAGTGATTTAATTAAGTTACATCCACGTATGAATAGTTGGCTGAGTCACCCTGAAATACTGGCAAATAGAAAGTTGTAGCTCCTTTACCTAAATTAGTATTTTAATTTAACTATTTTAGACAAGCATGACTAAGTAGAAAGAGCTTCAGGCTAAGCAGGAAAAATGTGGGACAAGGAGCAGAGTGATACATTACTGTCTATTGTGAAATTCTGACCTGCAGCAGTGTTGCTGCTGCCCCAACCGTCTTTTCACACCCATGGGAAAGACTGAGTGCAACACAGTATGCTTTCCATCAAGACAGAGCCTTACAAGCAAGCCCTGTCAGTGCTCTAGGAAGCCATTACTATTTGGATCAAGTTAATCAACTTTGTGGAACTTATTTCCCATCTCTTATTTAAAATCTTAGCTATTTAGCACTTTATAGCATTAGCTATTGATAAATGTGTGCTAGAGAATAAATTTTGCCCTTAGCTGAAAATCCTTAGATACTAAATCCTTTAGTATCTGAAAAATTCAGTCATCCATACAAAAATTATATCCAAAGGAATAAGTTTAAGAACATGCTGATTTTAAGTTTCTGTCATAGGCCTTTTATCATAGGGTCATGAAGATGGTTTTATGATTGGGTTTGACTATAGTTAGGATTCTGCCAACAAATATATGGTATAGAAAAGTATTTAAGAACTCTACCATGAACCCTGTACCAAACCTTCTTCCTTCAGAGTCTTATCAAAACGTTTAGCACCTCCTGATTTTTTACTTCAATCAGCTACTGGCTGACTGTTCATGTAACTCCTGCCTTCAATTGAGTTGCCTTGTTATACCTGCGCAAACATCACACTACTTCCATTTCCACACTGTATGGACTTGGAGAGCGGGTTATTTAACTTCTCTCTTACCCTCAGTCTCTTCATCTGTAATATGGATGATAGTACTTTATCTCATTGTGAAAATTGACAGATAATTCTATGTAAAGTGTGGTCCTAAAATATGCTATAGTAGTATCTTAAGTATTATTGTTACATTGGGGGGGGGACTTGACTAACATACAATAGAATTCAAATAAAGCCACTTAAGACTCAATAAAAGAAGAAAAACTAAAAAGTAAATCCATAAAAAGTAAGAGGAAGGAATTCAGTATATAAATTCCCAAAGTAGTAAATTAGAAAATGGGTTAAAAAAGCAAATGCATAACATTAAATGCGTAACATTAAGAAAGCAAAACAGGATATAACCACAGATAGGAGGGAGTTTGAAACATCATAACAACCAAAACATTTACAGATGAAATGATATAATGCCTGGGATTTGCTTCAAAATAATTAGGTACAGGAGTAGGGAGAAGTGAGTTTGTAAAACAAAACTGGTCATGAGTTAAGTGGTTTATATCAGTCTCTCTACTTCTAGGAATACTTGAAATTTTCCTTCAGTTTAATTTAAAAAACTTAATAGAGGGCCAGGGATTTAGCTCAGTGGTGCTGCCGCCTGCCTCGCAAGCACAAGGTCCCAAGTTCGATCCCTGCTGCCAAAAAAAAAAATAATAATAATAATAATAGAATCCTAAGCGTAACAATATACAAATATGAATATCTTGCCCAAATTTTTAAGAACAATTGGAATTATATCATTTGGGGTTGGAGAGAAAAATCTTCATCCCTATAGCCATAGGAGAAATTTAAATCTTCAGAAAATGAGCACTACCAACTTAACCCTCCTACAGTTCCAGACCCTAATAATTTCTTGGAAGAGAAATCTTTGGAACTTTGAAGAAATACATCACTCCTGGAGTTATAAAAAATTGACTCAAAGCATAAAATTGCATCACTGCCTAGTTTGTTTTATAAAGTTAGCGTAGGCTCAAAAATGGAAATTGGCACAGAAAAGGAAAACATGCTAATTTAATTTATGAATATAAATACAAAAGTCCTAAATAAAACATTTACAAATCAAGTATAGAATTATATTTAAACAGTGGATAAATCAATCTGATGCAATTGAAATATGTTATGTACTTGTGCCAGTTCCCTACAATGAATATATCATTATGTACTGCAAACATATACTAATAAAAGTAAAAAAAAAAAAAAAAAAAAAAAAAAAAGAAAGAGCATAGGTCAATATTAGGAAATCTATTCATCCTAAGTTATCAAATCATTAGGTCAAAGGAAGGAAAATTAGGTGACTATATGAATAGACAATAAAAATATTTCTTATAAAATTAATTAAACAATCATTCCTCTTTTAGTAAAGAGGAAATGGTCTGACCTTAACATGATATGTTTAAAACCAAATATTTATATCATACCTGAGTACTGACGTGAATGCATTCCCTGAATCAGGATCAAAGTAGCATTTGTTAACATTCACCTTAAGCTCCATAGACTGAGAAGTTTGAGTTTTGTTCTATGATAGGAAGTCAGTGAAAAATTTGAGGCAGGAGCATTGCCTGGTTTTATTTCTGTCCTAAGATTATTCTGTTGCTACAAAGTAAAAGGATTTGGCCTGGAGATTTAGCTCAGTGGTGCTGCTGCCTGCCTCGCAAGCGCAAGGACCAGAGTTTGATCTCCAGTACCAAAAAAAAAAAAAAAAAAAAAAAAAAAAAAAAACAAAAAACAAGAAAGTAAAAGGATTACACGAGAAATTTAGAAGCAGAAAAATCATACTCCTGGCAATGCAATTCTACTTTTAGAAATTATTTCTAAGTGTGAATGTTCACAAACGATGAGATATTAACAGTGGTATAGATCAAATGCCCAGCAATAGATTTGTGTAGTACATTTTTGGGTAGTCATTAATAAAGCATTGAAGGTTATTTAATAATCGAACAAGGATCAGAAAACTATACCCATGGGCCTGCCACCTGGTTTTATAAATTAAGTTTTATT
Source organism: Fukomys damarensis (assembly GCF_012274545.1). NCBI lineage: Eukaryota > Metazoa > Chordata > Mammalia > Rodentia > Bathyergidae > Fukomys > Fukomys damarensis. The sequence goes on along the minus strand of NW_022900951.1, from coordinate 16,153,921 downwards.
GAAACATAGTCTCACACATTCATTTTCCCACTGCATTGGCAGAGTTGACAGAAACCATAATGTTCTGCAAAACTGGAATTATGTACTAGCTGGTCCTTTACAGAAAAAGGGATAGCGTATAATATAGTCCAAGTGTGTACTTGTGTGTACAGAAAAAGACTAGAAAGAAAATCTTCAAAATAGTGATTCTTTTCTTTCACTTCTTTTTTGTCTCATCTAAGTTTTCTATAATGGACATGTATTGTTTTTATAGTAAAAATTACTTTTAAGTTATAATAAAGTAGGGATAGTAAGGTAATTCAGTGGTAGACCACTTGCCTAACATGTGCAAGGCAGGTTTGATTCCCAGTACCACAAATGATGATGGTGGTGGTGGTGGTGGTGCTGATAGCAGTGTTGGTGGAGATGATATTGAATAGTATATGAATAAAACCAATAAAATAAAAATGAAAATATTCGCTGAAATTTAGTAAGAGATTTAAGTTAGAGGTAAAAAAAAACGTATAAACTGCATGTAGTTTCATGTATATGGCCATACAAAGTAGCAGCCATTATGTAAGGTCTTATTATCTGCTATTTGCTTTGGGAATACTAAGTATGAGGCCTGTTTTGAAGATTAATATGATTTGAACAATAGGATATGCTTAAACAGTAACAGATGCCTTAGAAGATAGACCAAAGGACTATAAGAACTCATATTATGATTAAGAGGTAGATATCACGTACATCGAGCAGTTGTTAAAATTTGTTTATGGTCCCTTTCGAGGTAAAGACTTTTTTTATTATCAAATCTGTATCAGTACTTTCTTTTTTGGCCTCTGTATTTTCCAAATACCACATGTCCTAATATCGCTCTCTGATGTAAGTAAAACTGACACATTTATTCTTTTCTGTCACTCTTTTTGCCTTTTATATAGCCATACCACACTTTTTAATTAAGATACCATTTTATCTCAGGGAGACTTATTTCAGATTATGATGTCTGAAATATTGCTTCATTTTCTTAGTGTTAGTATTAAAAAGCATACACAGCAAAATATGAATTATTAACTTGAGCACTAGTAGTAATTTAAAGCCAATTTCAACTAATTCCTTAAGTTTAGAAAAGGTTATTTGATTGCTCTTGTTTAAAAGTATTACTTGAGTAAAATCGATGGCTGCTCTTCACAGAGACACTCCTTAATTGGTTGTGCATTAAACACAATCTTTGCTTCTGCTTGACTTAGTCTTAAGAACCACTTCATGTTCAGACTGCAGTTCTGTGTTAGGTAGTTGCCCTAAATTTACTGCCTTTTTGGAGCATCATAAGGATGCTTAAGTAATTCCTTTTGGGAAATGGGAGAGTTCTGTTGTGATGAACACTTTCTGAGTGATTTCCTTGCTGGAAAATTGAGTCATGCATTTTGCATTGAGAGAAATATGCAGTTGTCCAGGGAAAATTCAGTTTTGTCTTGGTTACTTATTTGATTCTATTTGGTTACATAGAATAAGTTTTAATTGAGCACTTTTTAAAGTTACTATATTCTTCACCATTTATTAAGTCAGTGTTAGTTATTCATTCTATTAGGTCATTCTATTGTCATGAAAAATTTGGTGTAGCAAGAAGAGGCTTGGTTTTTCGTATAGTTCCCATTGTACATGATGACACTCTGTTTGCTTAGTCAATAAGTGCTGCACTGAGTTCTAGTTATAGATAGCTTTATCACCAAATACACCTCAGTCATACTTTCTTCATTCCAAAAGTGAAGTGATTGTTCTTGGCATTTTCTTCTCTTTGTTTTTCTTTTTAGTTTTGGTTTGATTTGGTTTGGGGCTGGAGGCAAGGAATTGAACCCAGGGCCTCATGTTAAATATGCATTGTACTACTGAGCTACACTCTCTGCTCCATGTTCTTGGTGTTTTCAAGAGTCTCTTCAGATATTGAAAATTCAGTAGTTTAATTAAATTATTATAGGCTATGTAGATTAACACTTGAGGTTTTTGTTGGTGCCACATAAATTAAGTCTACGTTAAGTAGAGCGTTTTCTCATGGCTCTTGAAGCTACTGGTCCTTGGATTGTTTAAGTACCACTATTGTATTTTCCAAAGCAAAAGTACTTTAGAAGAACTTCTGTAGAGTATTAGATGACCCCTCCTTTTTATCCAAGTTAGATTTTCATTTGTTCTATTTTGCTTACTAATAAGACCATAGATTGGACTTTTTTAAATTTGTGTTTAATCAACTGGGAATTGTTTTAGCAAGGGGCCTTCAAGTCTTTATCTTGGTTGATAATTGAGGCTATAATCAATATAAATGTAAACACTGATGAATGGATAAAAAGATGTGGTTTTTTTAATACAATGGAAAACTACTCCACCATAAAGAAAGATAAACTATGGACATTTATTGCTAAATGGATACACCTTAAGACCATACTCTTAAGTGAAATAAATCGGACACACATATGTAAATACCACATTGTTTCTCTGATGTGCAAAATTGAAAGTGTAAATAAGGACCAAAATGTATAATAGATATTGTGAAATAGGAAGAAAAATTTCAAATTGGTAGGGTAAAGTGGGTGGGGGTGGAGGAAAGGAAGAAATAAAAAGGATAAAAACAGAAACAAAACTTTTGTAAATAAGGAAGGGAAGTGTTCAAGGGAGGGGAGGGGAATGGGAAAAAATAAGAATCAAGATTTATTACGTACAGGTAAAAATCCCTATGATGAATGTGATCATATTTATATAAAAATATAACAATATACTTAATTAATTGAAGAAAAGATGGGAAGAATTTGTCTTTAAGTCACAAATAAAATTTTTTGTGCATGTGGTCTTCATTTCCTACCCATAATTATGCAGTTCTTCCTTACTGACAGGGAGCACCCATGTAATGTCTGTATATAACCTTAAAATCATCTTCAGGCCATGTCATAAGGGTATATTAAAAACATTCAAAAGGGTAAAAATTCTACGTGCGCATCAGCAACTTTTAATATTTTAATAGTGGTAACTACTTTCGATTGCTTTAAAGAGTCATATAGTTAAATACTGGCATGTCCCAGGATTCTAAAATAATAACATTCATTTTACTGGCTATGGAAATTGTCTGGACTGCTGAGAACCAAGAGAAAAACATTTCAACGGATTTGGCTATCAGCAAATCTGTTTCATTTTCCTGTTCTGGCCTCCCTACCTATCATCTACATTCCCCTGCCCCTGCTGGCAGGTTGCTCCTTTCTTTTACCACAGGAAAACTGTCCGGCCTCTTTTTCTAGCATTTTCAGGACCCGCCTGACAGGAAATTTTCTAGTTGCCGGAACAGCTTGTAGGAGAAAACTTTGAAAGGGCTTGGCCTTCCCTTTCTGATTTAAGTTTTATCATCAGAAATTACTTTATCACCAACATGGTTTCATAGCCATGTTTAAATTTTTGTCTTTTCGTGTTCGTTCTATACGGGTAAGCTTTCTTCAACTTCTTTTAAAGAATAAAATGTTTTAGTTGGAACTACCTGTAATTATGCTAAATAGTTATTCCATTTTATATGTTAAACTTTTCAAACTTGAAAACTAGTTTTGATAGAACTTTTAAAGGACAGTATTTTTATTTATTAAAAGTAAGCTACTTAGGAATATTATACATTTCAGCTTTGTATATTTTGTCAACTTATTTTTACATTGGCTCTTTTATGCTGGAGTAATTTTTATCTTGCTAGTGTTTGTAATTTGTATAGTAAAGCAAAGGACTTTGACAGTATTAAAGCAGGAATTAAGGGAATTGAAACTTATTAATTTTAGGGGATTATTATTATATAAGCAATATTTTGGCAGGTAGGAGAGTGTGTTAAATTAAGTAGCCAAGAATTTAAAAGCAGATTTCTACTGCAATTGTTTCTGTAAAAACTTGAAAGTTTTAAAGCAGCTCGATATATCTTTAACCTTAAGCAAGTAATTTTATCTTAGAGTAGGCACAATTTTCAAACAATTACTTTGTTAAAAGTAGGTTTAGTGAATGATAATTTGCATTATATTTAATCTAAAATCTTGCCAAAATCTACTTGATATTTTGCCATGAAAGTTGTGTTGTCCTGCTACCCTTTAAAGAGAATTAAGTTTGCCAATTGGGATTCCCACTTTGGAGAAAACTGCTTTTCAATGTAGTGATTGAGAATGTTAATCTGGAGAACCAGCAATGCTATTTTCTCAAACATATAAGACTCTTAAAGAATTTAATTAAATGAAAAATACTAAGCACATTTATCATTCCATTAACAAATTAAGTAAATTGAATTTAATCAAATTGTAATGCCAAGTAATTTTTATGTATCTTGACAATCTGAAAAAAAAAGTTAACATCTTTTTTGAATAAAAACTGTATTATAGAACTATAGGTATCTATACACAGTGATACTTTAACTGCTTTAGTTTAAAGTTACCTTTAAAAGGAGTAAAGTATGCACTTTTCATTTGTAAGGTCTTGTTTATGTTACACCCAAAAAAGTTTTACACATCCATGATTAGAAAATATTTTTATTGACTTTTACCAAGAAACATTAAAAATTTTTACTTCAAGCTTTAATACTATTTTCTGATCTTCAAAACAATTTAGAAAATACAAATGCCTCCAGAACACACTTCCTGATGCAAGGGAGGGGAGGAAAAAGGAAATTACATATACAAGGGAGGGCATAATGCCAAGTGTTGAATCATTCTTTAAAATCAGTTAATATCATCCAGTTTGTTTTCTTAATGTTAGTATGTTACAATATTAGGTTTTTAAAAATAACACAAACACACAACATTAATTTAAGTTCCTTTTCTTTAATCGTTTTATATTTTAGGGTCAAGATTATATGTATATTTTTTAGAGACAGGGTCTCACTATGTAACTCAGGCTGGCCTTGAACTCATTATGTATCCCTAGCTAGCCTCAAGCTCATGGCAATCTTCCTGCCTCAGCCTCCCAAGTGCTGGGATTACAAGTGTATACCATCATGCTAAGCCAAAATTATATTTTTTCTTGAAATATTAGGTTTATTTTCCCCCAATGGGTGAAAACCTTAAAGACTGTTTAAGAATGTTAGTCCTAGATGTGTAGTATCCTTAAGATATGAGTGACAAATACCTGAAAGAGATTGAAATATAAAAGAATGATACAGGATTAAGATAATAGTTTCATGACCAGTCTCAAAATTTTGCCTACAATCAGATCTTTGCTTATCAAATAAACATACAGTTTGTAAAAATAATAATATAGAATTTGTAACTATGTTTTAAACATACAAAGTAATGCTGGGCTTGTTGGCACTTTTCTGTAATCCCAACACTTGGGAAACTGAGGCAATGCGGATTGTTTTAGGCCAGCCTGGGTTGCATAGTGAGTGCAAGACTGGACTGTGTAGTGAGATCTTGTCTCCAGAAACAGAATGTACAGAGTAAGTTTTGTGTGTGTATGTGTGTGTGTGTGTGGTAACACAATGACATATGCATGTATCATTTAAAATTATAAGTGCCAAAAAAAATAAAATTATAAGTACCCTACTTTATTGACAAAATTCTTTTTTGGTAAAATTGTAGCTCCTTCACTATGTACTTATAGGCAAAAATAATTTTACAAACTGTCAAAACCTATTGTGTGTTTTTGTGTGACACTTATGTCAGTAACAGGCAATTTAGTGAAATAAGATGTTGGTCACATGCACATATTAATATGTTTTTGGCTTATCATTGCCTTCAGAAATTTGATAGTTCTCTTTGCATACATCTTATTGGATTCTAGGTATGAGCTAGAACACATTGTTGCTTTCCTACCTGTTCCCTATGATTGTCCAACCATCATTGTTAAGTCCTAGTTGAACTATAGATCATTTCTAAAATACTCTTCACCCCACAATATGTACCAAACCAATATTAGGATATTGTTTTATGGTTGGCAAACTTCCAAGGAAGTCCAAAATGATTAAGCCACCTTTAAACTATAGCTTCTGTCTTAGAAATTAAAATGGAAGTTCTAGTTCTTCTTTCTTCTGGGAGCTTCTTCTTTCTTTTACTACTCATTTTTAGAAGCTAAACAGCAAATCCTAATATCACTTTTTGAGATATCTTTGTAATTCTTTATATTGCCAACATTCTAAAGGTATCTAAGAAAATGCAAATTGAGCTCAAACACTTGTATGGAATACTACAGTAATAAAAATAGTGAATTATTTATGTTTGTATAACACATTTAGATTCTTCTAATAGTACTCATGTACCTAGAAAAATAGCATTATAAAGGCTGGGTGTTGTGGTGAACGCCTGTAATCCCAGCACTTGGGAGGCTGAGGCAGGAGAATCACTGCAAGCTTGAAACCAGCCTGGGCTACGTAGTGAGTTCCAGGTCATTCTCAACTACATAGTGAGACCCTGTCTCAAAAAACAAACAACAAAAAAAAAGAAAAATAGCATTATAGTCAACAAAAATAGAAATAGTACAGTAGACCCTTGAGTTATGATCGACCTGATGTGTGAACAACTTGGGTTACAGCTGGAATACACTAGGAAGATTATTGGTGTTTCTGGTAAATTATGCACATTATACAACCCTTTTTTATTATGAAAAGTTTAGTTAAGGGTTCCTTGGGGAGGTTTGGAATGCAGTATGGGTATTTCCATTATTTCTTATGGGAAAAATAATCTTGACTTAACAACCAACTTGGATACAACCAGCCCTCACAAACAAATTGAGTTCATAAGTCAAGGGTTCACTGTAGTCTTTATTTGACAGGCTTATATTTCCGGTTTTCTTAGATTTTCTTCTTATGTTGTTTTTTACTGTAACATACAGTATGTGTCTTGATTAAATAAAGTATACTTTATCTGCTGATATCAATAGAAATAATTGAAATTAGGATATTTTCTCCTCTTCTAATACCTTCCATCAGATATACTAAAGTGTCTACTGTCTTTAATCCTTTCTTACCCGAAGACTTTTTACTCTTTCATTATGCAGAATAGTCATTTTTTCATGTCTAATTCTCCATCCAAATGTTAAATCTTTTTATTTTGTGTTTTAGAATTATTCCTTTCTCCTCTCTCAGATCCCAAATTATTATTTAAGCAATTAAAAATTTCAGTGTGCTTTTTTTTTTGTGTGTGTGCCAGGGATCGAACTCGGGTCCTTGTGCTTGCAAGGCAGGCAGCAGAGCCACTGAGCTGAACCCCAGCCCATCAGTGTGCTTTCTTAAACAGCTTTATTAAGGGTATCTCTCTCCATATTTGCCTAGGAATATTTTTCAGCCTCTCTCCCCAATAAACAGGGTTTTCATATATAACATTTGTTTTGCCACATACAGACACAATTGGTACATTATTATATCTGTTATTTTCAGACTTCTTCACACCCTCTACCCTCCCTCTGAAACTATTCTAATTCTCTCCAGTACAGAGAATGAAAACTTGGAAATACTTAGGCTGATATCATGTAGAAGTTAAATCAGACTGTATAATGGCCTTGTATAATTCTGTTGTATAACCTAAGAGTATATTTTCTGGACATGTGTTTTCCATCATTTGGTAGGTCAGTAGAGGGTAGTTTTTGTATATTAATTTGAGGATTTCTGATGTTATGCTATCATTAAGATGTACTTGATTTCTATCAGGGAAAAGTAATTCTCATTAACTCAGTATTTTCTCCCCCTTACATTTACGTCAACAGGAAGAAGGCAGCATCAAAGAAATTGCAATCACACATCATGTAAAAGAAGGACATGAAAAAGCAGATCCTTCCCAGTTTGAACTTTTAAAAGTATTAGGGCAAGGATCATTTGGAAAGGTAAGTCATGAGTATGCTCTTTTTTTTTTCCTTTCAAGAAGTAGAAAGTAGAATAGTGGTCACTAGAAGCTAGGAAGAGTAGGGAGAACAGGATAGAGTGAAATTAAACAGGTACCAAAATACATTAAGTTACATAGTAAGAATATGGTCCAATGTCCTACAGCACAGTAGAGTTATTATAAATCACAACAATTTTATTATATACTTTTTTAAAACCTAGCAGGAGCCGGGCGTGGTGGTGCACGCCTGTATTCCCAGCACTCAGGAGGCTGAGGCAGGAGGATCACTGAGTTTGAGACCAGCCTGGGCTGCATAGTGAGTTCCGGGTCAGTCTCAACTACATACTGAGATCCTGTCTCAAAATAACCTAGCAGGATGTGGTGATATATGCCCTCCCTCCCAGCTATTTGGGAGGCTAAGGCAGGAGGATCGTGAGTTCAAGGCTAGCATGGGCAACTTAGTGAGATCCTATCCATAAATAAAAATTTTTAAAGATTTAGATTATAACTCGTTGATAGAGCACTTTCCTAGCATGTTTGAGGCCCTGGGTTGGATATTGTGATGGCCAGGCCTGCAATTCCAGCAATTCTGGAAGCTGAGTCAAGAGGACTGAGCAATTTAACAAGACCCTGACTCAAAATAAAAAAGAAAAAGGACTGGGGAATGTAACCTAGTGCAAAAGTGCTTGCCTAGCTGGATTTAATTCCTGGTACTACAGAAGGAAAAAAAATAAATACATATAAAAAACTAGAAGAGAGAAATTTGAAGCTTCCCAACATAATTATAAATGTTTAGGGAGAGAGAAATGCTAATTACTCTTATTTGATCATTATATATTTTGTGTGTGTGTGTGTGTATGTGTGTGTATAATTATAACACCTTGGCCCATAAATATGTATAATTATTATGTATCAAATGTATATGCATATATTTATGCACCTTACAGAAAGTAAGGTAGTGTAGGTTAAGTCACAAGGAACTGAATGAAAATTTAAATTAAAATTGGGAAAGGAAATAAGGAAAGTTGATTTTTGGAATTCATGTGTATTTCGTATACATGGGAAAATGGAAATATTTTATGAAATATCCTTAGTCTCCTACCATCAGTGGTTTCCATGTTTTTACTTTTCTCGTTTTCAGTAAGTATGGAACATGAATAGACATTCAAAAGTACATTGTAAACTTCGGAAAATTTGCAGTATTTACTTCATGATCATTTTATCTTCAGGACAACATGACCTATCTAGTTGTGCTTCTGGAATTATTAAAAATCACAGGATAGGGCCAGAGATTTAGCTCAGTGATGCCAGTGCCTACCTCACAAGCACAAGGTCCCAAGTTCAATCCGCAGTATTCCCCTTAAAAAAAAAAATCACAAAACATTCTTTGATATTCTAACCTCTTTTTGAGTTCTTTTATGACGTTAGAAGGTGATGTGTTTAAAAATGAGTGCAAAATTTTCATTCTAGTCAAAATCTGTTTTGTTTTGTGCTACTTGGCTGTACCACTGAGCTACATGCCCTACCCTTTTTATTTTTTTATTTTAAATCAAGGTCTCAATAAGAGGCCCAAGTTGGCCTCAAACTTGTGATCCTTCCGACTCAACCTCCAGAGTGTCTGGAGTTAATAAATGTGTACCACGGTACCCAGCTATTTTTTTAATATTAAAAAATGTTTACCAAAACTACCAAATAATTGCTCCAGAAGATAGGACATCTTTATCAATTTTCTCCAAATGGTCCTCGCCCCCCTGCTGCACACCTCAGGGGTTCAGTCTTTCCCTCCATTTTAAGGAATGCAGCTAGTACAATTACTACTACCAGATCTATCTAAACCAATTCTCAGCAAGAGGAAACTTCTGAGATTGATTGTATTCAATTCTTACATGCAATAATACCTTACCTCTTGTCTATAAGGAAACATTTGAAGATGTCATCCTTTGCAAGCTTCAAAACAGTACCAGTTTGGCACTCTTGTCGTTTTTAGTGGGACTATTTAGTAATTCTTGGCTAATAGGTAGTTTCTTACAGTTGTTAATGTCTTTCAAACTCATAGTATGCTTTTAATCCAAATATATACCAAGTAGCCAGCAAAGTATAATGATTGCAATTTAGACTCTAGGTTAGCCAGCCTTGAATTTAATTTTTTTCTTCTACTTACTGAATATTCTTGAGCAAGTTATTTAACCTTTTGGGGCCCCATTTTCTTCTTGCCAGTCATTAAATATTGAAGTCCTTCTCTCTCTCTCTCTCTCTCTCTCTCTCTCTCTCTCTCTCTCTCTCTCTCTCCTTCTCTCCTTCTCTCCTTCTCTCCTTCTCTCCTTCTCTCTCTCCTTTCTTTCTTTCTTTCTTCAGTGCTGGGGATAAAACCCAGAGCCATATACCTCCTAGGCGAGTACTTGCTCTACCACTGAATTACTTCCCTGGCCCTTTGTTATTTTTCCTATTTTGGTTTTTTTTTTCCTCATTGTATTTTTCCTATTTGTATATCTCAAAGGCACTTTAACTTCAACATGTCTAAGGCCAAACTCACGATGTTCTCCCATCCCCAAACCTATCCTATTTCATTTTTCTTTTGTTACTATGAGTGGCATCCAGTTAAGCAAGCCAGAAACTTCGGAGGCATTCCTGACATGTCTTTTAAGTCTCCCTCCAAGACACACACACACACACAGGCACACATGTACACATGTACACATGTACACATACATGTATTCATGCACACCTCTCCACCCTGGCCAATCTGATCTGTCACAAAATTCTGTTGATTTATTAGATTTCTACAATCATGGCAGTCTTCTCCTTCATTGCCACTTTCCAGCACATGCTACCTTTCTGGTATATTTTCCTAGTGTATTAAGAGAATCTCCTTAACTGAGCCTTCCAAAATTATTCTTTCCTCAATCCATTATTGACATGACAGCTAGCATGAGCTAATCATATACTCTACCCCTTTAATCTTTCTGTAGCCTCCCTTTGGCTTTATGATAGGGACAAATTCTTGAGATGGCTGAAAAGCCCCTCAGTCTCACCCTTATGTACTTCTAAAATATCATTTTATATACTTTATACTCTCAGTGTTCTGGCCACATCGGTCACCTGGTTTTGGTCCTTAAGCATTCCAGGCTACATCACACCAACAAGTCTTTCCTCCTCCTATTCTCTGCCTAATACACCTTGCCCCATCTCCAGCCCTTTCTCAACTGATTAGTTCTTCTTGTGCAATTGTTTATTGACACACACCCCGTAGACTATATATTTCATGAGTGCAGTGGCCATGCCTCAGCACTGAACTGGTAGCATAGTGCCTAGCATATAATTCTGGAAAGAATCAATAAATACTAGTTGTGACCTTATACATAGTAGTGAGAAGTAAATGATGGAGGCCAAATACACAATACTGTCTTGTATTTAATTATATTAACATGCTGTTTGATAAAGCCAAATAGATGTGTTTATTTTTATACATTAGATTTTGGGGAACTCAATATTTAATTTCATAGGAATTAGCATGCTTCTCCCTTTATTACTTTAAAAGTAATCTAAATACCTGTTAAACACCTGTTGTGTATAAATAGCAGACATTAAAAATAGGTTGACTCCTTTATTACCCATCCTAAAAAGCCAGTTTAAGCCAAAGTAATAGGGATGACCTGTCAGGTCCTAGAATAGCTTCATGGGAGAGTATCAGAAATGCAGTCGTGGAGGAAGGTCAGGCGGCAGCTGGAACTGCTGCTGCTTCTCCTGAGCGTGGTCGGTCATGGCCAAAGGGAACAGATACAGAGTGCCCTGAGCAGAAGCCCAGGACTAGGTGACTGACCCAGATCTTGTCCCATTACCTCCATCCACTATGGCACTGGGCAAATTCTTAAACTTTTCTAAGCTGTAATTTGGGCATCTATACAATAAGCCTTATTTAGTAAGCCTGCTTCCCAAAGTTGTCATCATGATCTATTACAGCTGCTCGCAGGGCCAGGGATTTAGCTCAGTGGTTCCACTGCCTGCCTTGCAAGCGCAAGGTCCCAAGTTCGATCCCTAGTATCAAAAACAAACAAAAAAGCGAGCAAGCAGATTCTTGCAAAAGTACTATGAGTTAAAGAGTACTGGAACGTGCTTTCAAAGGCTGTTGAAGAAAGTTTGGAATCCACAAGAACTTTTCTTGTAGACTGAAACATTGAATCTTGATTGGAGAATCTTAAGGATGAATACATATCAGATAAATCCTAATTAATCTCTACCTAATTAAAATTTATTTCTGTTCAAAAATATCAATCTCTGTTGGGGACTTAGCTCAGTGGTTCCACTGTCTGCCTTGCAAGTGCAAGGTCCCAAGTTCGATCCCTGGGACAAAAAAAAAAATTGGGGCCGGGGATTTAGCTCAGTGGTTCTGCTGACTGCTTTGCAAGTGCAAGGTCCCGAGTTCGATCTCTGGCACCTCAAAAAAATATATATCAATCTCTAAAAAATTAATATCAATCTCTTAATGACCTTTAACATTGAACAGCAGTCCACCTCAGTTAAGAATGCTTTTCTTTGCCTAGATTGGCTACCCATAACTGACTGAAAAGAGCTGAAGAATAGGGCTTGGTGATGGGGGAAGGAATTGATTATAGGCGAGCAGCATATTCCTACTTCAGGGTTTCTATGTGAGTTGTGGTGCTCTGCAGTTGATCCCATTTCCCATTGCCTTGGTGCTGTTTCTCAAATCAAGATAGTCTCTCTTGCACTAGAATTTGTTTAATCATTTGGTTATTGTGTGCTAATAGCCTGGTATGCTAAATCAAATAATTGAGAGTTGACCCTGAGGTTACTACTTGATGGTAGTAGCTTTTCCACACCTTTGGCAGCTGAAGAGCACTGCTACAAAAGAATGGGTAGAGGGCTGGGCATGGTTTGTACCTGTAATCCCAGCACTCTGGGAGGCTGAGGCAAGAGGATTAACAACTTCAAGTCCATCCTGGGCACTTTAACAACAAAGAAAGATCCTATCAGAGAGGGAGGGTCAGAGCTGGGAATGTAGCTCAGTGAAGAGGTGCTGGGTTCAATCACCAGTACTGGAAGGGAGGAGGAGGGGGAAGGGAGAGAGACAGAGAGAGAGACAGAGAACAAACAAATTCTGTGTGGGGCTGGGGATATAACTCATTGGAAGAGTACTTGCCTAGCATGCGTGAGGCCCTTGTTTGAGCCCCAGCACCAGGGGAAAAAACGATTGGGCACAGAAGAATTTTTGGTAGGTCACAGTGATGGCAAACCTTTTAGAGACACATGCCCAAACTGCAATCCAAAATCCACTTATTTATCACATGGTTCTAACACTGAGATTAAACCTGAATGCTGAGGTTTTAGTTTAGGAAAAAAAAAAAACTCATACCTTAGCATCCTTTGTCCTAAAAGAAAAGCAATACACATGCCATAGGTGCATCACTACTGAATCCTGTGATGCTCTACTTTCAACATACAGAGATTTTTCTCTAATTGCCACATACATAAAGACCTTTTTCTCTCTCAGTATACAAGAGAGATCAAAATTGAATGTTTAACCACTTAACAGTTTACCCCAGCATCACTTGGTTAGCACCTTTGTTTACATACTGACTATCTTAAGCATTGCTCAGGCAGGTGTCATTTCAACAAGTCAATTCTTGTCTTGAATAAATTTGATAAAATTGTCATTTTTATATTTCTTGTTATATTATACAAATGAATATGCAATTTTTGGTCATCAGTTTTGCTGGTTAGTGGTTAAATTTTTAAAAAATGTATTGCAGTAAAAGTAACAGTACCATTAATCCCCTTCAAAATACTACCCTTTTCTTAGAACACACTTGCTGCATCATTCTTGACACTTTCTGAAGCAGTTCTGGAAGTACTCTTTCCTGAGTGTCTGCAAGATACGATCCAAATTGATAGTGAATATTACTGCCAAGTGCCATCCAACAGAAAGGAAGACTTTTAAAAACATTATGGTGTGTCTTCAACCACTTTATTCACTAGATACGGCACCATGGTACTTCTAGCTCTTGCCCAAAGTCAAAATGACCATGAAAGGTAAACATTTTAAGTTGATTCTGGATATCAAGGTAGCCATAACAGTGGAGCTAAAGGCACTCATGAAAGAGGACTTCCAGAACTGTTTCAGAAAGTGGTAAGAATGATGAAATCTGTTCAAAGAAAGGGCAAATGTTCTAAGGGCTTTAATGGCAATGTCTTTTACTGTAATATTTTTTTCTAAATTAAACATTAAGTGTATATTTATATCATATCTCTTATTACATGCTCTTTGAGTCCTGGCAAACAACCAAGTAAAAATTGTGTTCACTTACATAAACACCCCAAGTTAAAACCATTGTTTACAACCTCTATAATGTGTTAGGATTTGCATAATAATTTTATTATGAAAGGGATCTTACATTCACAAAGGTATATAGTGTGTAATATTTCATAACATTTATTTTCTCTTATTTTAAATATAGGTTTTCTTAGTTAAAAAAATCTCAGGCTCTGATGCTAGACAGCTTTATGCTATGAAGGTATTAAAGAAGGCCACGCTTAAAGGTAAGTGTTGCTATTTGTAATTTTCATGTGATCTAAACAAATCGAAGGCTTTCTGTAGAACTCTTGTGACTCTAAGGCCACTTGTTTACATTCTGAATTGGTTCTGTTACTACCTTTAAATTTAGACTGACTTAATAGTGAATTTTTCCTACTACACTAGGAATCATATGACTAGTGAGAACAGGAACTGCCATATTGTAAAAGAAGTATTATAAATTCATTTGGACATGTACATGTTGTGAACATGAAAACTGGATTTGATGTATCTTCAATCTAAACTTACTAATTTACTGGAAGCAAAATAGCTTTTGTTCGTTTTTTTGTGTGTGAGACAGGGTCTCACTATGTAGTTCAGATGACCTTGGACTCACTGTGTAGCCAAGCTTGGCCTCAAACTCATGGCAATCTTCCTCCCTCAGCCTCCCAAGTACTGTGATTACAGGCGTGCACCACCACGCCCAACTAAAATAGCTTTTATTCTAAATGACTTTATCATCTTGATTTCTAGTCTCCAAATAAGTTTTTATTCTGGGCCTATGATTTAGAAAAATCTAATGCAGGATCCAAGAAAGGAACAAGTTCTGTCAGATATTAAAATGTATTTAAAACATCAGTAATTCAGTGTGTTATTGGTGGAAATAATACAAACAGAAGTCAGTAGAACAAAATAGTACAAAATATATGTTAAAATTTATTACATTTGTTACAAATATTGAGTGCCTGCTGTCCTCTGTAACAAAGCAGGTGTGTAGAATGATGGGAAAGTAAATAATAATTTCCCGAATTGGGTTTGAAATACCCCTGAGCAACCTGTAAAACAATTAGAAGTCTTTCTTTAAATCATGCACTAACAAACTCTGACTTATTTATCTCTAAAAGATTAAAAACCCCTAAAAAAATAATACAACTCCATGATTATACCTAAAAAATTAACATACAGCTATCCAGTCAGAGTTCAAATTTCCAGTTGACCCTACTGTTATAATTCATTTTCCTTCATGCACTTTGTTCAAACCAAGATCCATACTTAGCAATTGATGTATCTCTTTAAATCTTTTCATTTCCACGTCTTGTTTTTTCCTGTAGTTTATTTGTTGAGAATTTGTGTTCTTGGGCCAGGGATTTAACTCAGTGGTTCCACCACCTGCCTTGCAAGTGCAAGGTCCTGAGTTTGATCCCTGATACAAAAAAAAATGTATTCCTTCCCCTACACCACCCTTTTTGAGGCTTCCTGTTCTTATTTCATGGGTGCTATATCATTTGTGATAGTCTTGTTGTTAACTACATTGTCTTTCTCTTTATACTTTTTTCTCCTGTTTTATTTTGCTGTATTTTATGTTTATAGCCTTTTCTCAAATATCTTGTGATCCTTTGCTATTTTTTCTCTCACTTAGGAGTGAGATACTGAAAAGCTAATTGAAAAGCATATTAGGCTTAAATTTTTGCTGTTAATTACCATTGACACATGTTCTGCTATTACTCCTCTTTTGTCCTTTGTTCTTTTGAATTTATGAATATAGTTGTCCCCCTTTATCTGTAGCTTTGCTTTCTGTAGTTTCAGTTATGTGCAGTCAATAATGATCTGACAATGTTAAAGGGAAAATTTCAGAAATAAACAATTGATAAATTTTAAGTTGTGTGCCATTATGAGTAGTGTGTTCTATCCCACCTAGGACATGAACCATCCTTTTCTCCAGCATATCCATGCTGTATATATGCATTACCCATGGCCCAATAGTCATTTAGTAGCCATCTTGATTGTTAGGTGGTTATTGCAGTGTTTGTGCTCTAGTAACCCTTATTTTAATTAATAATGGCTCCAAAGCACAGAAGTAACATTGCTGGCCATTTGGGCAAAGAGAAGCCATAAAGTGCTTCTTAAATGAAAAGTTGAAAGTTTAGTAAACATTTTGAGAAAAACAAAGATCACATCATATAACCTTTATTATAGTCTCTTATTATAGGTTTTCATTTTTCTGTTTTACTGTGATTACTATTGTTAATATCTTACTGTGTATAATTTATAAATTAAACTTTATGATAGGTATGTATGTATAGGGAAAACACGGTGTATATAGGGGTGAGTACTATTCAAACTTTCAGGCATCTACTAGGAGTCTTACCCTTTATACCTCACATACAAGAGGGTACTGCTATAATTTTTCCATTAATGTCATCTTGATGGGATTTTGGAAGAAGGTAGAGAGTAAAACATAGATATTTAATCAGAAGTTTCTTTCCATTTTAAAGTCCTTATTAATACAGTAAGTGGAGTCAAGTAGAAGTCAATAACATTAGGTCAAGTTAACGGGGAATTTTGTCCTATTAAAGTTGGTCTGTCAGACTAAAAGATTTTATAAACCAGCCTAAAACACTTTCTTAATACATAGTCCTAGAATCATAGGCAGCGTTTCTTATTTACTCTGTTGTTGAAGTCAAAGAGGGTTTAAAGAACTTAACTGTCAGAAGTAGCTAGCTGATTTGCCAGCTTGGGTAAATATTAACAACAGTATTTAAAACAGCATTTAGAAGTTGACTGATGTGAAACATGACTTCTTCTGAACTAGTATATACTAATAAAAATGCCTGATTGTAGGGTGATTTGTTTTTGTCACCAGGCCTTTACATAAGGACAAGAATCCACATTAGAATTATTACATCCTATCTCAGACAAAATGAAAAAGTTCTTCAGTGAGTGAATCTTACTGCTCATTTTCAACTAAACAAGGTCTCATCAGTTTTTTGGGGGGGATACTGGGGATCAAACTAAATACCCCGCCCTCATCAGTGTTTCTTATAAAGAAATGTGGGAAACTGCCTTACAAGATAATCAGAATCAAAAGAAAATCATCTTGTTGAATCCCCTCATTTTATAGAGGACAAACAAGTTCCTGGGCAATGAAATAATTTGGCCTTTGTAATACATCTAGTTAGTAACACAGCCACTAAACCATATAATTTTTGCTTTCATTGTGAAAGAATAAAAAATAATATATAGTGGATATATTGGTGGGTATTTTCACTGATTCCTCAGCTGAAGGGTTGTTTTTTAATGACACTTATTGAAAGAGGTAGAAGTTTTGAATACAGCTTTAAGGTAATGGGAACTAATCCAATATTTTAAGGGTAACAATGAAATAAGAGCAGATTTAAACTAGATTAGCAGGCCTTGGTGATTAACTTCATTCATATAAAAAATAGAGCATGTTAGATATGATAAGGTAAGTACCAGATTTATAGTTATAGGACAAAGTAATGAAACTTACAGATTGATATTGAATTTGATATACTAGCTGGAAAAGTCAGCTAAGACAGCTGTGCAAACCCCAAGAACATTGTGTACTCACTTCAGCAGCACATATACTAAAGTTGGAAAGAGCAATTGATTTGTATTCCTGACTTTCCCATTTTCAGTCATTTGGCACCAAAATCTCCCAGTTGGCAGTATAAATCTTGTAGATTTTTTTTACCTCTTTTGTTTTCCCCAGATATTTTATTTCTGTTTTAAATATCTGTGGTTACCCTAAATTCCAAATAAAACCAACTCAACTTTCTCCGTGTCCTCACTTCCCCCCAAAAAACTCCCATTTTTCTATCCTAATCATTCACACAATCATTGAGAATGTTTTTATCAGAATGTGTGCTACACATTTATTTACATGTCTGTCATTGCACATTATGAACCTTATGAGTCTACCACATTATGAGCCTTATGATGATTAAAATCTTATTTGTATTTATATTCCTAATGCCTAGCACATCAACTTTGCTCAGGAAATGTTTGATTATTTGAAAAGAGCTTTGCCCACAAGATCAAACATAAATTCAACCTAGTGTTCTAACCAAGAATCTAGATCCTCCCTATTTCATCTCCCCTATAGTAAACTTCTGATTTGATCCCATCCTTTTCTTCGTTAATGCCTTCATTTCTTTATTTATGTTGACATTCCATACCTGTTTTTTTCTTGGGCCTATCTTTCTAACCCTAAATTCCACTGGAAAAATTTTAAAGCTTATGCCCTAACTCTGACTCTTCTCTAGCCTTCCTATATAGGTAAAATAATCTTGCCCTTCTCTAATATTTTTATCCCTTAATCATATTCATAGTAGTAGTTTTGGATATAATAATGGTAGCTATCCGTTACCTGAATCTCTCTTACATACCAGGCTCTGGGTATAAACCTTATTTCAAATGGCCACATACTCCTGAAGGTACAGTGGTATAATCCCATTTTATATTTGAGAAGTAATTAAGATTCAGGAAATTTAAATAAGTAATTTACTCAGTTACATGTTTTGAATCTAGATCTTCAATGTCAAAAAAAATGTTCTTTAATTTCCTTTCCTCCTTCTTCCCTCAAAATAGACCTTTGCAGACATATCCATCTCTCATTATATGTGCTACGTTTTATAGATACTTATTGAATACATACTGAATTGTATTGATAGTGTTAACAGAAGTGGTGAAAGCTATTCCAGTTTGTTGTTATATTTTAATATTTCACTAGGGTACCTTGAGTTTTAAAAGTTACATGCTTTTTTGCTATTTTCCACAACTTTGGTTAAAATGCTTGTAAATTTGACATTAAAGCCAACACTTAATATGTTCTCTGAGTTTTTACCTTTTTACAAAGATGCATAATTTCTTTTGGTTGTGTAATATAGTAAAAGATATTTATATTTTGTAAATTCAAGAGCGATAAAATGTTCACATTTTTATACACATAAACAAAATTATATTTAAAATAAATACTAAAATGTAGATGGGGAGGGGAGAAGGGGGTGA
>NW_022900951.1:16124790-16134618 GCF_012274545.1 Fukomys damarensis | reverse complement strand
TAAATAAATAAATAAATAAATAAATAAATAAATAAATAAATAAATACTAAAAACAATTTGTTTTTAACATTGTCTTTGAAAATATTGCAATGTAACATATGTACACTCTTTTGTAGTTCGAGACCGTGTTCGGACAAAAATGGAACGTGATATCTTGGTAGAAGTTAATCATCCTTTTATTGTCAAGTTGCATTATGGTAAGTTTTGAACCTTCTCCAACCTAATCCCTTTGTCTCATCCCCCACTCCCTGAGTACTTTCAGATATACTATTATAAACATTTGCCCATTTGTTTGTGTTTAGCAGATGCATATATTACAGTCTTAGAAATTATACTATTATTTCTTAGATGAACATTAGAAGTTTTTGTTTATTTAAAACATTATAAAGTTAGTTTCTGAGTAGTAGCCACAGGAGTTGATATCAATGATTGCTTTTTTATTATAAGAAGTAATAATAATATATGAGCATTCAATAGTCCATATGTGTTAGCCCAACTTAAGGGCAAGAAAGATCTCTAATGTCAGTGTTTTAAAACTGTTACTACCTTTCTTTTCTCCAAAGACATATGCTTCTTAAGTGTGTAAAGGCCTAATAATTCTTAACTACATATAATTAAATCTAACCCACATTTTTTTCTATAGTGGCATTTTTAAAGATTTTTATTTCGTGTTTAAGACTTTTTTTGTTTCAAAGTATTTTTATTGATCATATGTTTAAAACTACTGTATGCCTGAGATTCTTATCCACAGAAAATTTAGTGGTTCCATAGTGAGAAACACTGCTTTTAACATTTCCACATGGAAACTAAATCAGTGTTTTTCTTCTAAGTAAAAATAAGTTTAGATCTATGACTTAAATGTACTAAAATAATGTTCATCATCATCATCATTATTATTATTATAAACCTAAACAGTAAACTACAATGGATTAAATGGAAATTTTCATTTCTTCATTCAGCTTTTCAAACTGAAGGGAAGTTGTATCTTATTTTGGATTTTCTCAGGGGAGGAGATTTGTTTACACGCTTATCCAAAGAGGTATATAATTAATATCTTAATTTGTTTATACTCTTCCTGTTTCAACTAAAATTTTGTTATATTTCAATATTATGCTTATCAGATTTTCTGTAGTGGCATAAGATTCTTATATTGAAGAAACTGAGCCAAAAAGAGTTATTTTCCTGTTTTTTTTAATTTATCCTGAATACAGAACTTTAAACTGATAAGCTGTCTTCGTCTTAACTTTGCTTCTTTTCTTTTTTAGTTTTCTAAAAAATGATAATATATCAACAAGATATCTTTAATCAGTAGTAGCAATACAGCTTAAATTGTAAAAATCATTTTTCATTTCTAAATTATTGTGTAGAACAATGGCACAAAGAAAATAGTTTTATTTTATTACTTACAATGTAAAATTATTTCTCCCAGTGTATAGTTAACATTTATTTAGTAAGTGATTGTGTTTGCAAATTTATTTCATTAGTAAATTGTAAAGAAAGCTGTCTATTAGCATATTTGTAAATCATTGAATATTGAAGCTCTAAAACAGAACTTTAAAAATCACAGTCTCAAAAAAATAATAGTAATAATGATAATAATAATACCTGTCTTTATTTTATTTTAGGTGATGTTCACAGAAGAAGATGTCAAATTCTACTTGGCAGAACTTGCGCTTGCTTTAGATCATCTACATAGCCTGGGAATAATCTATAGAGACTTGAAACCAGAAAAGTAAGAAATCATGCTGCTAAGTTGGATACCGTGTTTAGAAAATCATAAAAATAGCGATTTCGTAGAACTCCCACAGCATTGCATTAGAGTACCTTTGCTTCACATCTCCACTAAAACTATATATTCTTATTCCTTTTAAATCTTGGTTAATCAAAAATATTACATTTTTCTCATTTCTTTTTGATTTTTAATGAGGTTGAAATCTGTTTTGTTTATTGGAAATTCTGTTTTTGTGTGCATTTTCTGTTCAAGATCTTTGCTCATTTTTATACTGTTATTTAGACTGTTATTTTTCTTAAGGGTTTATAAGAGAACTTTACAAATTAAGAAATTGTGGGGCCAGGGATTTAGCTCAGTCTTATAAGCACAAGGTCCCATGTTCAATCCCTGGTACCAAAAGAAAAAAAGAGAAATTTTGTTTTGTTTTGTTTTTCTGGTACCAGGGATTGAACTTGGTACCTTGCACTTGCAAGTTAGGTGTGGCTCCACTAAGCTAAATCCTCAGACCCAAGAAATTTTAACTGTTTACCTAGGAACCTGTTTACCTAATAATCCAGACTACTTAGGAGGCTGAGGCAAGATCACTGCAGTGCAGGTTGGAGGCCAGCATAGACAACCTAACAAGACTCCTCCTGAAAAAAAAAAAAAGCTGGACATAGTGATACATGCTTTTAATCCCAGCACTGTGGGAGGCTGAAGCAGAAGGATTGCAAGATTGAGCCCATTTCAGGCAGTTTAGCAACTTACTAAGACCCTGTCTCAAATTTTAAAATAAAAAAGGCGTAGAGATATATATACACTTCATTGCAAAGGTGCTGGGTCAAATCCCCAGTACTAACCCTCCCTCTAAAAAAAAAGGTGAATTTTGATCATTTTACATATGTTATAAATATATTTTTCCACTCTTTTAATTTTAAATTCATTTTTAATTTGCACACATTTTTTTCTCAGTCACATCTACCATTCTTTTGTGTTTTCTCCCATGACCTTTATTCTTAGGCTTTTCCCAAATCTATGATCAAGTGTTTTTCTACTAATTTTATAATGTTCTTCTTTTACTTATAACTTCATCTAGAAATTTTTGGTGTGAAGGAAAGTATGGAACTAGCTCTTTCTCTCAAATACCATTTATTGAAAATTGTCTTCTTATAATTTAATGTTTTAAGTTAAACAAATTTTCCACAGCTCTTAAAGTAGCAATCATCAAGAAGTTGATATTTAAATTATACATACATGTTTAATTTGTCCTTGTTTACAATCTACCACTAAATAAAAAAGTTTCTTTCATTTTCAAGGATATAAGGAAAATATAGATAAAGAATAATTTATACAGCTTTATTGAAGGGTAATTCACATACCATATAATTCATCCACTGACCTGTAGACCCAGCACAATGAGATGCTGATGTGGGACGATCACGTGAGCCTAGGAATTCAAGACCAGCTTGGGCAACATAGTGAGACTCTATCTGAAAATGAAGTGTGCATTTCGTTGATATTTAGTATTTTTAGAGTTCTGCAACCATCATCTTTATCAAATATTTTGAATATTACTTTAAAATGTTATGTGCAAAATTTAAATTATGTATTGTGACAGGAAGTACTGGAAGTGATCCTTTGGAACTCTTTTATGCTATCATAGAAATTATACTTTTACACTTTACATTTTGGTTTGGTGTACATTTCCAATGATTCTGTTTTATTTCCCAAATAACTACTGAGTTTTCCTTATTATTTTGTCAATTTCTAGCTACAATGATGCAAAACATAGTATAATTCCTTATGAGAATAAACATTCAAGGGCTGGGGTTGTAGTTCAGTAATAAACTTGCGTAGCATTTGCAAGGCTCCATGTTCAATCCCTAGTATGAAGAAAAAAGTGTAAGTATTCAAGCATATAATCCTTAGAAGGAAAAACAATTACTATAAGCATAAGATTAAACATTCATAAGTCAATATTTTATAGTATTTCATTGAATTTACTTATAATAAACCATTATATTAGCATTGGTCATAAAATTATGTACGAAGCATGGGCACTGTCTCAGGCTCGAGTAAGATCAAATGTAGGTAAAATTGCTCATATTGATTATTTATTTATTTATTTATTTATTTTTTGGTTCTGGGGATCAAACTCAGGTCCTGCTTTCGAGTCAGGCGGCAGAACAACTGAGCTAAATCCCCGGCCCAAAATTGCTTATATTGAGATCTCTCCCATAAGCATCTAGCTGTTAAAATTAAATTTAAATATTCAAAAAATAAAATAAAAAATAAATTTAAATAATATTCAATTGGTAAGTGATCCAGATAAATACCATCACGTAGAACTTTGGAGAACTTTATATTTTAAACCAAATGTTTAATGAACTTATGCTTTCTTTTAAATTGTATGTTACAATAAATATGGCTATAAAATAATTATTAAAAGAATGCTTGTTATGAAAGTGACTTAAAAAGTATATCGCTACTGAACTATCTTCAGTGGTAAACTTTTTTGTAATTATGTTTGAGCTGATGTATAAAGAAGATTCATGATGTTTTTGCAATAGTAAAATTTTATAACAAAATTTGACTTGCATACTTTGTTAGAATTAAAAGTAAAATAAATGCCTATATTGTGGAATAGCTTTAAATATAAATGAAATAGTTTTTACTTGACCTTTCAAGTCAGTATACTAAAATAACTGTCCAGAAATAGTTATTGGCTTATAACTTAGTGCCTATTGCTTTTTCTAGCTCCATAACTAATTACATTACTCCTCACTCAAGTATCTGTACAAGCCAGTATCATTTTCCAACTGTCCTTCTTTGTCATGACCCAAAGAGTTCACTAAATGTTCCTTACTATTTTCTTTCAATTATTTTCTGAAATTATAGTTCTAGTTATTACTATGTGCCTATTTACCTTTTATGGTCTCTAGTGTCCTTGTGAAGAAACCAAAACAATTTTGAATGCTGTGTAGGTCCTCTGTAGACTGGCCTCATTCATTCAACCTTGGTCTGTGCTCTGCCATTTGCTGGTCTAGAAAAATGAATAAATTCAAATACCTAGGTGCTCATAATTTCCAAGAAGACCAAATACACTGGGGAATGTAGACAGTGAAGAGACGCAGTAGGTCATTAAAGAACAGGGAGTGTGGGGAAGGTGATATATTGAGAAAAAGATTGTATAGGTTGTATCTGGGAAAAAAAATTGAAAAGAATACTTGAGTTTAGACCTTTAAAATGACCAAGACTTATACTCTTGACTTTGTAGACAGTTATGCAGGCACTGGAAGGTTTAGTCAGGCCACCTGTGCAAAAAAGCATGAGGAAGAGTAGCTTAGGACAGTATAGCTTATTTGATTGTTTTCTTAATAGTTTTCAAGTCCTTTATCTTTGCCTTCTTATTTGTGGTGTAAAACAATATTTTAGAATAAATGTGGTGATCTGATGCTTGAAAAGTCATATTTCAGTTTTACCTTCTATAAATCTTTAGTGGTTTAAAAGATTTTTTTACTTTTGTTTTCTTTCAGCATACTTCTTGATGAAGAAGGTCACATCAAGTTAACAGGTAAAAATCCTCATTTTATTAAAATAATCTCTGCATAGTTTCCTTTAAGGTTGATTATGGTACAAATATTGAATAATGTATTATTTTACAAACTTGGGTTATAGTTTTTAATAATTAATGTAAATATTGGAATTCAAAGGTTAAAATTTTTCTGTGCAAATTATTGAGGATATTTATTATTTTAATATTTTTTGTCAGATTTTGGCCTAAGTAAAGAATCTATTGACCACGAAAAGAAAGCTTATTCTTTTTGTGGAACTGTGGAATACATGGCTCCAGAAGTAGTTAATCGTAGAGGTCATACTCAGAGTGCGGACTGGTGGTCTTTTGGTGTGTTGATGGTAAGGTCTGGATTTTTGGTTTGTTAAGGAGTGGGAGGAGTTATTTTGTTTATTACATCAAAATCAGCACAAAATATTAAGAGAGAGAAACTGGTATTTTTATTTTCTATGTTTTATAGTATAGGTAATAAATAACCAAGAAAAATGATTGGCTGCAGTGTAGGACTGTGGAACCCATTAGCTAATTTCATCTCATCCTAATTTGAAAAAGCAAAAATATATATCCTTAGATTGTCTACTAATAGTAACAATCTAAAGCATTAATGGTGCTTATTTTTTGTGAGAACCTGATCTGTTAGAAAGTAATGCTTTAAAAAAAGTTTATAGGGTGAAGGGAGGGCAGGGACAAGGGGAAAAAATGAGAACCAAGACCTGTCATGTAAAGGTACAAGATCCCAATAATGAATGTAACTGTACTGTATACCTGAAATGTACCAATATACTCAATGAGGAAAAAAAAGTTCATATGAAATTGGCGTATCTGTCAGATTGTTCAAATATCTAAATTTAAAATTGCCATTCAAAGTGTGATTAATTTCTGCAAAGGAACTGTATAGCTCAATTATTTCTTAGCAATTATCAAGAAGCTTCATAATGAATATAGTAAAAATATAAATCACTTGTTTCATAGCTGACAATTTTAGAAGATTTGGTTGTAATTAAGATGATTTTTTTTTAAACTCTGGACTTCAGATTTTATACTTATTGACTAATACCTCTGATTATTTTACCTTTGTATAGTTTGAAATGCTCACTGGTACGCTACCTTTCCAAGGAAAAGATCGAAAAGAAACCATGACTATGATTCTTAAGTAAGTATTTTGTAATAGCAATGTTAAAGTAGAAATTTTTAAATACATCAGATTAAGAAATAAGATTTTAAAGTGTCAAATGTAGTATAAGAAATAACTAAAAAAATCATTGTAACATGGTCTAAATATGAACCAACTACACAGGTTTAGAGTACTCATATTATCATTATGTGAATGGTGAAATATTGAAAGCATTTTTGAGATTTGGAGTATGACAAGTATTCCCATTATTCCACTTTTATCTGCATTGTCCTCTAGGTCATAGCCAGTATGGTAAAGCAAGCAAAAAAAAGTATATAGTATAAAGTTTAAAAAGAAGAAATATAATTGTCATTATTTAGATAACATGTATCCATAGAAAATCTGATCATAATATAAATTCATAGAATTAATAAGAGTTTAGCAAAGTTATTGGTAATAGGGTCAATAAACAAAGCTCTATACTATGTAAATCTATTTTGTATCTGTATACTAGCAGCAAAAAAATGAAATTTTAAAAGTAGATACCATAGCTAGACATGGTAACATACGTGGAGGCTGAGGCAAAAAGATAAAAAGCATGACATCCGCTTGGAAAATTTAGAGAGACCTTGCCTCAAAATAAGGACTGATGAGGGTTGGGGATTTAGCTCAGTGGTGTTGCTGCTTGCCTTGCAAGCACAAGGTCCTGTATTTGATTCATGGTTATCCAGTATGTTATTTCAACAAATGATCAACATTTAAAAATGACTGAGATATTATAACTTTTTTCATATTTGTTTGAAATTCAGTGTATATTTTTCATTTGCAAGTTGGATTGGCCACATTTCAAATGCTTGTTGTCACATGTGGCTATTGACTGCCCTATTGGATGATAAAACTATGGTCTCAATGGAAATCAAATAAAACTTCTAATAAGTTTTTTTTTGTGGAACTTGATAGTCTGACTCTGATATGATAATGGACCAAAAATAACTAAACCTTTCTTAAAGATGATCAAGATAGACTTGTTTTACCAGGTTTCAAGTCTTACTCTAACTGTAACTGGGACAATATGGTATTGAAATAAGTGTGGAAAGTAGATATGTACAATAGAATAAAGAGTCCAGAAACAGTTCTACACATATACAAACCCTTAAATTACAACCAATGGAAGTTGTAGAGCAGTAGGGAAAGAACAGTCTCTTAATGAGTCATACTGGAAAAGATTTCATTTACAGAGAGTAGAAGAAATTTGTCACATATAGAGCCAACAACAACTTGTGTCCAGAATGTATTAAGAACTCCATTGAAGCAATAAGAAAGAAAAAAAACAGTACAGCATGGGCAGAAGTCTTGGGGACCTCACAAAAGAGAATACTCTGATCCTAATAAGATTACTGACATTTAGAAATGGAAAGAAAGGAGCTAAAGGTGTAGGGAAGGTGGGATGGGTAGGGGAAGGGTAAAAAGGGAAAAGAAAAAAATTGAAAAGATGAAAATAAAGTGTAGATGGGGAGGGGAGGAGGGGGTGAAGGGAGGGCAGAGGTAAGGGGAAAAAATGAGAATCAAGACTTGTCCTGTAGAGGTACAAGATCCCAACAATAAATGTAACTGTACTGTATCCCTAAAATGTACCAATAAACTCAATTAAAGCTGAAAAACAAAGAATACTCTGGCCAATAAACTTATGAAAAGATGCCCAGCCAGGGATTTAGCTCAGTGGTTCCACCACCTGCCTTGCAAGTACAAGGTTCCAAATTCGATCCCCGGTACCAAAAAAAAAGAAAAGATGCCCAACCTCTTTAATTAAAAAACACAAATTACCTGTTACATTCCCATGGTCTCAGGAGGCTGAAGCAGGAAGATCCCTTGAGTTTAGAAGTTAAAGGCCAATCTAGCATAACAGAGAAGAGAATGCATAAGGCATGGCGGCACACACCTATATACTGGAGAAGATGAGCAAGGAGGATTGCCACAAGTTCGAGGCCAGCCTGGGCTGCAAAGTGAGTTCAAGACCAGCCTAAACTACATGAGACCCTGCCTCAAAAAAAGAAAACGCAAATTAAATTTACAATAAGCTAGTGCATACCCACCAGAACAGCTAGAATTATAAAGAAGCTGTTAAGCTAGACATTTAGGGGGCGCTGCCTCAAAAGAGCATAATCACTACACTTAAAGGAGACATTTTGCACTGTTATTTAGAAACTCTTGGGTAGACTCCAGACTATGGCGGAAAGTGTAGCATTTCTTTCTTTTTTTTTTTTTTTTTTTTTTTTTTTTTTTTTTTTTTATGGTATCAGAGATCAAACTCTGGACCTTGCTCTTGCAAGGTAGGCACTGTGCCACTGAGCTAAAACCCCAGCAAGAGTTTCTCATTTTTACAGATTGGATTCATCACAAACTTTTAACAGTCAAGAATTAGAGAAAAATATTTCCACCTTTAACTGCAAATCACAATAAAATATGGTGGGGTTCCACAGCACCCTCAAATTGCATATTGTTACCAACATAAAAAATACAAAAATTGGAGCCAGGGATTTAGCTCAGTGGTTCCGCCACCTGCATTGCAAGCTCAAGGACCCGAGTTCAATGCCCGGTACCAATAAATAAATAAATAAACAAACAAACAAACAAAAATAAAAAACAGGCAGGGTGCCACTTATAATCCCAGCTCCTCAGGGGACTGAGGCAGAATTTTCCCAAGTTCCAGCCCAGCCTGGGAAACATGATGAGACCACATCTCAAAAAGGAATGGGAGTGCTGGGGATTTAGCTCAGTAATGCCGCCACCTGCCTCACAAGTACAAGGTCTGGAGTTTGATCCCCTGTACCAAAAAAAAAGTGGGGTGGGCGGTGTAGGTTAGTGGTAGAATAGCCCTAGGTTCAATCTCCAGTATCACCCCCCCAAAAAAATATAGGAGATGGCCATATTGGGAGAAACAGAGCAAAGATACTTAGATTAAGAGAAATACATATCCTCATGTTCATGAGAACGCATAACTGAAAGTGTTTAAATACTTGATAATAATCAAGCCCCTTAAATTGCCACAAGTACTTCCAACAGAGAAGAACATGTCTAACACTTACCATAAAAGCACCGGAGACTGCCAGAATTACATGCCTGTAATCCCGGCAATGCGGAGGCTGGGGTAGGAGGATTGCCGGAATTTGAGTCCAGCCTGTGCTACATAGTGAGTTCAGGGCCAGCCTAAACTACACAGCAAGAAAACCAAAATAACAAAACCAAAAAAGACCACTAGAGAAAGCCAGGTGTAGTGGTGCATGCCTATAATCCAAGAACTCTGGGAGGCTAAGAGAGGAGGATCACAAATTCAAGGCCAACCAGGGCAATTTATTTATTTTTTATTAATTGAGTTTATTGGTACATTTAAGGTATACAGTACAATTATATTCATTATTGGGATCTTGT
>NW_022900951.1:16123633-16124270 GCF_012274545.1 Fukomys damarensis | reverse complement strand
AGGTATCTCCATATTGATTTCCATAGTGGTTGCACCAGTCTGCACTCCCACCAACAATGGAGAAGGGTTCCTTTCTCCCCACAACCCCGTCAACATTTGCTATTGGTTGATTTCTTGATAGCAGCCATTCTTTGTGGGGTGAGGTGGAATCTCAAGTGTTTTCATCTGCATTCTCGAATGACCAGTGATGTGGAACATTTTTTCATGTATTTACTTGCTGCTTTTACTTCTTTGTCTGAGAAATGTCTGTTCATTTCAGATGCCCATTTTAGAATTGGGTCTTTCTATTTGGGGGGGCTGATTGTTTTGAGTTCTTTATATATTCACGATAGTAGTCCTTTGTCTGAAGAGCAGCTGGTAAAAACTTTTTCCCACATTGTAAGTTATCTCTTAGTTCTTCTGTTGATGGTTTCTTTTGCAGTACAGAAGCTTTTTAATAAGATGAGATCCCACTTGTTGATTCTTTCTGCTAGTTCCCCTGCTACTGAGGATTTGTTCACAAAGTCTATTCCTATGCCAATGTCTTCAAGAGTTCTGCCTAACTTATCTTCCAGCAAGTTTAGTGTTTCTATTTTAATATTTAGATCTTTAATCCACTTGGATTTTAATTTAGTGCATGGTGAAAGATGAAGGTCTA
>NW_022900951.1:16089609-16123274 GCF_012274545.1 Fukomys damarensis | reverse complement strand
ATAGTGTTGGAATTTCAATTGGCATTGCATTGAATCTGTATAGCAGTTTTGGCAGTATGGCCATTTTCTTTTTCTCTCTTTTTTTTTTTGGTTTTTTGAGATAGGGTCTCACTGTGTAGTTGAGACTGACCTGGAACTCACTCTGTAGTCCAGGCTGGTCTCGAACTCACAGTGATTCTCCTGTCTCAGCCTTCTGAGTGCTGGGATTACAGGCGTGTGCCACCACGCCCGGCTGGCCATTTTCACTGTGTTGATTCTTCCTACCCAGGAGCAGGGGACATCTTTCCATTTTCTTAGATCCTCTTCGATCTCTTTTTTCAGAGTGCTGTAGTTTTCATTGTAGAGGTCTTTTGCTTCTTTTGTTAGATTGATTCGTAGATACTTCTTTTTTTTGGATGCTATTGTGAAAGGAATTGTT
This sequence comes from Fukomys damarensis, assembly GCF_012274545.1. Classification (NCBI taxonomy): domain Eukaryota; kingdom Metazoa; phylum Chordata; class Mammalia; order Rodentia; family Bathyergidae; genus Fukomys; species Fukomys damarensis. Next base: position 16,122,856 of record NW_022900951.1, on the reverse strand, counting down.
TCCCTAATTTCTCTCTCAGTGACTCTGTTATTTGAGTGCAAGAAGGCTATTGATTTTTGGGTGTTGACCTTGTATCCAGCTACTCTGCTAAAAGTGTCAATTAAGTCTAGAAGTCTTTTGGTAGTTTTTTGGGTCTTCAATGTAGAGTATCATATCAGCAAATAATGACAATTTAACTTCTTCCTTTCCTATCTTTATTGCTTTAATTTCTTTCTCTTGTCTAATTGCTATAGTTTCCAGAACTATATCGAAGAGGAGTGGTGATAGTAGGCATCCTTGTCTTGTTCCTGATTTTAATGTGAAGGTTTTCAGTTTTGAGCCATTTAATATGATGTTGGCTGTTGGTTTTTCATAGATAGCCTTTATTAAGTTGAGATATAGACCATCTATTCCAATTTTTTGCAGGGTTTTTATCATGAATGGGTGTTGAATTTTGTCATATGATTTTTCTGCATCTATCGAGAGGATCATATGATTTTTGTCCTTGACTCTGTTAATATAGTGTATTACATTTATTGACTTACGTGTGTTGAACCATCCTTGCATCCCTGGAATAAATCTGACTTGGTCAGGATGTATAATCTTCTTGATGATCTTCTGAATTCTGTTTGCTAGTATCTTATTGAGGATTTTTGCATCTATATTCATTAAGGAGATTGGCCTGTAGTTCTCTTTTTCAGTTGTCTTTCCCTCAACTAGGGCTATTTAGAAAAATAGCAGTTAAGTCCTGTTACTGTAGCAGCTTCAAATTTTAAAATACGAATCAGCTTTATTTCAGAAGGGTGAAAAAATGTTTTCTTTAAAATATATTTTAAGGCCGGGGCTTTAGCTCAGCGGTTCTGCCACCTGCCTTACAAGCGCAAGGACCCGAGTTCGATCCCTGGTACCAAAAAAAATTTTTTTTTTAAATCTCAGTCCAAAAGAAAAAAAGACTGACAATACAAAATGTTGGTGGGATGTGGAACAGTGGCAACTTTCATACATAGTGGATCAGGAGTAAAAATACATAGCAACTTTGGAAAGCAGTTTTTGTTATTATCTTATAAAGATAAATCCATTTATCCCATTCCTAAGCATGTACTCAATTTATATGCATCAAGGCACAAGTACAAAACTGTTCATTATTTGGTATTATTTGCAATAGTAGAAATGATCATTACCAGTAAAAAATAATAATAAATTATGGTATAGTTATACAGTTGGATATAGTAAGAATTGCATTTATTGCTATCTGTAAATATTTTAGGTTTTGCAGACCACACAATCTGTTACATATTCTTCTTTATTTGTGTTTTTTAATCCAACCCTGTAAAAACATAAAACAATTCTTCCGAGCCATACAAAAACAGGTCCAGGCTTTTGGCTTATGGGCATATGTACCATGCCTTACAGCAGAGAGAATGAACAAGCCACAGTTATGTCAGACAACTTGAATAAATCTCATAAGAACATTGAGCAAAAGAAGTTCATACACAAAAGAATAAATGCTATGATTCTATTTATAAAGTTTACAAAACAAGCAAAACTAACACGTATTTTAAGGTCCATATTTAGATGATAAAAGCTGGAGGCAAAATAAGGAAGGTGGTTACAGTGGATGAAGGGTTCTGGCAATGTTTTATTTCTTGGCCAGATGACTATTCACTTTATGGTGAATCATTGAGCTGTGTACTTTGGGTGGTTTTTTTGTTTGTCTGGTGAGTTGTTTTTTTTTCTCTTGACTTATGTTATTCACAATAAATGTTTAAAAATAATACTACATTAACTGAGTAAACGTTCACTGAACTTTAATAACTGAATCTTCACCATTCCATCTACTCTGGTCCTCTCCTTTCAGCCAGCAAGTATTCTGTAGTGTTCAAAAAACCAAACCCTCTCACTGGCCTTCCTTTCAAGTTACTATACCATCTTCCTGCACCCTTTGAATACAAGGTCTCTTCAAAGAGTAGTCTGTGCTTTCTGTTACTATTTTGGGGACTTGTTTTAGGCAGTCATCCCCCTCTCCTGAAACTACTGTCACTATGGTTATCAGTGGTCTTCTGGTTGCTAAAACCTGTTGCAGATTGTCAGAGTTGACTCTGCCATTTATTCACAGCACTCATTCCACAGGTAATTGAGTTCTTGGTACATGTACTGGAGATACAGTGTGAACAAGACTGAGATATTTAATGGTCTTACAGAGCTAACATTTTAATGGAGACGGTGAGGAATTAATATTTAAGCAAATAATTTCAGATAATAATGGGAACTATAGAGATAAGCTGAGGTACTTTACTCAGTTGGGGAGCCCCATAATAAGTGAGTGAAGGGCCGAGGAACATGAGCCATTTTAAATGAACCAGTAAGGAAAGTCTCTGCAGAGGACTTGACACTATTGACTACTCCCCACCCCGTTTGCTTTTCCTATGCTCATCTTCTGCTTCTCGAACCATTCCTCTTTTGGTCTCTTTTTCGCTTAACCATTGCTCCTATGCTTGTTTTTCTTTCTTTAGTTATAAAAATTTTCAAATATAAATTCTGAAAATAGAATAATAAAATGAACATAAATAGATATTCGTCGCACAATTTCAATGTCAGGATTTTCTTTATCTATTACTTTTCCTTATCTATTTTCTTTATCTATTCCTTTTTTCTTTTTAACTCAAATATTTTAAGAATTCCAGACATGTCATTTCTCATCTACTTAATTCAGTTTGCCTTACTAAAAATATGGATATTTTGTTATATAACCACATATAACAATATAACCTAACACCAATCCCTAACCCAATTTTTCAGATTCTCTTTGTTTTACAGTTGGATCCAAATCAAGTCTACACTTTCCATTTGGTTATATTTCTTAAATTTCTTTTAATCTAGAATATCCTACCCCCTACTTTTCCTTGCTTTTACATGTCAAAACCAAGTCAGTTGTTCTGCTTTCTGAATTTATCTTGTCAGGGGAAGAGACCACCTCTCAATATCTGGAACAAAGAACATAAAGCTAATTTTATTGTTTCCTTATAACAAGAGAATCAGTGTTGGTCTCATAGAGTCCCCCCAGGCAGAGAGTAGACCACTGATCTTATATAGGATTTAAGGGAAGGGAGTTTAATAGCTGGCAGATTTTCAGGTCCATAAGTAGACTGACATCATCTATAAGAGCATAATTACTTGAGTGGGAGTGTTGTTGAACAGTTGGTATTCAGGTATGCTTATGCTGAGCCTGTGTGGCTTATTTCTGAGATGACACTTGGCTGGGAAGTGTTCACCAGACACGTGTCATTGATAGTTGAATAGATTTAAAACAAACAAAAGATTTAAAACCAGTTCTGAGCTGGATGTGATGGCACATACCTGTAATCCCAACATTCTAGAAGGCTGAGGCAGGAGTATGGCAAGTCAAGTTCAGCCTGTGCAACATGATGAGTTGTTGAGACCTTATCCCTAAATTTAAAAAATTAATAAAAGGGCTGGAGATATAACTCAGTGTGAAGGCCAGTCTTTTCCTAAGAGTACAGGTTTTTTTTCTTTATTCTCTTTGTGCTTATTTCTCTAACCTGTTTTTAGTTAAATTGTTACCTGGGGTCGGGCATGGTGCTGCACGCCTGTAATCCCAGCACTCAGGAGGCTGAGGCAGGAGGATCGCTGTGAGTTCGAGACCAGCCTGGGCTGCATAGTGAGTTCCAGGTCAGTCTCAGCTTCATAGTGAGACCCTGTCTCAAAAAGCAAACAAACAAACAAACAAAATTGTTACCTGGGGGTGGGTGAAATAGAGTATTGCTACTTCAGGATAGTCTTGAACTCACTTCGTATCAGAGAATGACCTGAAACTCATGGCAATCCTCCTGTCTCGGCCTCTCAAGTGCTGGAATTACAGGCATACTCAACCACACCTGGCATTCTTTTTTTGTTTTTTTGTACTGAGGATCTCATGCATGCTGAACACATACTGTACCATTGAACTGCACCCTCAGCTCTATATTAATTAGTTTTAATGCCCAGATTGTTTTTTTTTTTTTTCAGAGTACCTTTTCAATGTCCTCTCCCCCAGGGTTCAATCTCTTATGTGCTTTTCTTTCTCTCTATACTCACTTCCTCAACTGACTTTAGTCTTTCCTATGACTACTCTCAACATTTTAATTGTTCCCAAATCGTCAAGCACCAGAATTGAATTTCCACTTACCTGATTAGCCTTCCCAAAAATATATAGTGTGCATGACTTCACATTTTTAAATAAATTTATCTCTGCTTACTGGATATTTTTTTCCTCTTTTTATACTCCTAATTAGCATTTCCACGTACCCTCTTTCCCAAGCCAGTAACCTGCGAATCATTCTTGATGTCTTCCTCCCTCTTACATATTCAAGCATTGTCTCAGTTTTATGTCTGAACTATTTCGCTGTTCCAGCCCTTTCTCTGCATTGCACTGCTCACAGTGGTCAGGCCATGGAGACCTCTTATCTACACTACTAGACCATGCTCCAAAGTAGAGTGCCTACTACCTTTTTCTATTCCAAATCATTCCCTGCTATCCTTAGAGTTAACAAGTATTCTCTGGAAGAAAAAAAAAAGTGAGGTACTAGAGACAAATGTCCAGAAAATAATAATTTCTTTAGATTTCTCAGCCTTTTTTATGAATTGTGTATTATTAAATATCTCCAACAAGGGGGTACAATCGATAGCATTCCATAAACTGGCTGGATTATTAAAGTTTTATTGTTGTTGCTAAATATCTAGAGATTAATATTGTCCAATAAAATTTTGGGGAACCCTGGCCAAATGAGTAAATTTTCAACTTTTAGATTGTATTGCAGGCCTTTCACATTGTTCCATATTAAATTAGGTATCCACTACTGTTCTCTTAGCATTCTTTACAAATATCCTTCTGGATTTGTCTCTTAGTGTACTAAGGTTATCATATCCATCTTCCCTGCTGACCATGAGGGCCTATTTTTATCTTTATGTCCACAGTACTAAGTAGTGTCTGACACATAATAACTCAGAAACAATTCACAGAATAATAAGTGGATCTATTTCTGAAAAGGGAATTTGTCTGCTAGCCATTTTCTCCAGCTCTGTTATTATTGTTATAGTTATAGGATCATTGGTTTCTTTAATTTGTAGGTTTGGAGAAAGAATACAATTAAATACTATAGCTAAAAGAGACCTTAAGCTCATCCAGGCCAGTGGTTTTCAGACTGTACAACAGAGTCATCAGTGTTCCACAAACTCTTTTCCCATCAATTCTGCCTCCCTGCAGCAGCCATTAAAAGGATTGAAAGGGGCAAAGTGACATATGAAGCACAGGTTCTCTTCACAGTTGTTAATACTGGGTTTCTTAAATTCCCTTTGAAAAAGGGTACAAAAGCTACAGTTTCTGAACCATTGGTATAGATTCCAATCCCATTGCTTGTTAAAAAGGGTTAACAGGCAGAAAGATGACCTTATTCTCACAATAGTGAGAATATTAAGAGTAGTGAGTAGCTCTTTGCAAACTTCTGAAAGATAAGAAAGTCCACCAAAAGATATTGGACTAAAATTCCATTAGTGTGGTCACACAATCTGTATGTGAATGTTATAGCAGCTTTATTAATAATAGCTCCAGAGTGGACACAATTCAGATGTCCTTCAATAGGTGAAATGATAAATGAACTGTGACACATCTATACAGGAGCCTAGGCACATAATAAAAGGGCATAGAACTAAAAACACACAAACACATAAGCACAAATAAAACTGGGGTCATGTGAATGAGGTTGGTGTCAAAATCAACACCCTGGTGGTAATGTGCAGTACTGGGGGTTGAACCCAGCATTTTTGCACTGAGCTACATCCCCATCCCTTTGTAATTTTAATTTTAAGACAGGGTCTTGCTAAGTTGCCCAAACTGGGCTTGAACCTGTAATTCTCTTGCATTAGCCTCATAGTGCTAAGATTAGTAAAGGTATAGTTCTGTAAGATATTACCATTAAGGGAACTGGGTCCAGATGATCTATCTCTATCATTACTCATGACTGAGTGTGAATCTACAAGTATTTAAAAATTAAAAGTTTAAAATTTTTAAAATAAAAATAAAGATACCTCAAAAATAAAATGTTAATTTGTGGATTTATTATTTAGAGCCAAACTCGGGATGCCACAGTTTTTGAGTCCTGAAGCCCAGAGTCTTTTACGTATGCTTTTCAAACGAAATCCTGCAAACAGATTAGGTAAAATTTTTAATTAGTTTCTTTTGTGTTTGTTGGTGTTTGGCTTTATTTTTTGGAGATGTGGATATTTGTTTTTATAGTGTTATTATCAAGTATTCAGAAAAATATTAAAAGCAAAGACTTAGATAGATAGATAGATATTTCTCCTTGAAATAAAACTATCAATCAACTTTTGATAGGTGCAGGACCAGATGGAGTTGAAGAAATTAAAAGACACTCATTTTTCTCAACAATAGACTGGAATGTAAGTATAGAATGAAAATTTGCTTGAAATTTCTTATCATTAATACATTACCTAAGTTTCTCTTTTTTCCTCCAGAAACTATATAGAAGAGAAATCCATCCACCATTTAAACCTGCAACTGGCAGGCCTGAAGATACATTTTATTTTGATCCTGAGTTTACTGCAAAAACTCCCAAAGGTAAAGAGGAAAAAAAAAACATGAAAACTCAAATACAAGGCATTAGATTTTTTTTTCTCGTTCATTTAGAACTTTTCCAGGGTAGTTCTTTATGCTATCCTAAAATTTCCTAAATTTGCTTCTTATTAGCCTTGTGTTTCCCCCCAACTAAGAGCATAACATTCATAGGATATCATTCAGGCTGCACTGCCTAATTATGGTACCCAGTAACCACATATAGCTAATTAAATTAGTTAAACATTTAGTTTCTCAGTCACACTAGGCACAGTTCAAATGCTCAGTGGCCATATGTGGCTACTGACTACCATGTTGGACATCACAGATAAAATGTCCATCGTTAATTTAAAGAAGCTCAGTGGTTCAGTGCTAATTTTGAATGCCATTAGCCCAGTAGTTCTTAGATGTATTATACTCTTTGAATGAGCTAGCTATTTTCTAGGCTCTGGGAAACTAGGGTATTAGAATAGTGGTGGCAATAAGTGATAAGGACAGATGTGATGACAGGCCTTACTGAGTTAACCTGGACATCAAGGTGTATGTAATGGGTGCCTGAGAACTCTAGATTAAGTAAGAGAAATCATAATTTCATGGATTCTTCCTTCCATCAACTTTCAAAGGGATCTTCCTAGTGATTTCTTACTCATTTCAGATTCCCCTGGGATTCCACCTAGTGCTAATGCACATCAGCTTTTTCGGGGGTTTAGTTTTGTTGCTATTACCTCAGATGATGAAAGCCAAGCTATGCAGACAGTTGGTGTACATTCAATTGTTCAGGTGAGTGGATTCCTTGATCATTTTAGATTTGAAATGCTGTAAGACATATTTCATTATATGAGTAATAAGATACAGATTATCGGTGACTTTTAAGTGAACAGCTTAAAATACATTTTATATCATTAACATTACTCTTAGAAATTCCTTTCATATGCCCCTGAAAAGATTGCATGAACCAAAATCATAGATACCTATGTGACATGAAAATGAAATTCTAAGAAAATTAAGATGAACGTCATCATCTTGTCTGTCCCCTCTCCTGTGCCTCAAAATGTTTGTCAAGCCTAGTATTTGTCATCCCCAGCCTATTTCAGGTCTGTTGTGATGGACTGAGGTCTACTGGTTCCTTGATACTTTAGAGTAGAGATCAGCAGACTTTCTTTGTTAAAGGTCAGGAAATAAATATTTGCAGCTGTATTTCTTCTCACTGGCTATTCAGCTCTGCTAATGTAGCATAGCAGCCACAGACAGTACATAAACAGACATGACTGTGCCAATTATACTTTATTTACAAGCTGGTCCTGGTGACACATGCCTCTAGTCCCAGTCACTTTGGAAGCTAAGGCCAGAAGTTCAAGAGTTTGAAGCCAGTCTAGGCAACAAAGCAAGGCCCCATCTCCAAAAATACATACATACATACATACATTCTTAATTTATAAAAACAGGCAGTGAACCAGATTTGTCCCATAGGCCGTAGTTTACCAGTCTTTGTCTTAGAAAGATAAAAGAACTAAAAATTAACCCAAATCCTGTTTCCCAAGTTTTGTATCCTTGTTTTTTTGGTGCCCCTTTGTCATTAAGAAGAAATGGCTAAAGAAAAAGTGAGAGAAGAAGAAGAAATGGCTGAGGATTTAGCTCAGTGGTGGCCACCACCTACCTTGCAAGCACAAGGACCAGAGTTCAATCCCCAGTACCAAAAAAAAAAAAAAGAAGAAGAAGAAACGGCTGTGGGTACTGCCTTAAAGTACCCATACCTCTTTATCTTGTTTATCAGAGTTGCAGAAAAAATAAGTAAAGATCACAAGGGCAAGTTAGTGGGGGAGGGGGATAATAGGAAACTGGACTAGTAAATTAAATATTGTTAGAGTAACACAAGTAGTATAAATGTTAGATTTCTTCCCCTGCTAGTATTATGCAAAAGTAAATTTAGTTTGTCCTGATCTTATCATTACATATTGTATGCATGTATTAAAATGTCATACTACATGCCATAAATATGTACAGTTACTAAATGTCAATTAAAATACATTTTTTAAAATTTAATTCATCTTTTTAATCATAGATGAACTAGATACTGTATACCTTTTGAAACAAAACATTGTTTTTAGGTTACTACTACTAACACTTAGATTTACTTGATCATTAAGTTACTTTTGCTCTGAAGTTTTTTTTCATAAGTAAGACATCTTTCTACTTTCCAAAAAAACCAATTTAAAATGTTTTTTTGTTTTGTTTTGTTTTCTTTTTGGTACCGGCGATCGAACTTGGGTCCTTGCACTTGCAAGGCAGTCAGCGGAACCACTGAGCTAAATCCCTGGCTTAAAATGGTTTTTAAACAAAGCTTAGGTTACTGTAGTCTGTCCCTTTTACTATGCAAGCACATGAATTCCAGGCAAGTTTTTAAATTATAACTGCTGTACCTAACAGAGAAACCACAAACTGAATATCTACAGAGTTCAAGCTCTACCTTACACAAAACTTGTAGGCATGGAAGGCCTCATATCAGTATAGCGAAAAGCAGCACAACTTCCTTCAGCCTGTTTATAGAAACAGTAATTTGCTTTTCACCATGCAGCATATGTTAGCAGAAGTTTTATAAAGCTGTAAGTTGGGTTTTGTTTTTGTTTTGTTTTGGTACTGGGGATCGAACTCGGGTCCTTGAGCTTGCAAGGCAGGTGGCAGAACCACTGAGCTGAACCCCCACCCCTTAAAGCTGTAAGTTGAAGATGAGGAAAGGAGGACTAAGTGCTGAAAGTATAAAATGATAACTCTTAACACTTGCAAATGCCTTGTTTTTATTTAATCTTCCCCATTAACCTTTGAGAATACACAGGCACAAGTTTACATGGCTTGTAGGTGGTACCTCTGAAACAATCCAGATGTTCTAATTCTCAGTCCTCCTAAGGAGTCTTTTCTTCTACACTAGAATTTCAAACTTCTCCTTATGTCCACAGGTGCTTCAAAAAAACTTACAGTTGTCTGGGGAGTAGAATATTGTGAAATCACAGACAAGATTATAGGTCCTTTATCAAGTGTTTCTGCTTTTTCTTTTGTACATATTTAATTTTTTCTTTTTAACATAAACTTTTTAAAAGGCACATTTCTTACTATAAAAATGTACTTGTAGAAAAATATGTACTATAAAGAATCATTTTTAAATTCTTACTGATACTCATTTGTAATTAGTATCAACAATGCATACTAACTAACGTACAACCCAATTATAAAATGCACTGAGGCATTGTGGAACTCATCAGTTTATAATTTTATTTGTAGCAGTTGCATAGGAACAGTATTCAGTTTACTGATGGATATGAAGTAAAAGAAGATATTGGAGTTGGCTCCTACTCTGTTTGCAAAAGATGTATACACAAAGCCACAAACATGGAGTTCGCAGTGAAGGTAAATATTCTTAGATTTAAAATGCAAGGCTAAAAGTTTTTATTCATGCTTATCACCACCAGTTAAAAATTACACTCTTTCCTTTGGTAAAAGTGCCTTTTTATATCAAAATATATTATTATATATAAAAATATTACAATTGAAACACAGTATTTCATAAAATTAGCATGTTAATAAAAAACATAAGCTGGGTCTGATGGCACACACTATAATTCCAGCATGCTGGGAGGCTGAGGCAGAATGATCACAAGTTCAAGTCTGCCTAGAGCAACTTAATGAAACCCTGTCTCAAAATTTTAAAAAATTACAGAAAACCAGGAATGTAGGTCAGTAGGCTCAGGTTCAATTCCCATAACTGAAAATTTTATTTATATATGTGTTGTGTGTGTGTGTGTGTGCGCGCGTGTATACGTATATATACATATATACGTATACACACACACATACACACATACATACATACATACATACATATATATTTTAAGTGTCTTTTGTTATAAAAAGTTAAGGTAAATTTAAATATCTGGACTAGTGATTGTCAAAGATCTATATGTGGAACTATATTCCCATGGAAGCCTCCTCAGGAGGCTGAGGCAGGAGGATCACTGCAAGTTTAAAGCGAAGTTGGGCTACATAGTGAGTTCAAGACCAGTCTGAATATAGCAAGACCCTGTCTCAAAAAAATACATATATATACATATATTATATATATTATTAACAGGTTAAAACATTAAGAAGCAGGTACGGGTTGGAAGCATGTGTTAGTGTTTTAAAGGGATTTATTATAATAAGCTGAATTCTAGTCAAGTAAAATTCTAGATGTGGTTTTCTATATACCTTTCTCAGCTTCAAAAATGAGCTTTTTCTACTTAATTGTTAATTTTTATAAGTAGCTTACAACTAATGAGATATTTCATTAAAATACTTTAAAATCAATTCCATAAACAGATGTTTAACATTGGTGATGTCATTGATACATCTAGCTCTTAATTGTCTGTATTAATAGGGAGTTAGAAGTTGACTGTATTCCCAAATGTTTAAAGCGTTCACACATGGAAGAAAGGATGTGTTATGTTAGAGAAACCTGGTGGTAATGTGACTCATGGATTAGAATTTACAGCCTTGCCATCTATTAACAAATCTACCTTTCTAATTAAATAGTCTGACCAGGTAGTTGAATAAATCTGACTGATAAATGGCATGTATATACATTATTTACATAAGATGATAACTAAGGTATGTGATTATAACCATTTAAGGTTCTGTTTGTGAGATTTTATGATAAATATTTGCCTTTAGATTATTGATAAAAGCAAGAGAGACCCAACGGAAGAAATTGAAATTCTTCTTCGTTATGGACAGCATCCAAACATTATTACTTTAAAGGATGTAAGTATATTCTTTAATGAGGATCATGTGAGTCAGTTGTCTTAACTCACATTTGGGATATTTTCAAACGTTACAGACAAAAACCTTGGTATAATAGGTTTAAAGCGTAAGTTTGAGGACTGGGAAAATGGCTTAGTTATAGAGTGCTTGCCTAACATATGTGAAGCCCTGGGATCGTTCCCAACACCACAAAAAAAAGTAGATTAGAGAACTATGTATATGACATTCAATTTATAAGGAAAAATACATTTATGTAATTAATTTTCTACTTTTTCTTTAAGAAAAGTATTTTATGGGGCTAGGGATTTAGCTCAATGATGCCAACATCTGCCTTGCAAGCGCAAGGTCCTGAGTTTGATCCCTGTTACCCCCCCAAAAAAAAAAGAAAAAAGAAAGAAAGAAGTATTTTAACATTATTGTTTTTAATATTTCCATTTGCTTGAATATATATATATAAACATGTCCAATAGTAATATTCCACATTACTGCCAGAGAGTGCTCATATCTACCTGTGTTACTTCCCTGCCTATAATTCATACTCCCCAGCCTCTCAAGGCCCTGCCTTCCCCTATTTTCACACTTCCTCACCTACCCTGTCCTCCGGCCATGCTATAGTATGTACCTTTTTTTTGGGTGGGGGGGGAATGCCTCATTTTCTCATGCTGCTTAACTTTGAATTTAAGATTCCCCTTAGGGGCTGGGGATTTAGCTCAGCGGTTCAGTGGCCTGACTTGCAAATGCAAGGACCTGAGTTCAATCCCCAGTACCAAAAAAAACATCAACAACAACAACAAAAAGATTCCCCTAGTTGGGAACATCATTTCCCATCTTTTTACCTGGCTAATTACCACACATTTCAGGCTATGCTAGGGGACTCCTTCCTCTAGGAAGCCTACCCTGTCCCATTACCACCCCTAGGTATCCTTTGCCTGGGCTGTCATGATATCCTGCTACCTATATGATTCCTATAGCTTTTATTATAACAGTATTGGCAGAGGACATGTATTCTCCGGGTAGCATTCTCACTACTAGCACTCACGTAGCCTCAAAGATCATATCTGGGTGTTTTCAGAACTCCACTTTCCTCAGATTAATTTGAGAAGGAGATTAACTTGCATTAAAATGTGAAGCTGCTCAATCTGACTCTTTAATTAACATTATCTGTAAGAATTCAACCAAGAAATTTAAAAAGAAAATTTTAAAAATACTTTCAACCCAGCCTTGGAAACTCCCTAAACTGTCCATTTCATTCATCTCAAATTCCAAAATCTTTAAAATTTTCCCCAGACTTTTATTACAGCATCTCTAATGCTTTCTTCCTCTTGTTTATATGTCTTTCTTCATTCTAGAGTAAAAATTTTGAGTGCAGTTACTTCATTTTCTCCATATTTGGGACCCTAGCACCTATACAGTATCCAATATCTCTTATGAAGCTAAGAAAAGGTTTCCAGTAAGTCTGTAGTGAGAGGGGAATAACAAGGACTTGAAATTTAATTAAGGGATTATTTCAGTTATATACTTCTCTGCTATGCTTCTTTGTGCTTAGATGGAATTTATCTTTACTAGTTAATCTTCTTAATTTCTGGCTAAATTTGTCTTTCAGTTTAATCAAAACTAGGTAGCCAATAATTCTTCCATTTTTGTGTGTATCAATACAGAAGTTCTACTTTTGCAGACATTGTAGGAAAATCACAAGAGTGTCCTTATATCTGTCCCCACTCTCATCAGTAGGTAGAAAGAGATCAAGAAGAAAACCAAACCCTAAGAACATATACTCAGAGCCCCTTTGTTTCCAATGCCCATACTTGCTTTGATTTCTGTGAATTAAGTTTCACAGAAGGAAATTAAACAAGTTACATTTTTTTCAATTTTTTTGTTGTTGTTTGTTTTTTGGTTTTTGGGTTTTATTGGTCCTGGGATTTGAACTCGGGTCCTTGCGCTTTCAAGGCAGGCAGCGGAACCACTGAGCTAAACCCCTGGACCTTCATAGAAGGAAATTGCAGGATATACTTTTGACATTCAATCTCAGTAATCCCAGTTTTAATATTTTGAGCACATAGTTATTTGCAAATTTTCTATCCTCCACTTGTGACAAGTTCATTTTTCTTGATTTTAAAACAAGTTTTAATTTCTCTTTAATCTTTTAATCTTTGAGACACATAAAGCTTCAAATAATATTTTGTTTTGATGTTGAATTTTATAGGTATATGATGATGGGAAGTATGTGTATGTAGTAACAGAACTTATGAAAGGAGGTGAATTGCTGGATAAAATTCTTAGACAGAAATTTTTCTCTGAACGAGAGGCCAGTGCTGTCCTGTTTACTATAACCAAAACTGTTGAGTATCTTCATGCACAAGGGGTAAGTTTTTTAACACTACTAATATACACATATACACATTTCTTTTTCTTAGTACGTGAGCTAAAATTACAAATATCGAAGTTTCTACATGCAATAGAAAATACCTGTTAGCTTCATTATTTCTATTGGTTTTCCTCTGTATAACTTTTCCCATTGAGCTTGATGTGCTACTTTGAAATTTTCGCTTATTTATATTAAATCTCATGCTTTCCAAGAAAAAGGTGAGATCTTCTAACCTTGCAAACAGTACCATTTCTGCTAGGCCACCTTAAAAATCAGGCTCAATTTAAGTTAGAAACAGGAACAGGAAATCCTGGTTTATATGCACAAATAAAAGGAAAGCATTGGGACTAGGGATGTAGCTCAGGGGTAGAGTGCTTGTCTAGTTTGAGAGGAGCCATGGGTTCCAGTATCAAAGACAGCAACATCAACAACAACAAAGGAAATCCTTACAGTGAAGGAGGCTAGGTAGTCACCTGGTCCCAGGCTGGTGGATGCTCTCATTTCTTCTAGAATATAGATTCTTAGTAACTGGCCAGAAAATCCTTCTTTTAAAAGAAATTAATTCTGACAGGGCAAAAATTTAGTAAGTAACCAAAAAAAATCATGTTTTTAAAGGAAAGGAGTCTGCAAAGAAAAGGGGGAGAAGAAGAGGGAAGGAAAAAACAGTATTGAAGAGGGGTAGAAAGCAAGGGGGAAAGATTGCTCTTATTTTCCTTACATTTTTTGATTGACAGAAATGTATATTATTTATAGTGTACAACAAATTTAAATACATGTATATGAAAAATACTTCTTAAGGAGTTTGTTTTTCAATTCAGTCTTCTCATTTTGTCTTTGACTTTAAAAGCCAACAAGTGGAATGTGTTGGCTGCCTGCTAACTGAAATTAAAATTTAATCTTCTGAGTTAGTATAATTCAATCTTCAATAAGAATGTATGACTTTTCAGTCATCTAAGTCTTTCATGTTCTTTTCCCAGTGCCTTATCAATAATTAGTAAAGTATTAAGGATAATTAATGTTTTGAATGTTAGGCTCTAAATCTAAAATGATTGATTAGAATCTAGACTCAGAATATGATGATGGAAGAAACTCTTAAGACTAAAAGGGAGTGTCAGAGAAGCTTATTTTAAAGAAGTATTCAAGTAGTTCATTAAAAGGGGAAAATAAGCTGGGCATGGTGGCACATGTCTGTCTATAATCCCAGGCATGCACTCTGGGAGGCTGAGGTAGGAGAATCACAAGTTTGAGCCCAGCTTGGGCAACTTAGCAAATTAGTGAGACCGTATCTCAAAATAAAAAGGGACTAGGTACATAGCTTAGTGCAAAGGCTCTGGATTCAATCCCCATTACCAGAAAAAAAGAGGAAAATAATATAAAACTCTAACTACAAGTTACCTTTTGGCATATATGACATCTTCATTTGTTTATCAAATAAGAAATACTTAAAGCCCAGGTTTGGATTTTAGGCTTTTTTTTTTTTCTCCTAAACAACATGCCTGTTCTATTTAGTCTGCCAATACATACTTGTTGTATATCTACTTTGTACATACTGTTCCCTCTACTTAGAATGATCTTTCCCACTTTTAAAAATTATTTTATTCCCCTCACTTACTGTTTACTGTTCTTCAGGTCTTGATGCAAATGTTGTCCCATCT
Source organism: Fukomys damarensis (assembly GCF_012274545.1). NCBI lineage: Eukaryota > Metazoa > Chordata > Mammalia > Rodentia > Bathyergidae > Fukomys > Fukomys damarensis. The sequence goes on along the minus strand of NW_022900951.1, from coordinate 16,107,438 downwards.
AGAGATACTCCCTTACCATGCTAGTTAAAGTGACCTTTCCAGCTCTGCCCCATCTCTTCAACCTTCCTCTTTTCTACCCTCCCACTTCTGTGCAAGCTTCTAGCATGGAAAGACAATGTTATGGGTCTTATTCACCCCAGCTCCTTATAAAAATACCCTGGTACATTGCAGGCACTGAATAAATATTGTGAAACAATTGAATAACCTGACATAGATACTCTATTAATGCTAATGCATTTCTCTGTAACCCTCACCCCTCCACTGGATAAAGGAGGAGGAGGTAACTACTATTTTCTTTTCCTCCTCCTCCTCGCCCTAGGTCTATGTCAGTGTAAGTGCATTGCCTGACAGTTTGTGAATAAAGTTCAAATGTAGTATTACTATAACTCTTTAATTCGTATTTCAATTAGGTGGTTCACAGAGACTTGAAACCTAGCAACATTCTTTATGTGGATGAATCTGGTAATCCAGAATCTATTCGAATTTGTGATTTTGGCTTTGCAAAACAGCTAAGAGCAGAAAATGGTCTTCTCATGACTCCTTGTTATACTGCAAATTTTGTTGCACCAGAGGTAATGTGAGAGTTTGCTTGCGGTGTTTTGTTGTATTTAAGAACTTGTTTATTGTATTTAATACAAAATAGTAATTGTTTAATCAAAGGTTTACTAAAATATTAGGGTAAAATGCTTGCCCTTTATTTCCCTGTTTAACGTTTTAATGACATCTGATTGCCTACCGGAAAAAAATCTAAATTCCTGAATAAGATACTACAAAAGCAAAACAAAAATTTTTTTTAAAAAAAAGATGTTACAAAAGCTCTTCAGTCTCTTATATTCTACCTGAAGTTCTGGCCACTCTGAAATTCTTGCCTAATTACTAAGGTTGCTCTACCCTTTGAATATCATCTGCCCTCCCCCACTTCCTCCCTTTGCCTAGCAAGTTCTTACTTATGGGTCCAATACAAACTGGCTGCCATCTAGTGTTTCATCTCCCCCAGTATCAGAAAAAAATTGGGCTAGGGGTGTGGCTCAGTGGTAGAACACTTGGCTAGCAAGTGTTTGACCCCCAGCTCTGCAAAAAATAAAAAAAAAAGAAAAAATTACTTCATCACTGAATCCATAGAGCTTAAAGTATTATTTATTTGTAATACTTACCATGTTGAATAGTTATGTGTTATTTCCACTGCCAGATTCAGATTTTTTAAGAAATTAGTTTATTTGTCATAGCTCATGGCTAAGAATAGTTGGTGATTGTTAAATGCTTGAGCAAATCAACATATAAGTAGTGTTTTTCACTATATCATTTGTACTGGGTTATGTATGTTCTAAAAATTATTGTTACTTGTAACCATTTCTATAACTCCATACAAAGTATAAATTCATTAACATGAAAAATTTATCTTCAGTTTGTTCTATATTTCTCTATTTACCTACAGCAGCAATAAATGTTCAAATACCAGACTTTATATATCTATATATGAATTATTAGTACAGTGTTCTAGAATGAGAATCATATATTTCCTTGTTAATCATGTTCTGTTGAAGTTTTTCTTATATGCCTTGATTTGGAAAATATACTTCAATTCACAGCCTATCCAACAAGTAAAACAATGGAAATATATATAGAGCTATTAGTTCTTGCATGATTTAATTGTATCAAAATTCATGAATTTAACTTTAACTTAGTTTATAAAATAAGTTTGCCTATATAACAGGCAAACTATTAATGTTTGTCCATTTTACTATTTGTTAAAATAATATCCCTCTCGTACATATTCTTTTATTGACCCAAATGAAATACTAATCTAAGGTCAAAATGAGGAGAGAGAAATGACTGAGATGAATGTCTTAACTAAAATAATCAGTAAATTTGTCAAACAATAAAAACAGCAATGTATAGTAACACTAATCTTTTACTTTCTCTAGGTTTTAAAAAGACAAGGCTATGATGCTGCTTGTGATATATGGAGTCTTGGTGTCCTCCTGTATACAATGCTTACTGGGTGAGTGTGTACCATACATTATAAGCATTTATGCATCAATGTTTTCCCTAAACTGTATAGTTATTTTTAAAAATCATTATGTTGTGATGCCTTTCTATGTTTTCTCATGCTAATATATATATAGTCCTATAATAATATATTTATAGCTATATCGTTAATGTCTTGAGGCCTTAAATTTATTTTTCCATATTTTTGTACTATATAATAAACATATACTATTTTTAATGTTTTCCTCTATAATGTGTTATGATTGAAATATCATGTATGTTAAGTCTAATATTTTATAACCTATTCTTTGGTCTATGGCATTTCCTTTTACTGATTTTTTTTCACTTTGATAGATTTTTAATAAAGTATTGCATTACCTGAGTTAGTACTTTTAGAAACTGCAACAAATATACATATATGTAAAGATTACCAACCCAAAAGGAATTTTGTTCATTAACATTTTAATTTTATTATAAATTAGTTACACTCCATTTGCAAATGGTCCTGATGATACACCAGAGGAAATATTGGCACGAATAGGTAGCGGAAAATTCTCACTCAGTGGTGGTTACTGGAATTCTGTTTCAGATACAGCAAAGGTAAGCATGAATTCCTATTACAAACTCTTATGTTCTGTTCTGTTCTGTTTTGTTTTGTGAAATCAAACTCAGGGCCCCTGAGTTTGCTAAGCATGCTAAGCATGTACTCTACTACTGAGCTAATCTTCATCCCTGTTACACACTTTTAAGAAAATGATTTGTCATAAGCTGTGGTAAGAAGTACTATCACTTAGAGACTTTTGCTTATTAAGTAGCTTGTTGAAGTGATGTTACTAAATAAACTCCAAAATGGGCCATTTACTTTTCTTTCCCAGAAGACATTGGTTTAGCCTTATATCTATGTATCTAAAACTATTTCTTACTAACAAACGTGATAAATAAAAATGGTGATACTCCTCATGAGTTTTCTGCCTGCTTGCTGTGTGCCTCACACTACACTTTACCTAAATAATCTCGTGGAATCCTCACCACAAACTTGTACATAGTAGTATCTTTTTTACAGAAAGAAACCAAGGACCACAGTTTTGGTGTGAACTTATCTATGCTTAATATTCCAGATATGTGTGGGCACTTTAAGTATCTAATTCCAAATCCCTCATTCCCTAGAATAATTATACCATATTCTAGTTTTGATTCATATTATGAAGAAATGGGTTTCATTTTTACAGTGAACAGTAGCATATTTTTATAGACTTTGCTTGAAATCGCTTTGAAAAGCCTTCCCTAAATCTGCTATCCAGTAGCTCTGACTTGCTTTCCTTTTCTGCTCTACTTTCACTTTATTCACACAAGTCTTGAAAAAATTAGCTTTTCACTTCAAAATAAGAAAAACATAGAGATGAAGAATCATTGGTAAAAGTGCTTACTGATTTTTCTTTAGAGATGGAAGGTGGTGTTGAGGTGATTGTATAAGGAAATAGAGCGCATCGAAATTTTTAATAGATTCTTTTGGCATAGATTGTGAAGCTTGTTAACCAGTTTAATATTTAGTTTTTAAACTGCATTTAAAATGAAATGTTAGGGCTAGGAGTGGTATCACATGCCTTTAATCCCAGCACTCTGGGAAACTAAAGCAGGAGTATTGCAAGTTTAAACCAGCATGAGCAATTTAGCAGTTTAGCAAGACCCTGTCTAAAATAACAAATAAAAACAGGCTATGGATATAGTTCACTGTGAAGGCCCTATGTTCAATACATACCAAAATGTGAGGGAGGGGGTGAGTACTATAAAATAAATAAAATGAAATGCAAGGGTGGGAGTATAGCTAAGTGATAGAGCATGTGCTTAGCACATATGAGGCCCTGGGTTCAATCCCCAGCACCCACACACACAAAAATTTAAGTTAAATGTTAGCCTTTACCTTTTTCTAACAATAAAATATCTTAAACCATATTCTTTACTTTTTCTGGATATCCATGTCCTTTGTAATTCCCCACAAACTAAAAATCTCAAGTCTACCCTCACCCCTGCATCCATTTTCTTCCATACTTAGTGAGTGTGAGCTCTCTGAACTACAAACATGGCTGCATCATGTTCTTGCTGCAAATGCTTTATTGGCCTGATTAATCTGGTCCCTTCTCACCTGTCATACTATATTGGCTTCCACATTCTCCTTGACAGTAAATATATACATATTGCAGCTATACTATAGTCCAGTCAGTTCCTCAACTATGGCATGTTCTCTCATACCCAAGAGGTTTCCTCCAAGTGCACTCCTTTTGAGTACCTGAAACAATATTCTCCCTTCCTTTCATTAATCTAGCTTCTGCTTATCCTTCAGGTATCACTTTTCTTTTAGGAAGTCACTTCCAAGCCAGCCCACCTAGTTCAGATTGTGGGTCTCTTTATGTTCTTCTAGCTGTACCTTGCACTTGTCCATCCTATTGAACTTAATTTGCTTTGTAATTGATTCTTTGCCTTTCCTTAACTGAACCAAAAGCCTCATGGGGCCAGAGTCAAGAGTCTGCCTCTTTTTTTTTTTTTTCTTGAGGCAAATTCTCACTATGTAGTCTAGGTTGGGCTCAAACTTGGTACGTATGCTGGGCTAGCCCCCAACTCATAAACCTCTTACCTCACTTCTCTAGCTTTTATAAATAACAGTTATATTGTCATTTTCAAAGATGCAAAAACCATGTAGCAACCACATGGAATCTATATTACATGTGTAGGAAGATATTTGATGGATAGGCACTGTTAATAGTAATTGTCTCTGGAAGAATATTAGTATGGGTTTTCTTGAGTGTTCTTTGTGTTCTTTTACTTCTCTTTATTTTCCAGTTTATTTGCAATGCACTTGAGTTGCTTTTGAAAGTGAAAAAAATAGGGCCTCTATAATCTTCTGGGTGGGCATTTAGAGCCCTCCAATTAAATTCCTATTATTGGATGTTTATGTTCCACTTTTCAGTATTACCAACAGCACAGAAAAAAAGCCTTAAATAGTTAATATTATTTAGAAATAAACCTCCAAAAATGTAGGAAACAAAATCTGAGGGAAAAAAAACAGAATACTTAAAGATTCATAAAATGTGATAAATTGCCCCTTTGTGATATACCAAAATTACTGTTACTCAGGTAGGAGAAAAGAGAGACTTGAGTATTTTTTTCCAAATTGTCATGTTGATCAAAGTGCTTTGAGCTCAAATGGCTGCTACTAGGAAAATAGTGACCTAGAATCTAAGGAAGAATGCTTTCCGGTACCAAATGCCTTAAAATAGAATCAAAAAAGGATTAAGCTTCCTTCATCTTTCTCATGACAGGATCTGGTATCAAAGATGCTTCATGTAGACCCTCATCAGAGACTGACTGCTGCTCTTGTGCTCAGACATCCTTGGATTGTCCACTGGGACCAACTGCCACAATACCAACTAAACAGGCAAGATGCACCACATCTAGTAAAGGTGAGCAGCCCCAGTCAGTCATATGTCACCTTCTGTGACCCAACACCTTTCCTTTTCAGCCTGCATCTTGTTCTAGTATAGAGTTCTTTTACATAGGTGACTTAAAAAGAAAAAGCCAAGGTGTACCAAAATATCAGTAATAAGTTAGGTGTGGTGGGGCCTGTAATCCCAGCACTCTGGGAGGCTAAGGCAGGAAGATCAGCATGAGTTTGATGCCAGCCTGGGTTACACAGGGAGTTCAAGGCCAGGCTGAACTATATAATGAAACCTGTCTCAAACCACCCCCCCCCCAAATATATTAGTAATGGAATTAAGGATGACTTGAATTTTGTCAGTCTACATAAGTAGGTTTATTCAGTATCAATCATGACAGATAAGCTCATGGACCTTCTAAACTGAAGGAGTATGCTATGCCTTGCAGTCTCTCATATTAAAGGATTGCAAAGACAAAAGTTGAATAGCCCTGAGAAAAGTAAGGACTGGAGGTTTTTCAGTCCATCCCTGTCTTCTCACATTGGTTAAATCAGAGGATTTGACCAAAACGATTATTTTTATTATGAAACTAATAAAATCTAGGTACATTTGCATATGAAACATTATGCCAATAAAACCCTTTACTTCATATTTGCGTACATGTTATTTTTGTTGTTATATTTCCTTTTTTCAGGGTGCCATGGCAGCTACATATTCTGCTTTAAACCGTAATCAGTCACCAGTTTTGGAACCAGTAGGCCGCTCTACCCTTGCTCAGCGGAGAGGTATTAAGAAAATCACCTCAACAGCCCTGTGAAGTGACCTCAGTGAGATATTTGGTACCATGGTGTAAGCTGATAGCACAAGTTCTGGCGACAGGTAGCACATATCTGAGCGAGACCTGCAAGCACACACTGTCCCAGCTGGTACCCATAATGCTGCTGCTCCTGCTGCTGCTCCTGCTTTCGTCTCTTCTCGCTTTAAATGATTGTTAGCAAGTTAGATTTTCCTGGAGCTTTGGATGAAACATGATGAAGATATATTCACTGAATCAACAAGAAAAATAATGAACATATGAATACCACCTAAAATACACTGAATAAAGTACTCTACACCATATAGCATTATTTTTATAGAAAATATTTCATGTCCCTTAAATATTCTTTGTTAGTTATAGGGATGGACAGTTTATGTTAAGCACTTAGCTTAAACAATCCGTTTATATTAGCACTGTATCCCTTGTGCCATCCAACATTTTGTATGTTTTTGTAAACAGTTCATATACAGTACATTTCTGTACTGCTTTCTTTAATGTATACATGCCTTGTTTAACTTGGAATCTATTATTAATCGACTATTAAATCTGGATAAATGGTTCACCTGGATTAACAGTATTGCTGGACAGCCCTAAAAATGGCCAGATTGTGGAACAGCTGTTGAATGTAACACTTTCAAAATGTACATATCTTTCCCCGTGTCTGTTTCACTGGTTTGTTCTTTTGTTTGTTTCTTAAAGTCGGGTGCTCTCAGGTGCTCTGTCAAACTAACCTAGAGAGCTCTTTTGGTAGAGACAGTTTTATGTGTGTGGCATGAAATCAAGAATACACGTGTGAAGTTAGTCCATGCACTTTGCAACTCCTTAGGGTCCTTTCTTCCTTAATTAAGGAAGTAGTCCTTGTACTTTTAATCTTACACAGTATCCATACTTAGTATTTGGCATATCATTTGGGATTTTGCCATGTGCATCAAAGGCCTTTAAAGTCATGGTAGAGAGATTAGTGAAGGAAAATTTAGCAACAAGTAATTTAAATCTTATTGGATATTTCCTGTTTAAATAGATATTCTATATTAAACACTAATTTGAATATAATAAAGGCAATAGGCCTCTATATGAAATTGGATTTAAATTTTCTTATTCTAGGAAAATAAAACATTCTTGATCAAACAGTATCTGTTCTAACCTGAAATCATAGCTAAAGTAGGCTTAGTGAACATTCAGCATTGTTTTCTAAATCCTTCCTGATGATTTTATAGCCTTTGACTTTAGAAGTGATCAATTTTCATAATGACCCTTGGATCTGCTTTGATTACAGTATTCATTATCTACATCTATCTTGCTAGTTTCCGCAATTCTACCTGGTGAAAGGAATTTCTATATCCATCATTACCTGTGTCTTTGCCAGGCTACCTAGCATATATTAATAATATGTAATGTAAAAAACATAGGCACAAGGAAAAAGTGATTTAACTTACCTCATCAGGAATGTGCCCAAATAGGTCTTTCTAAGTCATATACTAAGTCATTTACATCAGAAATACTCTCCTACTAGAAGCTTTAGCTCTTCCCCTAAAAACACCAAGCCAGGAAGAACGTGGTTTATCTCAATGTTTTGAAAACCATTTATCGTTTCTTAATTTCTTCTCCATCCAATTAAAGAGATGAAATCTATAACATTCCTTTTGCCCAAGTGACATAAAATGATTATTGCATAGAAATTAAATGCATGTTTATATTCTAAGTGGAAAAAACGTATAAGGGGAGGAATATCAAAAGATCTAGTTAAAGCTTTTTGAAATTTTTTTAATATGTGGATAATACTTAAGAAGCTACTTTCTCTTGCCTGGAAGGAAAATTGTTAATTTTCTCCTCTATTCAGTGTTTCAAACCTTGGTCATCCCAAATTCTTATAATTTTTCAAATTTTAATGTAACTGAACAGAGAATAGATATATTTTCAGATTTTTTACACTGACTGCTCTTATGTTAATTTTCTCCTCTATTCAGTGTTTCAAACCTTGGTCATCCCAAATTCTTATAATTTTTCAAATTTTAATGTAACTGAACAGAGAATAGATATATTTTCAGATTTTTTACACTGATACTGCTCTTAATCACTTAGGTGTACTGTTCATCATATTCTTTTAGAACTAAAAGTGAGCATACAAATCATTATAAATCACCTGGTCAAGTTTTCTCATATTGCATGTAAAGAACCTGAGACTCAAATCAAAGACTAAATCCTCAGCTTGTCCCCATTGACAATAGTTTCTTTTTCCTCATAACACCATGCAGCCTTTCCTTCATATTATCACCTGACCAGTAGCTAAGTTAAAAACACTGTATGTTTCTTAGGGCAGTCCTCTGCTGGTATATGATGCCAAGTTTATTTCTTGCAAAGATAATTGCCTTCTTTGTCTAGTCAAGCTGCCAGTTTTGTTGTAGAAAAGCAAGGTATATGTTCACAAAACAGAAGGCTTTCTAAAAAGCAGTTAATGGGCATAAATTATTTCATCAGTGATTCTGGTGTTCCCACTGTCTTTGGGCAACAGTGTGTTATAAATGTAATACTTATGCTGGGTTAACCTTTCCATTAATTTCTCAAAATCCCATTCCTCTAGGTCTCTATAGTTGGGGTACCGAGGCTCCTAAAATATTCTGCCCACCAGTTGCTGCCAGTTTCTGGGGCTTCTCTCAGGAATTGTCAATCTTAAAGATATTTCACTCACTGTGAAAGAAGGAGCTAAACTATCAGGACTCTTACAAACTTCTTCTTAGGTTATAATACAAAATAATATCAGGAATGATCGATTTCATTTAACATTGCCAAACACATACTGGAAAGTATGAACTATACTACTGTGTGTTTTGTAACTTCCCCTTTGAATGATAATAAATTAAGGTAAGTTTTTTGTCTTTTTTTATTTTTCGCTTTTTATGAATCATTTCATCCTGATTCATAGAGATATCTTTTTTCTAAGTATATCAGACATTTCTTTTAAACAGATTTGATGTTAATATATTTATTCACAATCCCAATAATCCAAAAATAAAATAATTTTGGCAAGGCCCAAAGTAGAGATACTGTGAAGCTAGCATGTGGGAAGTCACTTATGAGTGTCTGGAGAAGAGGTTGTGGTGTGTATGCCATAGTTTCCACATTTCCCATGAAGTGCACTCCAAAGAGGGATTTGGGGGCCATCCACTTCTCATTTTTAAGAAGTGGCTGCTACAGGGGTCAGGGGACATCAAAGGAAATGGGGCTATCCACTTAGGTGTGCCCTGTATCCTTATTCCAGAAAAGATTTGAACAGAAGGTGGGTGAGTGCAAAGGCTTCAAGAGAAGACAGAATAGGGCCAGGGATTTAGCTCAGTGGCTCTGTCACCTGCCTCCTAAGCAAGCTCAAGGACCCAAGTTCGATTCTCGGTACCACTAAAAAAAGAGAGAAGACAAAATATATTTAATAGGAAAGAGACTGGGGTAGGCCCAGCCTGGGATAAGAGTTGGCAGTAAAGTATTCAAGATTTGGGGGCCTTGGTATTGTGTTTAATCACCATGGAGGCCAGCAATACACATTCCAACATGGTTTTGGTAATCTGTACTCCCTGGACTTTATAAATGACCTACAATTTTTAAACTTGCATCACAATATTTTTATAGAGTAAATTCTATCTTATCATGGCATTGAGCATTTGAGACTTAGGAATGTAAGGGTAACGAAAGGCCTATTTTCTGTGATTTGCAGATAGGTAGATTCCATGCGTGATCTTGGTGCTTAAACCAGGAGGTTCCAGTCTCATCCTAGAGATCTGTCCCTCTGAAAGGCCCAACTCCCTGTGACTAACTTTAAACTGGATGTATACTTTGAGCCTTATTTAATTCACAGATATATTGACAACTCAGTATTTTTTTTCAATTAATGAAAATAGTCCTCTTTTTAACCCCAGGCTGCTTACATTTTGTAGGTCTCCCCAAATGACTGTTGGTGGAGACCAATTAATGAAGGAATTAATTCACTTTCTTGAGACTGTGTTATTCTCCAGAGTCACACTAAACCACTTTTTCCAGTGAAGAATCTACAGAATGATAATGCTCAAATATGGATGGCCAAGAAGAATTTGTATCACAGTGTGCTTTATGTATTTTTGACACTGCTGTATTCTGTGTGATCAAGTAACTTGTAACTGGTTCCAGTGTGACTGAGGGTTCTCAAAGAATTGTACTAAGTCAACTTAATTTTCATACGCCTGGTATTGCTATTAGTGTCAGATTTACCACTTTGACTCCAGTCTTTTAACTGTTCCTAACAGGGCATACCAAGGGTTGGGATGAAAGCCTACTTCCTACCTCTTAAGGCACTTTCCTCAGTATTTTGCCATATAAACCTTGAACTGCATGATAAGCTGTTTAAATGTCCATGACTTCTCTCAGAGTAACTAGCAAAGTATATGACATTTTGAATAGAGATTAATGGAAAGGAAAATTTATAGAGATTTAAGTTCAGAGGTGCAAACCTCATGAAAATGTCTTTAGAGCACATACCATTTGTAAACGTACCAAGTGTGAACGTATATGAGAAGAGAGTCACTATAACAGTCCTAAGTAGATTAGTTCAATATCTAATGGAAGTGAGCATCCTACTCCTATTATCACTATAGTACTGAATGAACTGTATATTGAGTTTTTCAAGTATTTAGAACTGTTAAATACAAAGCAAGGGCATAAGGATAAAGATTTGGTTTGTGTTTCTGTAAGTGTAGTTTACCATCTAAAGCTTTGTTTTTTAATTTTAAAAAAGCTTCAAAGTATTGCCATTCATTAGCATCCTTAGTGATTATGGGTGATGAGTTTGTAACACTTAAAATTATATACATGTATTAGTTTATCTTAACTCTTGCCCTAAACAAAAGGGAAGATATATACCTAAGGGATGTAATTATTTTCCATTTTTTGGCCATGGTTAGGAATGGGTGGGTATCTACTTAAGCAGTTTTTAAAAAAGAAAAAATTCACAAATATTTTTCTACTATTATATATGATCTTACTTTATACTAGTTTCTCTCTAGTAAAGGCATGCCAGAAGCCCAAGGTACCATGTCACAAGTTCTTACATATTGTACCTTTTATTGGTGGTTAAATCACATCAGATGCTTGGCACTGCTGCCATAATTATAAAATGCTTGTAAAGTATCAAATATCACTGAATACTTTAAATTGTTTTACTTAAGAGTCTAATCTGGGAAGTTTGCAAATCATACTATTAATGTGTAATCTAAGCTCTTTCAGATGTATCCAAGAATAATCCTGGAACAATATTGCTTGTATTCCTGTCATAGAACAGGTTTTGTAATCTTTAAAAGAAATGAAAATTTATATAATAAAGTTTCAAATAAATGCATGTATGTCCCTTTTGTGAGATCATTTTGCTTATATTATGATTAAAGTCTTAAAATAGCAAATGATTCTATCCAAAAGGTATTTGTGAAATTGTATTGCTCGAACTTAAAAGGAATATTTCTGAGTTAAATACAAAATAATTTTTGCTGTGCATCATCTTGCTTTCCCCAAGATTTGTCAGATTCACGGAAGTCATACCTCTTACCCAATACCAAATTTGATTAGTGATTCAAAGGATACAAGATAATCAACAGGCTCAGGTGAAACTTCTTTTTTTGAAGTTTAGAACTATTGGACTTAGAGCTGGGGATTTAGCTCAGTGGTTCCACTGCCTGCTTCGCATGCGCAAGGTCCCGAGTTCAATATGTAGTACCACACACAAAAAAAAAAACTATTGGACTTAGCTCCCAAGATGCCTCTTTTCCTCCCTCATTATAGTATATTTTGGATTCAGAAGTTTCCTTCTAAGTATTATATGTGTAGACCTTGTTCAAACAAGAAGTCATTTGTTTTTGCAACATCCATTCATTATTCACATAATTTAAATGATGAGCCCCAGGGGCAGGGATTTAGCTCAGTAGTTCGGCAAGGACCCGAGTTTGATCCTGGATACAAAAAAAAAAAAAAATGATGAGCCCCAGCCATACCTCATAAAATCAAATATTCCAGGTTTTACAAAAACTCCTCTATAAAGACCAAGTATGTCTTGCTAAGGGTTTTAGAAAGACTCCATTTTCTTTTTGATAGTGAATCTCAGCACATTTGAAAGGAAATTTGAGGGTATTGATTCCTGATAAGTAGTATGTTATATAGGCCAGAAATTAGTCCTTTCTTTCCTAGTTGACATTTTTAGTACTTTCATATTAAGTATCACAGACGGGGTGGTTTAAACAATTGAAATTTATTTTTTCAAAATTCTGGAAGCTGGAAGTGCATGATCAAGGTGCCTGCAGGATTGGGTGGTTCTGAGGCACCTCCAGCTTACTCATGGCCCGCCTCAAGCTTGCTCTCCCTTTTTTTTTTTTTTTTTTTTTTTTTTTTGTACCCGGGATCGAACTTGGGAGGCAGACACGGTACCACTGAGCCAAATCTCCAGCCCACTTGCTGCCTCTTCATATGGTTGGCCCTACTGGCATACAAGCTGCTGGTGATCCTCTTTTTTCTTTCTTCCTTTTTATTTTTCAGTTCTGAGCAATGAACTCAGGACCTCATGCCACTCCCCAGCCCATTCCTCATTTTTAAGGACACCAGTCATATTGCCCTCATTTAATTCAATCACCATTTTAAAGATCTTATCTCCAAATACTGTGACATTTAATCTGAGGAACTAGGAATCAGTACGTCAACATACAAAAACACAATTCAGCCCCTAACAGCTGGTTTAGGAGGTCTTGTGCTTGGATTAATTTGGGTATTCAGAGTGCAAGAGAAAGTGTCACTATCTCTTTGGCATCTTACTGGAACAATATAAGCATGTTTAACTATTTTCCGTCACTTTTGTAAATGATTACCACAACTAAAATTATATTATGATTCTTGAGGTCAGAGGTCAAATACAGGTCTCACTGGGCTAAAATCAAGGTTTTGGCAGGGCATTTATTTCTGGAGGTTCTAGGGAAAACATATTTCTTAGTCTTTTCCAGTTCCTAAAAGCTGCCTGCATTCCTTGAGTGCAGCTCCCTTCCTTCATTTTCAAAAGTAATAGTAAGGTTGGGGATGTAGGTTGATGGTAGAGTGCTTGCCTAGCATGTGGAAGGCATTAAGTTTGATCCTCAGCATGGGAGGAAATAAAAACAGCAGTGAGAGTGGTTTAGTTCTTTTCACATGCATCTCTCCCAACCTCTCTCTTGTGCCTCTTCCTTTTTTTTTTTTTTTTTGGTACCAGGGATCAAACTCAGTACATTCTACTTGCAAGGCAGGCAGCAGCACCACTGAGCTAAATCCCCAGCCCTGCCTCTTCCATTTTTAGGAACTCATGTAATTAGATTTGGAGGCCCTGAGAAATCTAGACTATTCACCCCACCTCAAGGTTAACTGATAATCAATTTTAATTACATTCGCAACCTTAATTTTCTTTATCCATGTGAGATAACATTCACAGTCTATGGGAATTTGGATTTCAATATGGTCATCTTTGGTGTTCATTAGTCTACCTGACATGGCTTTAGACTAACATGGAGTGGTGATATTTGTCATGGTCATGCTTCCGTTGCTTTCTTAACATAAAGTGTTAATGCACCCCCTCAGTTGATAGAGAAAGACAGAGACAAATTTACTACATGTATTAGTTTATCGGATGAGAAAATTGAGGCTTATAAAGAGATGATATAAGTTGTACAAAATCATAGAGAGTGTCTGCAGAACCTGGATGAGAAACCAGGTCCCTGTAACTTCAAAGCCCAATTTCATAATCACTTGGCCTTGAAGCAAAATTTAAATACACTTCATAAAGACATCCTTTCTTCCCTGATTGTGTACCTTGCAAAATATTGTAAGCAGAAAGAAAAACAACTTTGAGTGCCCCATCGTCTCTCAGTTTACCTCTGAAAAGTATATCTGTCATTGAGTTTCTGAGCCTCAGCTCTATTGACGTTTTGTGCTGGGGCTAGAGTTGCATTGTGCACTGCAGGCTGATTAACAGCATCCCTGGCCTCTGCTCACTAGACACAGATATCGCTGCCTCTCTGCCCCAGTTTTGACAACCAGCAATGTCCTAGAGTGATGAAGAATAAAACTGCTACATGGAGGAGGAGGAAGGGTACAACAAATTTATTTAAAAGATATGAAGGTAAAGTGAAAGATACAAAGAAGAAAAAAATACAAAAGAAAGGAAGTAAAACTCTCACTAGCTGACCAGGAGTTCTGACTCGGATACTCACAAAGGCTCTTTTTCTAGAGGTTTTTAAGGGGTTTAGAAGGGAGTTTTGGCTGTTGTGTAAGCAATATAATCTCTACCCTATAGATTACATATTTCTTGGAGTCCAATCTATGCAGTATGCATGCAGGAACCATGCGCCTTTGAGCCAACAGCCTGCCTGATCATATCTGGGGGAGGGCGTGGTGCAAGGAAGCTGAAGGACACCTGGCAGATGTTTTTGTTAAGATTCCTGGAGAGTCAGACCTAAGCAGACTCCATTTTGGGGCTGCTGTCCTTACTACCTAATAGAATCCTAACTTCTGTCCCACTAATTCCTGTTACAGTAGGATGTTTAGCAGAATCCCTGGCCTTTGCCCACCAGATGCAAACATCACTGCCTCTCTCCCTCATTTGTGACAATCAGAAATATCTCCAGACACTGCCAAATGTCCCCAGGAGAGAACCACCGTGTTAGATGACTGGTCACATCTGGGGGGCCAACACTGCTGCTCTGTTGTCTCAGCAGCCCACTGGGATTGTAAACAGCCCCAGTAAAAAATTTTTAGAGGGACAAAATTTAACAAAAGGAAGATACTTTATTTGTAAAGAGGAAAAGGAAGGGGAGGAAAGGAGAAGATAGATAGGTACCCTGGTAAGGAAGAATTAGGGTTGGGGGCTCCAGAAAGATGGAGGACCATTGGTCCTTTGTTAAGGATTGCTTTTAAAGGGAAGATCAGAGACCCTTCCCTGCCACCCAAAACTTGCCATAACTTGACTGGCTTCCAGACACCTCTGCCTATCATCATTTCTTCTGGTGATCTAGTATAGTTTCTTTCTATTTGTCCTTGCCCTACCTTTTACGGCCTTATCTTTGGGATGAGTGGCTAGTTGGCAAGGGGATATTTTATTCATGGTTAACTTAGAGTAAGGGGGCATATGGGTATCTATTGTACTCTATAATGAGCCTAGAGGGAATAATATAGTGACTCTAGAGTGAAGACACACATATATGTTAGTGCACAGGTGTGAGTACATACTGCCGTAAAGTTAGTCAACCACCCTCCTCCTTGCTTCTCCTGTATTCTTTTGGAGGTGGGGTGGGTGGCTTATCATTTGTGCACCTGGCTTTCTCTCTGTGTCCCAGTTGTCAGCTCTTTCTCTGGTCTCTTGGCACAAGTCCCAAGGCCATTTGATGCCTTTCTTTATCTGATTTTTCTCTCTTTCTCCATCCCCATCCTTGACTTGCTCCCCATGGGAATTTGTTTAGTAAATTTTGTTTTTAACTCCTTCCAGTCAGGATTAGCTAGAAGACCTAAGAAGGCCCCTATTCTTTTTTTTTCCTCATTGAGTTTATCGGTACATTTTAGGTATACAGTACAGTTACATTCATCATTGGGATCTTGTACCTTTACATGACAGGTCTTGGTTCTCATTTTTTCCCCTTGTCCCTGCTCTCCCTTCACCCCCTCCTCCCTTCCCGATTTACAAAAACTTTATTTCCATTTTTCATTTTCTCAGATTTTTTTCTTTTCCCTTATTTCCTTTCCCCTACCCTTCCCACTTCCCCTTTTCTTCCTATTTCACATTGCCAACCATACCACTAGGATCTTATTTACGATTATAGTTTTTCACACCAGAGAAACTATTCAGTATCTACACGTGTGACTTATTTCACTTAAAAGTATGTTCTCAATATGCATCCATTTTCCTATGAATGACTATAATTAATCATTCTTTATGGCTGAGTAATATTCCATTTCATAGAAAACCCACATCTTTTTTTTTCTTTTTACTGAGTTTATTGGTACATTCTAGGTATACAGTACAGATACATTCATTACTTGGATCTTACATGACAGGTCTTGGTTCTCATTTTTCCCCTTGTCCCTTCCATCCCTTCACCCTCTCCTCCCCTCCCCATTTACAGACACTTTATTTCCATTTTTTCATAGTTTTTTCTTTTCCCTTATTCCCTTCCCCCTACTCTTCCCACTTCCCCTACACCTTTAACCCTTTTCTTCCTATTTCACATTGTTAATTATCTCATTAGGATCTTGTGAACTAGTATAGTTTTCACACCAGAGAAACTATTCAGTATTTACACATGTGTGACTTATTTATTTCACTTAGGAGTATATCCTCAAAATGTATCCATTTTCTTATGATTGACTCTAATTTCTCATTCTTTTTATTTTGGTACCGGGGCTTTGAACTCAGGTCCTTGCGCTTGCAAGGCAGGCCACCGAACTGCTGAGCTAAATCCCCAGCCCCTTCTCATTCTTTTTATTAAAGATTGCAAACATACATGATAATAAGAAATGAAGATACTGAATAAAAATTTCAAATATGCATTTATATGACAGCAAAAAAATGATATGAAATAAACAAGAACTTATGTAATACAGACTAATCAAAATACATTAATTTGATATGATCTGCAAACATTATGTTCTTTCTCATTTTCTTATATTTTTGAAATAATGTAATTATAAATAAAACAAAGTTACATATTATAGTTGAGAAACTAATTTCTCATTCTTTATGGCTGAGTAGTATTCCATTTTATAGAAAAACCACATCTTCTTTATCCAGTTTCCAACTGATGGGCAAATGGGCTGTTTCCATGTTTTAGCTATTACAAACTCTGCTGCTATAAACATAGATGCACATATGTCACTGTGATATGATTCTTTTAATTCTTTTGGAAAGATGCCCAGCAGAGGGATGGCTGGGTCAAATGGAACCTCTAGTCCCAGCTCTTTGAGGTATCTCCATATTGATTTCATAGTGGTTGCACCAGTCTGCACTCCCACCAACAATGGAGAAGGGTTCCTTTCTCCCCACAACCCCACCAACATTTGCTATTGGTTGATTCCTTGATAGCAGCCATTCTTTGGGGGGTGAGGTGGAATCTCAGTGTTGTTCTCATGTGCATCTCAAATGACCAGTGATGTGGAACATTTTTTTTCATATATTTACTCGCTGCTTTGGCTTCTTTGAGAAATGTCTGTTCATTTCAGATGCCCATTTATGAACTGGGTCTTTATCTTTGGGGGGCTGATTGTTTTGAGCTCTTCATATATTCTAGATAATAGTCCTTTGAGGAGCAACTGGTAAAAATTTTTTCCCTCATTGTGGGTTTTCTCTTAGTTCTGTTGATGGTTTCTTTTGCAGTGCAGAAGCTTTTTTTTTTTTTTTTTTTTTTTTTTTTTTTTTTTTTTTTGGTACCGGGGATTGAACTCAGGACCTTGTACTTGCGAGACAGGCACCCAAACCACTGAGCTAAATCCCCAGCCCACAGACGCTTTTTAATAAGATGAGATCCCAGTTGTTGATTCTTTCTGCTAGTTCCTGTGCTACTGAGGATTTGTTCATAA
>NW_022900951.1:16064075-16089130 GCF_012274545.1 Fukomys damarensis | reverse complement strand
CCTAATGAGATAATTGACAATGTGAAATAGGAAGAAAAGGGCTAAAGATGTAGGGAAAGTGGGAAGGGTAGGGGAAAGGTAATAAAGGGAAAGAAAAAATAGGACAAAATGAAAAAATGGAAGTAAAATGCTTGTAAATGGGGAGGGGAGGAGGGGGTGAAGGGAGGGCAGGGACAAGGGGAAAAAATGAGAACCAAGACCTGTCATGTAAAGGTACAAGATCCCAATGATGAATGTAACTGTACTGTATACCTAAAATGTACCAATAAACTCAATGAGGAAAAAAATAAATTCATATTTACAGCCATCATGAAAGAGGTGAACTTTGGTATGGGTTTTCATCAAATATATTGTTTCTCTTCTATCATCCGTTTAAATTAAGTAAAACTTGCTGAATAAGTGACCGTCATGGTTTGGGCTATTGAAAAATAAATTATGTGGTATGAAATGAGAAAAAAAATAGTAACAGCTGTCATGGAAATGCTTTGGTAATGTAAGACAGGAAGGCTTTTCCCTTCCCTTTAGGTTCCCAGACTGGCTTGGCAGGTCAAAGAGCCACGCTAAAACAGCTAACTACGAGGTTAATGAGTCAGCAACTTGTCAAACCTCGAAAAGCGGGTTTGTCTGTCACACAGCAAGAGAGGGCAAGGCCAGCCAGCCACCGTGCTACTTCAGTCCGCCCCTTACTATGATGTCAATCCCGCCTGAATTCTCTTTGGCTGCCGCCAATTCTCCCAGAAAGCGTCTCCTCCCTCCACTCTAACAATAAGGGTCAGTTGGCCACGCCTGCGCCGTGAAGCCGGCTGCGGGGGAGGCGGGAAGAGGTCGGTCCTCACCGGCGGCGGAGGCGGGGAACAGCAACGCAGGCAGCCGCGACGCCATTTGCTGCTGCGGAGCGTGGGCGCTTGCGGGTCTCGGTAGAGCCGGGTCCTGAGACGGAGCCGCGCACGCTACTCGGCCTCCAGCGCTAGCTTAGTCCCACGCGCTTCTTCTCAACCCCAGTCGCTCCCCTCGGAGGAGTCACGGACGCCGGAGTCACCCCGGAAGAAGTCAGAGAAACCGCGCGGCCGTCGTAACAGCCATGCCCAAGAATAAAGGTAATGCCGCCTGGACCAGGGACGACGGCTTGTCTCGGCTCGCTTTCCCCGGGCTTGCCCGCTGCCTCCGGATAAATCCAGGCCCCAGTGACCTTCCTCCCTTCCCGCTCTGCCTGACTGTGGCAGGGCCGGCCGCGTGCGACTCTGAGCCAGAGGGAGGAGCGGGAAGTTACTCGTGTTGCCCAGTTTGATCGCTCTGGGGTGGAGCCGACGCCATTTTTGTGGGGCCTCCTGTGGGAGAATGTGGGCTTTTGCCCCTGATTCGCGCCGGGCTGAAGGCGGTGCGCTAGGGACCTGCAGGGACACCGTCGCCAGACCTTCCGGGCGTCCTAGATGGTTTCCTTTGGTTTTACCGGGCTCATGGACTTAACCCCTGGGAGTAGTTCTGAACTTTAAAAGGGTCGTGTCTTCTTTCGTGCCCATCTAGCAGTCCTGTATGGGCAGTCAGTGTTCAGTGTTCAGTATTGTTGAGGCTGTTCCTTGATTCCTTATAAACAGGTGATACCTTGAGGCATTTTTAAAAATTTATTTCTAGGAATTTTGTTTGCGCCACCTTTTTACGGGGTTTAGCTTATTTTTTTTCCAGACTTGATATATATTAAGCTAAGTGTTACTTTTGTTTCAGATCATGTATACATGATGGGAATTAAAAACTTTGTTAAACGTTCACAAATTATCAGACTTGAGGACAAGTTTATTGGGGATTTCCATAATAGAAGACCTCGTCTAAGTTAAAGCAGAACACTCCTAAGGAAATTCTCCTTTTTATAGACATAGTGTTTCTGATACTTCTAATATGCTTAGAATTTATCAAAGTAAAATTGTGCGAGTAGAGATAGGCAAAACTTTGTATTTTCTACAGGAGAGGAGCATATTAGAAGTTTCCTTTTTCTTTTGTTTTTTTGAGACGGGGTCTCGCTATGTAGTTGAGACTGACCTGGAACTCATTATGTAGCCCAGGCTGGTCGAATTTAGAGCGATCCTCCTGCCTCAGCCTCAGCCTCCAGAGTGCGCCACCATGCCCAGTTAGAAGTTTCTTTTGATTGTTCATCTTTAGGACCTTCTTCCCTGACTCGGGCCTACTTGTGGAAGTCTACGTAACATTTGATTGGCACCAGGGATTCTTCCTCGTTTATTCTTTGTAGATGTCACTACTAATATTCTTCAGAATACTTCACAGTTGTGTCCAAGATTTTGTGCAGTTTTCTCAGGGCACTCCACCTTGCTGCCCTCAGAAATCCAACTTTACAGGTCTTTTTTGTAACAAGAATTTTTACTACTAATTATTATAGGAAAGATGGTGCAATAGCATAATATTCTAAAAGTCTTAAAATGTTTTTCTTTTAACCTGTAAAATCCTTTATTTTGAGATGGTAACTGGATTACATCAGTAGGAATTTTATTCTCATCTTATTGATGCAATTTCCAATTCCCTCGCTAGGCTGTAAACTCTGAAGGACAGGAATGGCATCCACCCTAATCACGTTGGATTGCTAGCATTTGGAACTTAGGAGATGCTCAACAAATATTTGTTGGACTAAATCATCTCCCTTTTGTTCTTGACTCCACCCTTAGGTGAATAATGGGCTTCCTTTTGGACGTGACTTCTGCACTAAATTACATCTAGTTCATTAGCCTTATGTCTTGCTTAAGGAAGATCCCTCCTGGGAATTTTGCCAAAATACCTCTGTTTGATTTAAAAGGGGGATCTGAGAATTTTGATTTGGTTTAGTGACTATACTTATTATCTTACTTAGAGGAGGGGTACCTTTTCAAGGCTTTTGAATTTTATGAAGTTTAGTAATACAGAAATGTACTTATTTTCCTGTCTTCATTGCAAAATCCAGAAGCCCTGTAAATATCTTGTGGTGGTTAAACCAAATATGGACAAAAACTGCCATAGACTTATGTGTTGCATGACTTTTGAACTGATTCTTTTTTCTTTTCTTTTCTTTTTTTTTTTTGTACCTGAGATTGTTGAACTGATAACTTACCAGTTTATTTTCTTTAGAAATTCTTAGCCATCCTCAAATGAGGAAAGAGGGCATGCTTTGGCCTATTCACGAAGAGTCTTTGGGATGAGGTACTTGTACTCTTTGAATCACCACTCTTCCAGGATGTTTGGGCTACCCTTTGATTGGTTCACTTGAAGTCTTGCCAAACTCTGGCATATAACTAACTCATTGAACAGCTCAGATGTGATCCTGGCCCTAGTGGAGCCTGCACTTTAGTTTGAAGATCTGGCATGCATAATGGCTTGAAGTACTTTAAGAAATCACTTTTGGTGTGCCCTAAGAATGCCTTATATACAGAATTCTCAGGATTGGGATGGATCAGGAAGTTGTAGAAGTCCACCTAACAATAGCACACAATGTGAGACTAACCCAGGGGGGACTTAAGTGCACTCATTAAAGAATTTTGATTCCTAGAGCTGGGGAGTGCTTTCCTAGCATTTTCCAGACCTGGGTTCAATCCCTGGCAATGAAAAAAAAAAAAGAATTTAGATGTCTGTCTTTGTAGTGGCCAGGTGCATGTTCTGCATTGTTGACTTTTTGCTGCTTCCAAGCTCTTCCTCTAAGCTCCTTGGTGTCACTACCACTTAGCGCCTTTGTCCCCACCTTTTGGAAATGACTGCCAGTGGTTTAGGTTTTAGAGTGGGAGTAATACTGTGGAGAAGTGCCCTATTATGAATGCTAAGAGCAAAAAAGGATTAGGTGTGAATCTGATCACCCCTGTTCACTGACTAATATTAAATGAATCCTTTGGCTTAGGTGAATTTAATGGCAAGCTGTGAATAAATGTCTGTTAATACCTCATAAAATGATTGTGATAACTAAAGGGGTAAAATTATTACCCATTGTTTTTCAGCGTGGTCACTAGGTTCATATAACAAGGATGTTAAGGACCACCTTTGTGAAAAGAAGGTAAATTGAGGGGTGTTTTGTTTTTTCAGAAAGGATGGCATCGAACTCACTATGCAGCCCATGCTGTCCTGGAACTCACAGTGATCCTCTTGTCTCAGCCTCCCAAGTGCTAGGATTACAGACATCCACCACCACACCAGTTGTAAATTGAGTTGTGAATGGAAATTTCAACATGTATGGTGCTCTCTTACACCAAGTTTGAAAAAAATCACAGTTCTCTGTCCATTCTCCTTACTTCTTTTATTTTTATTGTATTTTTGGTACTGGGGATCAAACTTGAGACCTTGTACTTACAAGGCAGGTGGCGGAACCCCTGAACTAAATCCCCAGCCCTCTCTTTATTGGAAATAGTCAGGTTCCTTGCATAGGGCCTGGGTTCAGAAGGCATCCAAGATTTCAGCCTAGAAGAATATTTACACGATGCCATAAAAATAACAATGCGTTTAATTTTAAAGAAATGATTACAGTAAAAGACACATTGTCATGAATCCTCCTCAAAACTCTCCCTCACTTATAACGTACTTATTCCATGTTCTTCCCACCTTCTGAAGCCATACAAGTCTTCTTTCATGAGGGTCTTTACATAGTGGCAAGAACAATGGGATAAGTGTGTTTGAAGGGGGAAGTTGGGGAGGAGTATTCTGAGGTGGGGAGTTAATGGCAGTGTGTCCTTTTGGGGGGTTGGTTTTGGTTTTTGGTTTTTGTTTCTTTTTTTTTGAGACAGGGTCTCACTGTGTTATTGAGACTGACCTGGAACTCACTGTGTAGCCCAGGCTGGTCTCGAACTCATAGCAATCCTCCTGCCTCAGCCTCCTGAGTGCTGGGATTACAGGTGTGCACCACCACACCCAGTGGCAGTGTGTCTTTTACTACAATAAATTTAAAAAATTTTAAACATTCATTGTATTTTTTTAATCACACCATGTATGTAGTTACAGTTTTATTTGGAAAGATCATGTGTTAAGGTAAAATGATTTCTATATACTGTACTTTTATATAATATATGCTATTTGCATTTTGTGTCAGAAAAAATCCAAAAGGAAATTACATGCAGCGGGGATGGTGATATATTTATTAACTTTTAATGTGATGGGCAATTGCGGATTTAAGAGGATTGACTAACCAAATGAAATGAATTTTTAAATTGAAGTAACTTTAAAAGATAGTTTTATAAACCTTAATGTAGTTGCTCTTTATACTATTTTGCAGATATTTTATGTCTTTTTTCTTTAAAAAACCCATTAGGTAAAGGAGGTAAAAATAGACGCAGAGGTAAGAACGAGAATGAATCTGAAAAAAGAGAACTGGTGTTCAAAGAGGATGGGCAAGGTAAGAGTTTTCATAAGTTAGGCTATTTTTAGTAATGTCTTTTCTTTACATGTGGAATTCAATCTCTAAATTTAAAAGAAATCTTAATAATCCTGAGCAGTTAATCTCATGTCCCATTTGCCTTTCTCCATTTCTCATTCCTTACACTTCTATAGAGCCTTTCTTTCAGTAATCATTTCCTGATCCTACTATTAGTGAAGTTTCTGTAAATATACAGGTTTCCTTGTTTTATGTGAACATTTGCATTATAGCTAAGAAAGAATTATACAGTTTAGAAGAAATTAAGCCTGGAAAACGTTGACAATTGCATGATTTAGTGAATCTTTTTGACAGTAAACAGTGTGTTCAGTAGACTGGATATTTGAAGGATGAATCCAAGGCCACTCCATTCTCCTTTGCTGTTAGGGTATGATTTCATAAAATACAATAAAATAAAACCAAACATTTGATCTTTTTAGACCCATTAAGACCAAGATCCATAGCACTAATAAATTCTGACTGGATCACTTGTGGGTTTTTTTTTTCTGTAGTTGAGTGATTTTAAGCCTGCAGAAAAGTTGCGTGTGCTTCTGTAAAGCTTTCATTCACTCATATATGTGTCTAAGAGTAAACATTCTCACATATCATGCTTAGGTAATTTAATGTTAATATGATATTATCTAGTAGGATATCTGTACTTTACTTTTCTCAGTAATCTCCAGACCTTTAATAGACATACATACACAATTGGGGATTGATCTCTGAGCTACATCCCCAATGGTTGGTTGATTGGTTGGTTTTTAAGACAAGTTCTCACCAAGTTCTCTAGGCTGGCCTGGAAGTTGTGATCTTCCTGCTAAGGCCTCTTGAGTAGCTGGGATTACAGGCATACACCATTGTGTGTCTTTTTATTAGAAATTTTGGTGGATAAATAAGCTGCTAAAAGTAAAATATTGTGTGGCTAAAAGATCTTTTTTTTTTTAAGTCACCTTGCCTCTATTAGCAGTCGAGTTTATTGGCACACAATGCCTTTTCGTATTTTTTCTCTACTTTGGAAAGAGAGGCTGTCTCTGAGTGAACCAAGCATTTTGAGATGTGGGGTTCACTGTAGTTTGAATAACTCCCTTCCATGTGTCAACCCAACAGTTGAGCTTGTTCACAAGCTAGTGGATAACCTCTTTTCAGTGGTCTTAGGAAACACCTAAAGGGTCAGCAGTGATGTACCTGATATGCCTCCTCAATGCCACCACCACTACCACCATCCTCAGATCTCCTAGTCACCTTCCCAGTATCTTCCATTGACAGTGAAATTGAAAAAGACTTGGATTAAAACTTTAGTATTTTATTTGGAACATTTTTCTAGCTTTACAAGAACTCTAGAATACTAATCACCAAGATAATTAATTTAATAAAGACATTGTTAAAATTAACCTACTGGTACTAAAAGTCCCATGAGATTTGCCTCTAAAGATTCTGAGGGAAAACAAAATTAAGCAAGGATCAGAATGGGAGAGATTAATGAGGTATAATGTATATTTTGGACAAGCCACCTTTGATCTCCATGGGTAGAGCATACAATCATGGAGACAGTAGTCATTCTACTTAGAATGAGCAGATAATTATAACATGTCTAATAGCAGAGGCAGGTTGTAATACAAACATTACAGAGTCTTGGTTCTGTCTCTGCCATTAAGTAGCTTTGTGTTTAATTCTCTTGCATTTGTTTATACTTTGCATGTATTTATTCCCAACCAATACAACCATGTGGTCTTACTTATCAATTTTGTGTGTGCTTCTTAAGTTACTTTTATCAAAAATCGAGCAATAACCCATACTCTTTTTCTCTCTGTCCCCCAGAATATGCCCAGGTAATCAAGATGTTGGGAAATGGACGCTTAGAAGCAATGTGTTTTGATGGTGTGAAGAGATTATGTCACATCAGGGGGAAACTAAGAAAAAAGGTAAATGGGGAGATTGGCTTTAATAAAAAATTGGTTGCAGGGGTGGGGAATGCATCATTTGTGTGTGTGTTTGTGTGTTTGCACTTGTGCATGCTGGAGATTCACCCCAGGGCCTCTTGAATGTTAAATATAATCCCTACCTGAGCTACATCCCCAAACCTCCATATTTACAGTTTTTATGGGCCCAACGGTTTACCTTGAAGTCAAAGAGCAAGATTCCAATGGTCATTTTATACAGATGCCATTGTTTAATCATTTGCATCATGGGTGTTGTATTCCTGCTCAAGATATTTATCCAAAATCCGAATCATGGGGAAATAACCAGCAAGTCCAAATTTAGGAGAATTGTGTGAAACAAATAGCTTTCCTTTTTTTTTTGGTACCAGGGATCGAGCTCGGGTCCTTGCCCTTGTGAGGCAGGTGGTGGAATCACTGAGCTAAATCCCTGGCCCCAAATAGTTTTCATTTTAATAAAATGCTAATATTACAAAAGGGGGGAAAAGCAGGGGAACTACTCCAGTTTTAAGGATAGTTAAGGGACCTGATAGATGGCCCTTGTTTGGATTCTGGGGTGGGAGTTAGAAGGAAAATTTGAATATGGATCATGTTGTTTAAAAGTCCCAACACTGACTAGAGGTGTAGCTCAGTAGTAGAGGCTACTTTGCAGTTCCCTTTGTTCAATCACCAACACTAAAAAAGTTTCAACTCTGATTTTGAAGTTTGTTTGTTTTTTTGGTTTGGTTTTCTTTTTCTTTTTTTTTTAAAAATAATATCAATACTGTTTCTAAGCTAAAACAGTTTTAGTGCCTTTGTGTATGTAAATAGGTGGGCGAGAGGGATGATACAACCATGTAATTTTCTATTATATGTTAACCACTTGGATTGGTATTGCTTCACAATCTTAAAATCTTTTAATATCTAAATTAATGTTACTCTAGAACTTGATTTTTTTTCTCTCATAAGAGGGATTGAACTCAGGACCTTGCACTTGCCACCCAGGAGTGATGCCACTGAGCTAAATCCCATTTCGTTTTTCTTTTAAATATAACATATGGCAATTTCTTTTGTAGGTTTGGATAAATACCTCAGACATCATATTGGTTGGTCTCCGAGACTACCAGGTAGAAATTAAATTAAAATTGTTTGTTGTTTACTAGCTTGAATTTGATGAGCATTTATTACTAGTAGTGCACGTTACTTATCCAGACTAGTTTGTTACATTTTGACATATTCATACATGCATGTAGCATACTTTTGATTATTTATCCCTATAACATCCCTTCCTCTTTCCTTCTTCCTCCACTCTCTTTTCTACCGTTCCCCTTCTCTAATGTAGTTGTGCTTTAGACTGTGCTAGGTGTTCCAGGGATTATAGTTTCCAAATGCCAATCTGTGGAATCAACACAAAGTTTTTATTAAGATAAATGGTCCACCTTTTTTATAACATTTTAAAGTCTTCATCCCTATGCCCCCTGAGGGTAGCACTCAGGACCTTGTGCTTGCGAGGCAGTCAGGGTGCCTCTGAGCTAAATCCCTTGCCTGAGTTTTCCCTTTTTTGGAGTGAGTGATATTACATAGTAGTGATTTTACTTAATTTTAGTAAAATAAAAAATCTTAACAATGGACCCCAATTTTTTTAAAAAATTACTGGTTTATAAGTAAAAATCTGGTAACCATTATTGTAGGGGATACATTTGGCATCAGTCAACTCCCATCTCACAGAAGACATATAGGGTGGTATTAGAGAAAGACAAGCATACAGGTAACTACAGTATGTACACACTGACATTAGTATGTACAATAAATGTTGATGGGCACATGGTAAAGAAAATTATAGCTGCCCTTAATAATTTCTCCCACAACCACAGCTTTATATATGTCCATTGTGGATCTGTGAGATCTAATGATGTTGGAACTCATCCCCATTTAATTATATCTGGATTTTTGGTGTTTGTTTGTTTGTTTGTTTGGTTTGGTTTTTTTTTTCGGTACCAGAGATTGAAATCAGGACCTTGTGCTTGGAAGGCAGGCAGCGGCACCACTGAGCTAAATCCCCAGCCCATTATATCTGTATTTTTATTACCTTGATTGCACTCTGGTTTTTTTTAAACTTGTATTCCAGAGTAAAAGTTTTAATCTGGGAGGCACCTGCCTGTAATCCTAGCACTCTGGGAGGCTGAGGCAGAAGGATTGCAAGTTTGATCCCAGTCTGGGCAAATAAAAGGACTGGGAATGTAGCTCAGTGCAAAGTTCAATACCAAAAGAAAGAGAAGAAAATAAAGACTTCTGCGGATTCTCAGTTGTGGGCATTTGTGCCTCCCTGGGCACATTGGCAGTGTCTGGAGACTTCCAGTTGTCATAACGGGGAGGGAGCAGTGTTGCTGGCTTTTAGTAAATATAGGCCACTGGTGATACTGAACATCCTACAATGCACAAAATATATTTGGGTTAAAATAATTATCAGTGCCTTTGCTGAGAAAGCCTGCTTTAAATTTGTAAACCACTTTAATGCCTGTTTTTCACTTTTGATCTTAACAATAACCCCGGAAGTAGGAAGAACAATTAATTCCCAATTAGAGGGAGCCAAAGTACTGAAAGGAATAAAATTCTGTGTAATCCCACATGATTTTCTATGCCTCTGCCACTTAAAGTGTGGTCCAGAGATCAGTAACATTACTCTCTTCGGGAACTTGATAGAAATGAAGATTCTTGGACCCCACCCCAGGCTTCCTCAGTCAAATTAAGAATTTTGACAAGATCTCCGTGGGCTCATATACAGTGTTTTAAAAAGTTCTTTTCTGAATGACACTGTCCTATCAGTTTTCACCTTAACTGAGATTCTTTTCAATTGGAGAAGTGTAAACATTTTTTAAGGCAGTATTTCTTAGTGAGACATTTGAATCAAATACCTAAAGAACTTTTAAAACTAGATTGGTGGGTTTCATATCTACTAAACTTAATGAAATGTGAAAATTCCAGGAGATTCTGATTGATACCCTAAGAACAGCTATATGGAAAGGCATGTAGATTTCCTTAGGTCATATCAGAGACCCAGTTTTTTAATTGCGTTGTTTGATCAACCTGTAAATTATGGTGCCAGGGAACTTTTGTATACCAAGGGTAATAGTAAATACCCTAAAAGATTTGAATTTGCATAGTTGAGATCTGTAAATGTGTTCAGTCATTATTATGTATGTAACTCTCTTCTGGCTTAAACCCAACAATCTTTTTCAGGGATAGAAAACTAAATTTTTTTGTTGTTTATTTGGTTTGTTAGGACAGGGTCTTCCTCTGTAGTTGAGGCTGGTCTTTGCTCTTGCTGGCCTAGAACTCCCACCACATCTGGCCTAAAACTAAAACTAAAATTTAAAGAAAGGGAAAAGGATTTATAACAAAAAAATTTTTTTATTCAACTTGAAAGTAATTTATGAAATAACATAATATTTTTGTATAATCAGTTCTAAAACCTACTTGTTTTTATTTAAGGATAACAAAGCTGATGTGATTCTAAAATACAATGCAGATGAAGCAAGAAGTCTAAAAGCATATGGCGAGCTTCCTGAGCATGGTAATGGCTAAGTTAATTTGTCATACAGTAGTTAGGTAAAAGAATTTTTATTGAATTTTGGAGATTTGTTTTTTACATATAGTAGATACTAAAAGAAGTTACTACAATTTTGTTTCTGACAAATACACTTTAATTGAGTTATGGTTTGTTAAGTCCTGGACTTCTGTACAATACCAAAGGAATTATTTTATTACAGTAATTATTTTTAAGTCCTTCAAGAAGGGCTGGAGGTGTGGCTTAGTGGTAGACTGCTTGCCTGACATGCATATGACCCTGGATTCTATCCCCAGCACTGCAAAAATATTTTTTAACAAATTCCTTCTGAATGTGGTACACACCTATAACCCTGAGGCTGAGGTGGGAGAATTGCAAGTTTGGGGCCAGCCTGGACTATAGTGCAACTTTTCAAAAAAAAAAACAAAAATAAGAATAAGAATTTATTTATATTAAAAAGTCAGGTTTCAATCCATTTTTTCCTTGTGTCATAGTGAACTACAGTTTTTTAAAGATAATCTTTGTTTTTCTTCTTCGAAATACAAAAGTAACGCATAAAATCTCTTATACTCTCGGAAAATTACACTTTATATTCTATTTTTATAAGCCTATTTTCTACTTGTCAGTTACTTTGTATTTTAGGATTCTGTTACTTAGCATTTATGATCTAAGAAATACTCAAAAGGACTAGCATGTTTTAGTTCCTTTTTTTATTGCGTCTTTCTGATTGATGAGTCTATCTGATGATTGGTGAAGTAGCTATTTTCGCAAGGAAATAAAGTGAGTAGCATGCACTAAGAACTTTTTGAAGTATACCTGGAAGATACCATAAGTTCAGAATTAATGTAACTAGAACTAGCCTTGCTAAAAATTCCTGTGTGAGCAACCAAAAAAAAATTTATACACATGCTCTTTATCTTGACAGAGAAGTAACCTTTGAGGAAATGCTGTATGTTATTTTGCTGTGGGTAGTAGGGTTGGTAGGTAAGAAGTTTGGAGAGCATTGCTTAAAAAGCAAACCTTGATTAAATTACAAAGTTGGCTTGTGTGAATTTCCTTTTATATGTCAACAGTTGCTATCAAACCTACTTTTAGTAACATCTTGATTATATATTTGTTGTGTCTTTAGCTAAGATCAATGAAACTGATACATTTGGTCCTGGAGATGATGATGAAATTCAGTTTGATGACATTGGGGATGATGATGAAGACATTGATGATGTAAGTAGATGCACCCTGATTTTTTAATTTGTTTATGAGTTACCCATAGAGAAACCCGCTCTTTTCTCCAAAGTTCTTTTAATTCTGAGAATGTGGAACACTTAAGTAAGAGTATATATATATTTTTTCAGCTTTAATTGAGTTTATTGGTACATTTTAGGGATACAGTACAGTTACATTCATCATTGGGATCTTGTACCTCTATATGACAAGTCTTGATTCTCATTTCCTCCTCCCCTCCCCATCTACAAACACTTTATTTTCATCTTTTCATTATCTCACATTTTTTTCCTTTCCCTTATTACCCTTCCCCTACCCATAAGTAAGAGTATATTTTGAGACTTCTCCTTTAAAATCCATAGTGTTATTTAGAAACCAGCCAGTCTGTTTATACTTTGAGAATTCTTACACTCCTCTTCAGTATTTCTTCAGAGTAGATCAATGTTTGCCTTGGCAATATGAATGCCGGGTATTCTAATCTTAACTTGTTTAAGAAAGTTTAGGAGTGAGGATATAGCTCAGTGGTAGCAAGTGCATGGCCCTGGGTTTGATCCCTAGCACTGCAAAGAGAAAGAAATGGAGTAGACAACTGTGAAATATAACATCAAAGGAACATGCCTTCTCAAGTGAGGTATTAGTATGTTAAAGAATCATCTTGTTAAAAATAGCTTAATATGAAGCACTGAAATTAGAACATTCATTGAATGCCTTGTAATTTGTTGAGTAAACACTGTTAGCAAACTCTTGGTTTTGATATGTTTATTTTGAGGAAAATGTATTGTTCTTCCTAATAAAGCAGAAGTGCCCACAAGAATGCTTTTCTGCTGTAATTATATTTAAATGAAATTTAAATTTGATTTTTTTTGGCAGTATAAATTTAGTAACTGATGTACCATAAGTTACTCTCTTTTTTTGGTACTGGGGAATCAAACTCAGGTCCTTGCTTCGTAAGTTAACACATACGCAACAGGGCTGTAATTTGTATGGCTTGCTATTGGGCAGCTTGAATCACCTGTAGTACATGCATGAATTTTCTATCAGCTTTTTATTAATTTTATTAGTATCACTGATAAAAGTGATTAAATCCATTTGTGCCACAGGTGATTCAAGCTAGTAGGAACTTGTTAAATCTGGTTTCAGCCCCCTTCACATAAAATGTAGTATAGAACATACCCATGTGTAAAAACCCAAAATAGTGATTTGGTTTTATTCAAAGATGTAATTTCAAAATATCTTAAGCAGTTGTTCCTAATCAAGAGTGTGCATAGTATTACCAGAGCTTTTCAGAGATACCAAAGCAAGTCTTCTTTAGATCTGATATAGGTAAAGCCCCACATGGTTCTCTACAGTCACCTCAGGGTATTAATTCTGGGACACACATACACAGATCCTTAAGTCCCTTGTATAAATGGTGTGCCATTTGAACCTGGCCATGGTGGTGCATGCCTGTAATCCTAGCACTCTGGGAAGATGAGGCAGGAGGATCACTAGGGAACACTGTCTCAAAATTTTAAAAAGTCTAAGGATTGTATAGTAATACGTTGGTTCACAAACACTTCTGTTTGCAAACAATTTGGTTTGCAAACAAAAGCATTTGGCAAAATTTTGCTTCCATTCGCAAACTCTGCATTGGATTAAAAACATGACCAAGGCCATCTCCCCTACACAAACACAAATGCAGCCATCTCTCCCACAATTGTAAAACCAAGGTACTGCTGTATTTCAGTTCAGAGCCTCTGAGTTTAATCCCCAATACCATCAAAATAATAGTTAATAAAACAAATTTTTTAAATTTAAAAAGGGGTAGGGATGTTGCTCAGTACAGAGGCCCTGTACTGTGAAGAGAGAGAGAAAGAAACCGAAGCTGTAGTACTTGCACATAACCCACTTACATCTTCCCATATACTTTACACTTGATCTTAGCCAAAAGGCCGAGAAGCGATTCCCCATATACTTTAAATCACCTCCAGATTATATAAATGCTTAGTATCCTGTGGATGCTAAGTAGAGATGTTCTATATTGGTCGGGGAGTAATGGCAAGAAAATACTCCCAATAAATTGTTGAATATGTGGGTTTGAAATCTATAGACAGTAGATTTATCACATATCCAGGCCTAAATTCATCCTCAGTATTACATTTTGATGCATTTCCAAACCCTTCAGAATACGGATGCTATAAAATTAGAGACTCTGAGTACCTCCTGCCTATGAGGAGTTTTTAAACACGGTACTATTTTTACAAACATACTGTTGTTTTGTTTTGTTTTTGTTTTTGGTGATTTTTGTACCAGGGATCAGACTTGGCACCTTGTGCTTGTAAGGCAGGCAGTGGAAGTGCATTTCTTTCTTTTTCTTTTTCTTTTTTGGTACTGGGGATCAAACTTGGGTCCTTGTGCTTGTGAGGCAGGCAGCAGAACCACTGAGCTAAACCCCCATAATGCATTTTAAAGCATAACCCAAAATAGGTCTGGGGGTATATTTTATCTGTAGAGGATGTGCTTAGCATCCTTAAGGCCTTGGGTTCAGTCCTCAGCACTTTTTTTAAAAACCCAAAATAGAAAATGAGAACTCAAAGTTCTATTTTTTTTAAAATGTATTTCACTTTAGAGATCTTGAGCCGAGAAAATTCTTGTGACTATGCTGTTGCTATGAGTCACTTTCTCATTGCTGGGACTGAATGCCTGACACCAACAAATTAAAGGAGAAGTTTATTTTGGCTTTTTTTTTTTAGTGGTTTCACTCCAGGGCAGAAGCAGCATGGGGGAAGGGCCTGTCTCAGAGGTAAGCTGCTGTAGCATCTGAGAGCCCTATTTCCCAGACATTCTCCAGAAGGTTTATAGGTGCCCTAGCTGTACCTCTATACCAGATTAACTGACAGAGATTTAGGATATACATGTCCAGTTCTTAAAAGAGATCATGCTTCCATGTGTCTGTTCCCACTCCCAAAATACAAAATCTCAAATCACTAGCACACAAGAAAGAAAGGAAATGCTAAACTTCACTAAGAATATTCTAGGACCAGGGATTTAGCTCAGTGGCTCCTCTGCCTGCCTCCCAAGGGCAAGGTCCTCAGTGATCCCTGGTACCAAAAAAAAATATTCTAGCCAGTTATGATTATGCGTGCCTATAATAACAGCTACTCCAGAGTCCAGAGGATAGCAAATTCGAGGTTAGCCTGGGCAACTAAATGAAACCTTATCTCAAAATAAAAAGGGATAGGGTATAGTTCATTAGTGGTAGAGTGTTTGCTTAGCATGTGTGAGGCCCTGTGCTCAATCAATCCTCAGCACCGCAAAAAAGTCTTCACAACATACAGCATTATAAAGAACATCATAAAGATCACTGATAGCATCCCAGAATTACGAAGAACCTGTTTCTCAGATAGCTTAAGACAGTGCAAGTTCCACTTATATGTATCAGACTGTGGAAATATTCTTTCTTTTGACCTGATGTTCTGTTGCCTTTCAGATCTAAGTTGAACCCAACATTCTACATTCCAGTTTTTCAGAAGATTGTCCTACAGTTTAGATTTTGGCCATAACCCTCCAAGAAGAAGTTTTCAATAGCATGACTGTAATTTATTAAGGCAGTTTGATTTGGTTCTAAGGTATTTGTTTCTGTAAAAACTTAATGATGAATTATCTTAAGTGAAATGTTAAGCCCACTTCATTCTTTTGATGTAATGGAGCTCACAGGTAGGAGACCACATGTATTTCAAAAATAGAGCATTACTGCCTTTCCTTCTCTGACCACTCAGTTAAGTAAATGGGTGTTTTGAATAAGCCATTTGCTTTGTATTCATTACAGATTGTGAATAATTCCTAACTTCTGGCTAGCCTATTGACAGTACAGAATCTCTCTATATTCTGGTCACCTAAAGATTTTGATACAATTTAAAGGAGGCCTACATCTGCATTTGAATTTAAAAACAGGTTTGTTTTCCATTTATTAGTAGCATGTGACTTTTTATACTAATTTTTATATCAGTACATTATTTTCATAATTTTACTTTGCCATCATAAACATATGGGCTGGGGGAGGCATTTCCCAAAAGTAGCTTTTAGAACCTGGGTCTTAATACCAGTTTTGAATTTACAAGTTTAGTTGCAGAAATTAAACACTAGGTGGCACCCATTTAACATTGTTGAGGTGTTTTTTTAAGTACTGCGCATAGAAAATTTCCCAAACAAGATTGTTTTGATCATGTGTAGGCTATTTTTACAAAACAGATTGTGTTTTAAAATGTTATTTTCAGAAGTCATCCTGTAGCTGCAATAGTGAATGCTTTATAAACATTTAACAAGGGCTGGAGTGTAGCTCAATGAAAACTCCCTGGGTTCAGTCTTTGGCACAGTACTGGGAGAAAAAAAAAGATGATCTTTAATTTCTGAATGGAAGAGAGAGCTACCATGAGAATACCATAAAATGTCATGCTGCAGCATATGTTTATGTCCTCACTTTGTACTGAGGTTGTGTTATGTGGGCAAATTGGTATATGTGCTGCCAAAGTGAGCATGATGTGGGCAATTTGGATTGGTGGGGATTTTTTTGTTTGTTTTTACTTGTATTAGGAATTTAGATTTACATTTCCTTATTTAATCAGCTTTTCTAATTAAATGAAGTTAGGGCTGAGCTAGTCAAACCTCACTATCTACAGTGAAATACGCCTTTTTAAAGCAGATCCATATGTAGCTTGTGGAACTTTTACTACGTTGGTCTCCAGAGAACTTTCCAGTGATGGAAAGTAATACACAAATGAATGAACAAGATTTTTTAAAATCACGCTTTTAACTGATTTTCTTTCCTAGGTATGCAAACTCTGAATTCAAACTATGAGGTACTATAAACATTATTACAGTGCATTGTTGTGGTTCCTATTTCTTATTCTATGGAATTTCTGTGCATTTACCTAGGTGGATGCATCTAAGACCAAGGACTGGTTTTTAATAACTCAAAAGAAACCATCCTTGAAGAATTTACTTGGCAATTGTCTTCCTCAATAACCTAAACCTAGGGTATTTATGCTTGTATACCTAAAAGTGTTTTTGCTAAATTTACAATGTGTATATATATCCTTATGTGTGATTTTACAAAGAATGTTTGAACTCTGCATATGTGATACAGTTTTGGTAGTCATAGTACAACTCAAAAACAAGTTTTTCTACTTACCTTCTGTAACAAATATGGTTTAAGAGTTTTTTAAAAGTTACTATGACCCCAAATCATGTACCTGCTGGTGGTGGTAATAACAGCCAAATCTAGTGCTGTTTACATCCTGGAAAATTTAGATTTGTAATTACTAAAATAGTTGAGGTACAGTTGTAGCTCATATACAGTGCTACTATGAGAAATTCTTTGACTAACTTATATTTGATGTGGAAATTGTATAGTTTCACTGATTTGATTGTGTTTCAAGTAAGGAATGGAAGTGGTCCACAAGAAACCCTGTTTTTCTTTTGTTTTATTTGGTTGGGTTTTTTGGTTATATTTTTGATTCCCATAATGCAGTGCTATAAGCAATACTCAGAAAATAAAATATTTGAAGTCTAAGAATAATGCTTCTTACTGCTAAGAAGGTATAATAATTGTTAATTTGATAAGGTTACATTTTTAATGCAGTCTATTCTTCCAGTTAGAATATGTTGTTGTGTTACTAAAGTAGCTAACTAACCAAACAAAAGATATCTGTGCAAAAAGACTTGCCAAATTTACTTGACTGTTGAATCTTTCTTGAACATCCAGCTTTTAAAGGGACTTCTTAAGAAGCCTATAAACTATGCATGATGAAAATTTTTTATATTTTATTGAAAAACAGCCATTGGTTTACTACATCACATCTATGGACATGGCTACTGTGTGACTTGTAATTTAACTTTATCTCATCTCTTAAATAAATATTACACTGTGATGTTGAATAACATCTTTAGTAGGTATAAACTGCTGTCAGTGTTGACTTCAGAGAAACTCTGAGTAATCAAATAGATAAAAGCATGTTTTGAATAAAATACTTAGGTAGAGTTCTACTTGATTTATATTGTGTACAGATTTAACAACATCCAGCATTGTGGCCTGACAGATAAAAGTATCAGAATGAAAATAAGGTTCTTTGTGTTACCTGACTGTCAAATAATTAAAAGGATTTATATTAATTTAAGATGTTTATACTACTCGGTAAGGGTAAGTTTCATTTATATTGTTAGGAATAGCCACAAATTTTTGCAGGCTGCTCTGTGTCTTTGCTTTACCTTAAACCAATACCCCACCCTTTTTAACTTTGAGACAGGGTCTTACTAGTTGCCCAGGCTAGGCTCAAACTTGCAGTCCTGCCTTAGCTTCTTAGAATGTAACCACTGAGCTTTTTGTCCTTGCTTTTTTTTCCTTTCCTATTCAGGAAAGAACAACTTCTAAATTAAGGCTTAGTACATGTGTGAAAAAACACTAGACTCTCAGGTATAAAATGAACTGAGCAATTTGGAGAGTGTATTGGATTTTGCCCCCACCCCCAGTACGTTTGAGGCAGTGTGCTAGAAGAGGAAGAGCAGGGGCCCCCAGAGTCCAGTGGCCTGTACCACAACCCCACTTTGCCCTCTGCTGCCAGTAACCACAAGTGCTTTCTCTAGCTTATCTCAGATTCAGGCCAAACCTGTGAGATGTGGATGATCAGAACGGTACCTGCCTCACAGAATTGTTGGGAGGATTGATAATGTAGATGTTTATATATGTGATGCACTTAGAACAGTGTCTGCCTCTTCTCACTTTGATGTCCAGGACTGTGTAAGAAAATGCATGTCTTCTGAATACTCTACTTAATCTTTTGCTTGCAGTCTTTGATTCCTGTAATAGAAGGAACATGTAGAATATATATTTGTATATTCATGTGGACAGAAATAATTGCTTCCAATCTTATTTAAAATTTCAGTGTAAGACTAAGAAATCTCAAAGTTGCTTGAAGATATTTTATAGAATACCAACTGCTCTATATTTCTTTATAGAAAGTTTATAGTTGCTAGTATTGATGGTTATAGACTTATTTCATTTTTAAGTTTTAATGAGTCCCTTTACTGTAGATTCATGCCATTTAATAGTACTGACTGGTTTAGAAGTTTCTTTTCTCACCACGTGTAATACTGTAAAGAAATCCAATGCAAACTACTACAACTAGAAAATAAAATATAAATCCACTTTGAACAATGTATATAATTGATTCTTTTCAAACTGTTTATAACATTTGAAACTAAACTTTTGTTCATGGTGATTTTCTGGAAACTTTTTTAAATAAGATAAGATACGTTATACATTTTTTATCTTTGTTTTGACTTAATTCATTTAATCACATTCCAAATATGGGGTTGGATTTCTCAACAAACAAATTTGTGGAAAACCGGTGCTGAAGACATGTTCTAATAACTCAGTTGCCTAGAATAATCTCAGATTGCCAGAAATCAAATTCAGTAGAGCTGCTTTTGTACTACACAAAGACCTATAAGTGAAGTAAATACAGCTCTGGCCAACTTGCTCATTTTTAAAAGGCTAGTCTGTTGTTCTAGTCATGTGTTATTCATAACTTGATAATGGTAGATCAAAAAGTGGGGCCAGCTAGGCATGATATCACACACCTGTAATCCCAGCATTCAAGAGGCTGAGACAGGAGGATCTCCATGAATTTTAGGCCTGCCTGGGCTACACAGTGAACTTAAGTCCAGCCTGAACTACATAGTGAGACCCTGTCTCAAAATAAATGGGGCCAAAATCTGAGTCACCTTCTATTGCTGATTACTGTCAGATATAGAATTAGTTGGATTTTGTAGATTATAAAGTTTATTACATATTTATGATTATTTTTGTGTTTTTTGAGGTAAGGTCTCATTATGTAGTTAAGACTGGCCTTGAACTCACTATGTAGCCTAGGCTGGCCTCAAACTCAAAATGATCCTCCTGCCTCATCTTCATTGCTGGAATTGCAGATGTATATTACCAAACCTGGCTCATACTTATGATTTTAAACATCTCTTGGACCAAGGCCTTGCACATGCTAGGCAAGTGTTCTAACACTGAGCGGCCCTGGAATTTTCTGAATTTAATAAATGTTTGTGAGAATATTGAGAAAAAAGCTAAACTGAGTTTTTCTATACTCTGAATACAGGTTTCTGTGACCAAATACACTAAGTAATCAGTCATTTTTTCAGAAGCAGGCACTAGCTGAGTATCCTACAATTTAGTTCTGACACTAGCTGGAGATAGTTCGGTCTCTAAGGCTGTATTCCATTCCATACCTCAGATGCTTATCACCAGCTCCAAGTTGTTTACCAGTACTCACGACCTATCAGCTTCAAGGATTTTACCCCTTCTTAGGATTGATTAATTTATTAAGGCAGCTCACAGAACTCATGGGAACACATTTGTGCTATTACCAGTATAAAGGAAACAATGGATACTGATGGAATGTCCAGATCAAAAGAGATGGGGACAAGGCACCCTCATGTTTGGGTATTCTGAGGCTCTGAACCCTGTCCTTGAGCCAAAGTTCTTTCTTCATATGCTTTAACCAAAACACCATATTGCAACACACTAAATACAAAAGTAGATATGAGACTATCTATCTTTTGTTAAGCCAAAGAGATTTGCAAAAATTTGAAAACCATTTCAAATTTGGGTGGTTTTTTTCACTTCGTATAAAGCATAAGGTTCATTATTAAATTAATATAAGTAGTTTTAAATTTATAATCAATTTCATTGAGGGCCCTCCCCTAAATGAAACTAGGGAAGGAGGTGGAAATGATCAAAGTATGTTCGTTATGTGCATGTATGAATGCTAAAAGGAAAACCACTAATATGCACCATATGCACTGATACAGTTGTGGAAAACAATCATTAGTGATAGAAATAGTTTACAATTGCTTGGTGTGGTGGCACATGCCTGTAATTCCAGCACTGGGGAGGCTGAGGCAGGAGAATCGCTGTGAGTTTGAGACCAGTTTGGGCTACATAGTGATTTCCAGGTCAGTCTCAACTGCATAGTGAGACCCTGTCTCAAAAAAGAAAAACAAATAGCTTACAACTGAGCTTAAGCATTTGAAGGGAAAATTGACATTTTTTTGGTAATGATACATTTGTACTTTCAAGGAAAATTAGAATCTGGGAACTGAAACTACCACCATTAACAAAAATAAAAATGTGTTTGATTCTCAATTCTTAAGTATAAATTAAGACTTTACAGTCTCTCAGTAAAGGACCAGATAGTAACTGTTTTAGACTCTGCAGGTCACACCGTCTCTGTTACAACTGTCTCTGTTACAACTACTTCTGCCATTGTAGCACAAAACATTTTAAGATACTCAACTGTTAAGTATAGGGTTTTAGAAAATTAATGGTAAAAGCCCAGGAAACTATTGGATGCCATTTAGAAAAAAAATAGGTTGGATTCCTGGATGATCTGATACAATGTTATTAAAAAGGTCAATTCTCAAATTAGTCTTTTGATTTAATATGGTTTCATTTAATATTAGAGCAGGATTTGAGGATGGGAG
The DNA here is from genome assembly GCF_012274545.1 of Fukomys damarensis. Lineage (NCBI taxonomy): Eukaryota > Metazoa > Chordata > Mammalia > Rodentia > Bathyergidae > Fukomys > Fukomys damarensis. Next base: position 16,067,529 of record NW_022900951.1, on the reverse strand, counting down.
GTTAGAAAACAAGATAGATTAATATGGGGATTATTAATAGCCAGTTCTAAAGTATGTAGGGCTGGGAGTGTTGCTCATTCGCAGAAAATGTACTTAGTATGCACAAGACCCTGGGGTTGATCATTAACACCACACATACAGAAAAGTACCAAGAGGGAACAGATAGTAAGTTACACCATAAACCATAGTAAAAAATTAATGCAGAAACAAGATTTGCTCACAAGCAAGTCTTTATATAGAATTATGATATATGATAAAATGGTTTCAAAAACCATTGAAAGAGTAGGTTAATGGATGGTGCTGAAAAAACACAGAAAAGTGAATTTGAATCCCTTACACCATTTTGTAGGTTTTTTTCTATACTCTTGATTGTTTTGCTGTGCAGAAGCTTTTCAATTGGATGTAATTCTGTTTTTTAGGCTATCTTAAGCTTATCTTTTTGGCCCTTTTGTCAAAGCTCAGATGGCTAAAGGCACATAAGGTTGTTTCTGTGTCTTCTATTCCATTTGTGTACAGGTCTATTTTTGTGCCAATACCATGCTGTTTTTTGTTACTACTATAACTTCATGGTATAATTTGAAAATCAGAGTTGTGATGCCTTCCACTTTTTACTCAGGATTGCTTTGGCTATTCTGTCTCTTGATTCCATATAAATTTTAGGATTGTTTTTTCCAGTCCTGTGAAGAATGTTGCTACTTTAAAGGGTTACATTAAATAACACTTTAGGTAATACAACCATTTTATCAGTATTAATTCTACCTATCCAGGAACAAGGGATGTCTTTCCATTTTCTAATTGCCCTCTTCGATCTCTTCAGTTTCACAGTTTTGGTTCTAGAGGGCTTTCACCTCCTTGGTTAGGCTAACTGAAGGTTGATTCCATTTGACCCAGTTATACCTCTCCTGGGTATATCCCCAAAAGAGTTAAAAACATCATACTACAGGGATACATGCATACCCATTTTTATAGCAGCACAATTCACATTAGCCAAGCTCTGGAGACAGCCTAGATGCCCATGGACAAATGAAAGGATAAAGAAAATGTATGTATATACAGTGGAATATTATTCAGCCATAAAAATGAAATCATTTCTAAGAAAATTGGTAGATTTTGAGACCATAATGTTAAGTGAAATATCACATGATAGTTCACATGATAGTTCTCATATGGAAAATCCAAACATATAAGGAGACAGTGGGAGATGGAAGCAGACTTGGAAGAAGAGGAATGGGATCAGAAAAGAGGGAGAGGGAAAGGGGGTGCAAAAAGCTCAAAATGATCAAGAAGTTCAAGTAACTTGCATATCTCGAACATACTCAAATATTTTAAAAGGAAAATGCGAACAGCCCCATGCTCTTACTAACTGCTTGATCTCACTAAGTTAGAAACAGCTTTCATACAGCTCCAGATACTGGCCCTGACTTGCCCGCTTTCCAGCTCATTTTTCTCCCTTAACTCCCTCTGGCTTGCTCAACACACATGCACCTTGCTCCAGGCACACTTGAGGGTGTGTCAGGAACATATTCAGAGAGACATTTTTGTGCTACAAAAGGACTCCTTCCATCCTTTCTGCCTAGAGTCCCAGATGCCAGTTCCTGAGGACTTCCACTCCATTTTTTAAAAAATTGAGATATAATTAACAGTATAAAATTCACCTTAATATGTGCAATTCATTGGGTTTTAGTATACCTACAGTTATGCGATGTTACTCTTAATTCTAGATCATTTACATTATTCCCCAAAGAAACTTGTATCCATTATTCAACTTCATTTGTATGTAAGGCAGGTACAAGGTGGAGGGGTAGTCAAATCCAGGAGTGCTCTACCACTGAGCTACACTCCCAGCCTATTTTATTTTGTTAAATTTTTTACAGTACTGAAGACTAAACCCAGGGTATTCTCAGAGCTACATCCCAACTCCTTTTTAAATTTTTTTGTTTTAATTTTGAGACAGGATCTTGTTAAATTGCCCAGGTTGGGCTCAGATTTGTGATCTTGCTTCAGACTTCCTAGTAACTGGGATTTCTAGGAATGTATCATCATGCCTGGCTTCAAATTCTTAATCATATATTTCCTTTCTCCAGACTAGCAGCACTCAGGTAGGCAGAGGCAGGAGGATCGAAAATTCAAGCCCAGCGGGACCTGGTGGGGTTTGCTTGTAATCCCAGCATTCCTAGGAGTTTGAGGCCAACCTGGGGTACATAGTTCAAGGCTGGTCTGAACTGCATAGGGAGATTCTGTCTCGAAAACACAAACACAAACAGGAAAAAAAAAAGCCCAGCCTAGGCAGCTTGGGGAGACACTGTCTCAAAACAGAACAAAAATAAAAAGAGCTATGGATATAGATCAGTGTGTCAGTGTGAAGGCCCTGGGTTTAATACCCAGTAGTCAAAAAACATACCTGTCCAATGTACAGCCTAAGGCTACAAGGGCCAGACTTGGTAAACACCTGGAGGCTTGGGCTGACCCGGCAAGGATGTCTTAATTCAATGTGATTTGTTGTTAACTTGGGGTGCTCCGCAGCACCACAAACCCAAAGCCTCACATGCTGGGAAAGCACCACTGAACTACACCTCCAACTCCTTCAATATGTTTCTGAAAAAGAAATTTTGTGGCAGGGATGGCAGGATGTCCAAGGAATGGTTCCTCCTCCCTTTCCTGACACCTTCCAAGTCAAGGGGTTTAGCAATTTCTTGTGTAGGTCTTCCCAGAGAAGTCTTCGGTGAGATTTTTGAAGTGTGCATCATGCTCTTATTTTTCCTTGAATAGCGACCCCAGTTGGCTACTGCAGTCTGCCCTGGCATGCCCACCTGGGGTGAGGGCCTGCGTGTGTTGGTGGGGTTTTCACTTAGCACTGCTTCTGAAGAACTGGAACCTATGTTTGGAGGATGTGCCCTATGGTGACTGCACTCTCGACACTCGCCTGAGGACCTAGCTCAGAATGGTATCCAGAGCTGTAGCACTTTGCAGATGCCCAGTGTGTGTAAATGGGCGTGATCTGTGTAAGAATGTTCGTTCTGGGTAAACGTGTGTGTGTGTGTGTGTGTGTGCGCGCGCTCTTCACACAGGATGTGTGTGCATGCTGTAACTGCAACTACATCTATACATGTTTTGGGTGTACAAGTTGCCTGTGCGTGCTGAGGGTAAGCATTGTTTAAAGAAGTGCGCGGTGTGCTTGCCGGTCTACTGTGCATACACTGTGTATGGTCAGCGGTAAGGATCCATGGGTGCCCTGTGGGGAGACCTGTGCATATTGCACGCTATTGGCACGCTGTGTGAGAACCGTTGTGCACAGTGCACGTGCACGCTACTCATATGCTGTGTGAGAACCTGCGCGCCCACTCCACGCGCACAACCCGCGCGCGCGTTCTATGAGAAACGATGCGCATGCGGGTGCGCGAGGGTCCAGTGCGGCGCTGCAGACCAGTCAGAGCTGCGCGCGCGGTGTGAGAAC
>NW_022900951.1:16018231-16064021 GCF_012274545.1 Fukomys damarensis | reverse complement strand
CGGGGCGTTCCTCTGCCCGGGAAGATGGCCGAGTTGAGCGCCGTGCGGACCTCGCCACTTAACCACCGTCCTTCTGGTAGGACCCTCAGAGTATCCGGGGAGGGAGCCGGTTCAGGACCCCTGGGGGGAGGGGGCGGGGCGGGCCTCAAAAGGCCTTAGGTCGAGAGCAGTGAGGGTGTGGGGCGCGACGCAGAGCTCTGATAATCAATCGCCTTTTGCCGGGTCTGGAGTTATACGGGCTCGGGATTTTTCGAGGCTGCTCTCCTCTCTCTGCAGGTGGCTAGGACCCCTCCCGCGGAGGTCCGGGCTAATGGATACGTCAGGGGGTGGCAGTGGGCAGGTAGCAGGTGTGTTTGGGAAGGAGGTAGCAGGGCCCACACTTGATGTCCGAGGGGGTTCTGGGATGCTCGACCCTATCCTCGAAAAAGAGCCAGTGTGGGAGACATTAAGGTGTCTCAGACGATCTTCTGGGGTTTGCCTTGGCCTGTGCATCCACGTCTCTACATCCTGGAGAGCGCGCAGCAGCGGTAGCTGCAGCCCTGAGCCAAAAGTGGCCCAGCCTTGCGCTTCTTGGTGTCCCTGGGGACAAAACCGGAGGTTCACTCACTGGCAGGGACGGAGGCTAAGTGTCCCCCCCGCCGCCCACATGCGCTTGCTGAGTTCTAGGATAGGCTTCCCAGGTATCTGGCCAGGTGGAGGCCCCTTCACGTGACAGCACAGTGAATGAGACTGCTGCTGCTGCTGAGAGCCATGGGGAGCTGGCCCCATATTGGCCACCCCAGGAGGGGATTGTGAGGACCTTCAGCAAAATTTGGTAAGCAGGTCTGGAGTCTTCTGGTACTAACGTTCCGTAAATTGATTGCAGGTAGTGCCAGGGTGTAAGCACCTTGGAAACTGATTTTGTGCTATTCTTCCTGGCAACACCTTTTTATTTATTTATTTGTTTGTGTGTTTGTTTATTTTTAATATGATCTATTTTAAACATTTTTACTGCATTCTAGCAAGCATACAAAAACCACAACATCTTTGTACAATTTGGTGAATTGTCACATAACAAATATATGAGTGTTTTATATAAGATGGATCAAGAAAAGTAAGAAATCAAGGGGAAAGTTTTTTAGTCACTTAAAACTTGCTTTTCATTGGAGTTGGGGGGAGCAGTTTCTGATTTGGCCTTCTGTTGCATCACGCATAGAAGGGAAGGGATGACTTAAATCATTTTCAGTTTGTTTTTTCATTTTTTTTCCTCATTGAGTTTATTGGTACATTTTAGGTATGCAGTACAGTTACACTCATTATTGGGCTCTTGTACCTTTACATGGCAGGTCTTGTTTCTCATTTTTTCCCCTGTCCCTGCCCTCCCTTCATTCCTCCTCCCTTCCACTTTACAAACACTTCATTTCCATTTCTTCATTTTCTCGTATTTTTTTCTTTTCCCTTTTTAGCTTTCCCCTACCCTTCCCACTTTCCCTACAACTTTAGCCCCTTTCTTCGTATTTCACATTGTCCATTATATCATTAGGATCTTATGCACTATTAATAGTTTTTCACACCAGAGAAACTATTCTGTATTTACACATGTGTGACTTATTTATTTCACTTAGGAGTATATCTTCAATATCCATTTTCCTTTGAATAAATCTAATTTCTCATTTTTATGGCTGAGTAATATTCCATTTTATAGAAAAAGCACATCTTCTTTATCTAGTTTCCAACTGATGGGCAAATGGGCTGTTTCCAAGTTTTAGCTATTACAAACTGTACCACTATTAAAAACATTTTAAACACCCTGATTACAATAAATGAAATTGAAAATATAATTAAAAATTTACCAACAAAGAAAAGCCCAGGCCCTGATGGATTCACTGCTGAATTTTACAAGACATTTAGAGAAGAACTATGGCCCCATTACTCTTCAAACTTTTCAATGAAATTGAAAGGGAAGCTATACTTCAAAATTCATTCCTGGAAGCAAGTATCACTTTGATTCCCAAATCAGGGAAAGACGCAACTAAAAAAGAGAACTACAGGTCAATCTTAATATAGATGCAAAAGTCCTTAATAAGATACTAGCAAACAGAATACAGAGGATCATCAAGAAGATGATACATCCTGACCAAGTCGGATTTATTCTAAGGATGCAAGGATGGTTCAACATACGTAAGTCAATAAATGTAATACACTATATTAACAAAGTCAAGGACAAGAACCATATGATCCTCTTGATAGATGCAGAAAAAGCATTTGACAAAATTCATTTTTTATTAAAGGCAAAACTTAATATCACAGGATAGTGATATACATAAATACCTTTTAAACCTGTGCTTCTGTTTTCATCCTTTTTGCTCAAGCTGCACCTGATAGGGAAAAACCCAGAACCCACCCATCAGAGCTTGCCCTTCCTGACAAAGGAAACCCTGTAAAATAAAACATTGAAAAGGGGAAGTTATTTGAGTTTGTATTTTTGTTTGGTTGAGAAATTATTTATTTATTTATTTATTTATTTATTTATTTATTTATTTATTTATTTATAGTACCAGGGATTGAACTTAGGACCTTCCACTTGCGAGGCAGGCGACCAAAACACTGAGCTGAGCTGAATCCCCAGCCCTTGGTTGAGAATTTAAATAATGGCTTATTTAGATGTTTGTTGTTCTAATCAGAGGTTCACATGGGACTTTGTGGTTGGACCTTCAGTTTATCTGGGGGTTTAAATTTATTTGAAGGAACTTAAGTAGAGGGATTCTTCTCTGTTTTTTGTTTGTTTGTTTTGTTTTGTTTTAGGTGAGAATCTCACTGTGTTGCCCAGGCTGGCCTCTAACTCACAATCCTGCTGCGTCCTTCTGGGTAGCTGGAATCATAGCCATGCACCATCCATACACAGCTAAGGGGTGGGGAGGTCCTTAGTAAATTATTTGGAACTTCTAGCATAGAATCATTTAATGCACCCTGCTGAAATTTAGATTAGCTTAAAGCTCTTTTCCTCCATTTGAAATTGGAAAGGGCAACTTTGTGAGACCCTGTTTCAAAATTTTTTAAAAAATGTAAAAAGGCTGGGATATAACTCAGTGCGAAGGCCCTGGTACTTCGAAGAAGAAAAAAATTGAAATAATGGAAAGACATGTTATGTGAAGTTGTTGTTTTGCAGTACTGGAGATTGAATTTTGGGCTCTTATGTTGAGTTACATACCCAGCTCTTATTTTTTACTTTTTACTTTGAGAAAGGTCTCATTAAGTTGCTAACTTACCCAGGCTGAGTGCAAACGTGTGATCTTCCTGCTTCAGCCCCTCCAGAGTGGTATGAAATTTTAAAATATGAAACTTCTATGTACATTAAGGTTAATATGGTAAATTGAAATGCTCAATTTAGGCACTATGGTTTGTTCTTTGGGGGTTAGTGAGGCCGAATACTTAGAAAATGTCATTCTCAGAAAAATGTTGATTCTTGAGATTTTATCACGATCTAACCTGGATACTGATAATTTTGGGTAAGACTTTGGTCTTACCATGTGGGGCCCATTCCAAATAACAATAATCCTGCATTTCTAGATGATCAGCCATTGTTCCTAAGCTTATGATGGTTGTTGTGGGAGCTACAAAAGACAGAAAGGCCTGATGTTTAGGCACTCTCATTTTAGCATAGTTGGAGGATACAAGCAGATGAGTGGTTTTCCTGAGAGCTGTTGTAGGAAGCAGCAAGGGAATACTTCTGGTTGTTTCATCTAGCCATATTGAAATCCCTTGTTTGTTCCCATTACTCACCAGTGATGTTGCTTTTCTTTTCTTTTTACTTACCTCCAGGATAGAAATTACCAAATGTACTGTTAAGTGCACAGTGTAACAAATGAGGAGTAAGTACCTATTGTTTCTGTCTTCATAAAAACTTTAGCCAGCAGATAGGATCACCAGATCTCAATTGTCATGTCAGATTGCATCATTGTCACACAGGTCCTGTGCTCTTCTAGGCCTGAAAAGCCCCTTTCTCCCCTTTACCCTTCAGAGATTCACTTCCTCTGGACCATTTTAATTAGAATTAATGTGTAGTACTTCCTCCTGTCAGTGCCTGTAGTACCTCCAGCAAAGCACTATTTTTCTGCCTGTTACTTAACATTAACTTTCTAATTCCTCCAGTTACATGTTCATTGAGTGCCATGGTATGCGGGAATCTGTGCTGGTGGGTATTGGTGCTAATAAAGGAATAGATTGAAATCCAGACTACCTGAGTGTAAATGGCAGTTGTACCCTTCCTTCTGTGTCACTTTGGGGGTTACTTGACATCTCTGAGTTTCAGTTTTCTTACCCTTGATATGAAGACTGGGAAGACTAGGAGACAGAGCACTGTTTTGAGGATGAAACAGTGAGTAACTCTACAGCAGTGCTTGTTGCACAGGAAGTTCCTGAGCTGGTTAGTATTATTAATTATTGCTTCTCAGATTGTTAGCCTGAGGGGCAAAGCCTGAGTCCAGGTTTTAGGTGCCTGCCTCAGTTCCACCTGCTACAGAGGGAAACTGGATGGCCATCCTACCATTCCTTAGGGTTTTTGTTCAGGGTAGATCTATAACTAGTGCTTGCTGGCTGTTTTAAGATGGAGGAAGTTATACATGGCTGAGTGCTCAATAAATACTCATGAGTGAGATTAAAGAAGTATGTCAATGGAGAAATTTGAAGGAATGGAACCACAAAGCATGCTTCCTGAGGTCTGTTGAGCTTTCTGGTGTGTTCTGCCCATAAATATTATGTTACTGAGTTTAATTCATTTTCCTATTGCTCCTGGCAGCTGGAAAAATGTCCACTGGATCTAAAAAAATCCAACTGCTTTATAATGGAAATTTGAGAAAGGGAGGTACAAATTATTTCCATTAAATCTACAGTGACTTTTGATAAACATATTGCCAGAGTCTTTGGGTTAGCTGGGCACAAGGAGAAGCAACCATTGCCTCTGGATTGGTTGAGACTACAAGCAGGATATGATGACAAGAATTGCGTTAAGGTTTCAATATACATTTAAGAATGTAAAATAGTGTTTAGATTAACCTCCATCTTTCCCTCTTTCCTCTTGTCTTGTATAATTAAATTTAGGACATTTCAGAACTTTTATTCTTTAGTAAGGAGGTAATTGCTTTGAAGGAAGATGAGCTTCCTTTTTTAAAAAAAGATGGGATTCCATAATGACCTTCCACTTCCTTTCTTTCATCCTCTGACATGTACTAGGATAATATCAGGGAATAAAGTAGAAGTTTAAGAAACCTCCCCCAAGAATTCAAAGTAAAGTGGGGCTGAATAGCAAAAGTTGAAAATTCCATTCCCAAGAAAATAGTTCTTTATCCTTTTTTAAAATTGCACTTATTTATTTTCTTACAATACTAGAGATTGAACCCAGAGCTTCACACATGATAGGAAAGCACTCTCTATCACTGAGCTCATCCTCAGAGTTGCGTTTAAAACCATTCTTAAACACTCTGACCCTAAAACTGCTTGGACTTTGACAATGGAAAGAACCACTGGGTTGGGAGGTAATGGCACAAAATTGTTTTGGGTTTGGGGCTCGTAGCTTTATTTAGTGATCGCAGTATAGGACTTAGCAGGACTTTCAGGGCAAACTGTTTAATTTTTTTGACTATTAAGTTTCTTTTGTAGGGAAAGGAAAAATGGCTCCCCTTACTTTAAAAGATCTTTGGCTATGAATTAAGTTAACATAAAACAGATTAGTGGGAGAGAAAACATGCTTCATTATATGTGCACTGATAGGAGACCCAGGAAATGTGAGACTTGAGGAAGGGTGGGTTGACTGAAGCTTATATAGCATCTTGAAGAAAGAGCTTGGAACTTCTGAGTCGTGGCAGGGTCACAAATTGTGGGAGAGTGAGGGGATCAAAAGTATGATGAATAAAGGTTGACTTCTTATGCAGATTAAATCTCACAGGTAATAAATGTCTGGAGCAGCCTACTTCCTGATACAGATATGTGCTAGCATAGATTTCCTTCACAGATGTGAATTTCTTCTACAAAACTGCTTAAAAGAGCTACTTCTACATCTCTTAGAATGAGGATCCCAAAATATGCTGAAGAAAGCAATTTTGGAGTGGCATATTCTGTTCTACATTCATATTTTGAGTTGAAGTGTCTGGGCCCGAACACTGTCATTTCTGTTTTTTGAAGAGGGTGTAGTATGATGCTGTGGATTGAAGCCAAGGCCTTGTTCAGGCTAAACGTGCTCTACTTCTGAGCTACGTCCTCAGCTGCGTCATTTCTTCTTTTTCAAATAGTCTACCTTCTTCAGTGATTTTTTTAAAAGAGTATCTCATCTTCTGTAGTAATTACATTGACTGACTTAAAAAAGAAAAATTCACAGGGTTGATTTGTGTAGGTGAAATACAGGGATGCATTTCTGGGTGACACTGGTAAATGTCTTAGTAAGACTTTGGGATGGATTTGATGAGATACTGTGCCTGCTGATAGGATAGTGTTGCCTGGTTTTGGGCAACTGTTTGTGTGCTGAGTTAGGGTTTGTTTTTGCTTTTTTTTGATACTGGAGATCAAACCCGTGACCTTGCACTTGCGAGGCAGGTAGCAGTACCACTGAGCTAAATCCCTGGCCCTGCTTGTGTGTGCGTGCGCGTGTGTGTGTGTGTTTGTGTGGTACTGAGGATTGAACTCGGGTCCTTGTTGTGCTTGTGAAGCAGGTGGCAGAACCTTTGAGCTAAATCCCCAGCCCCCTGCTTTTGTTTTTTGAGATGGGGGTCTCACTATGTATTAGGCTGACCTTGAACTCACTCTAGCCCAAGCTGGCCTCGAACTCATGGGGATCCTCCTGACTTAGCCTCCTAGTGCTGGGATGACAGGCACATGCGACCATACCTGGCTTGAGTTAGCTTAGACTTGAAAACTTCCCCTGGCCTTGCTCTCCAGCCTCTTTGGAAAGAATTGTACCAGAAAAAGAAAGAACAGGTGATTGGGGTGCAGAGAATCACTCACTCTGCCTCACACCTTGGAATGTGGATTTCACCATCTCATCATGTGAAGCTTTGGGGCAAATTAGACTTCTAGATTCCCCCTGCATCTGCCTCTGAGATCAGTCTGAATACAAGCTCTGATCTGCTTTTCTGTTGGGAAGCATTTGTTTACTTCTTGCCTAAGTACTTTTCCCTTTTAAAAAGCCTTTCAATGAGCAGAGTTAAGGTTGTGATTTAAGCAAATGAAAAACAGGTATGCATGAGGTACACACGTGCAAAGTGAGGAATCATGATCATGCCAAATGCCTGAGATTCCTTGGGATGGCAGGGTCTGTCCAGGGTTCATAACTTCTAGCTAGTGCTGGGTTCATTCACCATCTGAAAATACTTCTTTTTCTTTTCAGTAGTAAGGGCTTGTGCCTTGCGGCCCCCAGACAACTCTTTGGAACCTATCTTGCTCCTTTGTCACTTCAGCCTTTCATTTTTATCCTTCCCTCATTTCTGTAACAACAGCTTTATTGAGATAAAATTGATATACATTTCACCCACTCCAAATGCACAGTTGAGTGGTTTTTAGTGTACTCAACAGAGTGGTATGGTCATTAGCACAGAACATTTTAGAACATTTTCATCTCCCTGCAAAGAAACCCTGTACCAATTAGCCATCATTCCTCATTCTCCTTCACCTATCCACTGTTCTACTCTGTCTATATAAAGCCTTCTGGGCATATTCCCTGGCAGTCCTCAGCTTTTGGTGCATACACATGTTGTGGTCACCTAGAAGGCCATGGGTGAGTTTCTAAGAACCAGAGGTTTAGAAACCATCCTTCAGGTCCTATAATTGCTTTTGCCCTGAAGCCTTGCCATTTCATCTCCCGTGCAACCTTACTCCTCAGGGCCGGTAAAACACTTAGAACTTGACTGCAAACTTCCCCAGCAATGTACAGTTATGTACTACCACACACATATTACTTCTAATTCCCCAATACTGGTGGTAACTCCTGCTAAATGTTGAGCACTTACTGTACTAAGCACCACTATAAGTTGCTCAGGCTGAGCTGGAACTTGCAGTCCTCCTGCCTCGGCCTTCCATAGTGTTGAGTTCACAGGCATGTAACCACCACATCCAGCCCAATCATCAGCTCTTACTATATGTTATTTTATTTTTATTTATTTATTTATTTTTGGTACCGGCGATCAAACTCAGGACCTTGCATTTGCAAAGTAGGCAGCGAGACCACTGAGCTAAATCCCCGACCCTATACATCATTTTATTTCCTTTCTTTTTTTTTTTTTTTTCCTGTTCTAAACAGCTTTATTGACCGGATGAGAAATCCACTTGAGTACAACCATGCCTGAGGCCCTTGCACTTGACAGCTACAGTGTTGTCCTTTCAGCCCCTGGGACATACAGGCCTGGCCCCTTCTTCTTCCTCCTGCTGCCCGCTGACCTGGGGGTCTGGGAGGAAGGTGGGGCCTTGTGGCTAAAGGCCCTGCAGAAGGGTGAGGTGGAAAGGGCAGGGTCCAGGTTGTAGAGGAGATCTGAGGACTGGGAAAGCGGTGTTGTAGGAAGGTGAGGGTAAGTCTGCCTCCCTCCACATCTGAGGAATAATCAGTCTGGCATGGCTAGGACAGAGCACTGATCTGGGCTGGGTTGAAACAGGGTCAGGGAGGAGCTGTCCCTACAGTTTCAGACCCAAGGTCAGGTCAAGGCTAACTACCTTGGGCTTTGGACCCCTGATAAAAGCAAATGTGGGTTGGAACTGTTTCATTATGATCTCCCCCCATCAAACAGGGAACTAGATGACTGAGGAGGATCAGGCAACCTCCTGACTTTGGGGTCCCCACACCTGGGTTGTTCTCCAGCCTCACATGGAAGGACACCAGTTCCACAGTGACTCATGGGCAGGAGGCCTAGAGAAGCAGGTAGTATCTTTCTGTGGCCCATGATCCTGTCTGCATGCTTCTCTGCCTCCCTAGTGACCTGAGCTGGGACTCCTTGAGCTTCTGAGGGACACCCAGGAGCCCACCCCCTTTCCCACAGAGGATGCCTGGGACCCAGTAAACCACAGCCTTTCCTCACCCCATCTTGGTCCTGCTTTCCTGCCCCTCCAGCCTGTTGCTGCTCTTCCTCTGGGCTTTGACATGGGGTCTCGGGAGTCCTGGCCAGCCGATGACAGGGAAGAGGCTGGGGTCTGTGGGGTGCAGTGTGGGGAGAGGGCCTGGTCCCACTGAGACCACAGAGACAGGTGTCTCCAAATGGTAACGGTGTCAGATGCCGGGCAGAGGGAGCTCCTTAGTGGGACGGGAGCTCAGGCAGACCCCCAAATCAAAGGGAGCCAGATGCCCAGGTTCAAGTCATTAGTAATGTGCGGCAGCGCTAAGTGAGAGAACCCCAGAGGTCTCCATGGCAGCTGGGAGGGAAATGTCGATGGAAAGCATGGGAGAGGCCGGGTGCAGCAGTCAGTGGTGGTGGCCTCACTCAGAGTGGACCAAGGCCCCGGCTCCTTGTCCAAAGCCAAAGCCCTTGGGCCCGAAGTTTTTAGCATAGCATCCTTTGCAGTAAATCTCGCCATCCTTGTCTGCCAGAGTGATTGACTCGAGGCCTTTGCCACACTTGGCACATCAGAAGCAGGATTTATGCCAAGACTTCCCAGCCCCGATCACCTTCTCCGCAGCATAGACGGCTTGGCTATAACGAGGATAGCGCTCAGAGCCACCAATCTTCTGGGCAAACTTGGACACATTGGGGTTGGTGGTGGGCCTGTGGCCAGGGACGTCCTCATGCTTGATGCCCAGTGACTCCCCCTTGTCAGTGCTCAGTGTGCCTGCGCCCTGCCCATAGCCATAGCCTTTTGGCCCATACTTCTTGCCGTAGCAGGACTTGCAGTAGATCTCTTCTCCATGCACAGCCACAGTGGTGCTGTCCAGATTCTTCTTGCAGACCATGCACAGGAAGCACAACTTATGGAAGCTGTTGCCCTCACACTGGATCTCTTCGGCAAAGTAAACCGTCTTCTGGCACACCCCACATTTCTTGCCTCCTCCCCAGTTCGGCATTCTGGCAGCTGCTGGGCGTCGGCGCTGGACAGGCGCTGTGGGAAGCTGTGGCTGGGTGCGCCCGGCCTGAGCGCCATTTTGTTCCCTATTTCCTTTCTTACAACTACCTTTATACTGCTTTTTTCCCCCAATTTTAGAGCTGTTTCAGATATCTATTATGATATAATGATTTGCTCCAAAACATAATTTCTCACAATTCTGGGTGATGACTGGCTATTTGAGCTATTTTTCTGTTCCATTTGGGACGCCTGGAGTCACTCCTGCCACAACAGTCAACTGGGAGCTCATTTGGGCTTGAAATGTCCAAGATGGCCTTTCAGTGTCCAGATGTCTAACTGCTGGAAGTCTGTCCTGAACTTCCTAACAGTATAGAAGCTGTGCTTCAAGAGTGAGAAAAATATAAATTGCCAGTTCTCTTGAGGTCTGGTCTAGAAGTGCCAGAATGTCATATTTTTTCAGTACTGGGATTGAAACAAGAGGTGTTCTACCCCTGAGCTTCATCTTCACCCCTTTTTAAATTTTTATTTTGAGGCAGGATCTCACTAAGTTGCCCAGGCTAGCCTGGAATTTATGATTCCCCTGCCTCAGCCTCCCAAATAGCTGGTATTACAGGTGAGTGCCATCACACCTAGCTTCAGAATGTCACTTTTGCTGCATCTGATAGTCAAAGCAAGCTACAAGGCCAACCCAGATTTAAGGGGAGAGGAAATAGACTCCACCCCCTAAGAGGAATGGATAGTGTTCCTGTTTGAAATTTCTACTGCAGTGGATAAATACATGACAATTTTAAAAGATCCAGTAATTTGCCCAAGAACACACAATAAATGCCAGGCCAGGCTTTACATCCAAGTAGATCCAACACTAGAGTTATTTTTAATCTTCATGCTACTGTGTCTCCACAGATGATTAACAACCTTGTTTTGCACACAGGCTGTGCCTTCCATATTTTCTGGACCATTCTCAGTATTGTCTATGCACATCTTACCAAGGATATTGTGTATCTTTTCCTTAGGACAGAATTGTTTAATCTCCCCATTTGTCATGAGGACCTTATTCCATAGAATTATAGCAAAAATATTAACTAAAATGCTTAGAGGAAGAGACATTCCATTTATTGGTGTGTGATCAGGGACCTTGCTTTCTAAACTAGTAACATCCTGTTTCTGCAGTGATAGGAAGCCTAAGTGACTGGAATGAGATTTTTTTTAGGTCTCACTTAGTAGTTCAGGCTGACCCTGAACTCGCTACATTACCCAGACTGGCCTCCAACTTGCAGTGATCCTCCTGCCTTAGCCTCCCTCCCCAGTGCTGGGATTACAGGCGTGTGCCACCATGTCCAGAGAGACATTCTATTTAATAGAATTCCCTGGTCTTCTAGGAATTGGCTCCCATCCTTTTCTGCCTTTAATATTGAGGATCTCTGAGACAGCTTTTTCTGGCTAGGGAGTTATATTGGATGTGATTGAGCATTAAGGCTTTTGCTGTACCTTTGGGCCATCTCTGAAAGAATTGAAGAAAATTGTGATACTTCAGCCTGGTGTCTCTGAAACTAATTTTGGTCAAGAACCAAATTTGGGTTCTTTTTAAATTCTAATCTGCTGTTGGTTAATATCTTGGTAAAATAGAATAAAGAGGACTTAATTAGAAAAAATAAAAGACATGAAAATTACAAATCCTAATTTGTAAATTTTAGATTCTATTAAATATTAGATTCAAAGATGCCAATAAACATGAAATTACTCTTTTAAATTACTGTAAATGTTTCTAAATGTATACTGCCAGTTAGTGTCTTTATCATGGACTAATAATGAACAATAAGGAGATTAGCATTCATATATAGGCCACATATACTCATGCTTTGGGCAGCTCTGCTATGGGCCAGCATTTTCTAGAGAGTTTGGCCATAAGAAGGTTTTATGTTGCAGATGGACAAACATCTTTTCAACTTTGGATTAATAGTTCAATGGATTCTTTAGTTGTATTATAAAAATACAACTGATGTATCAAACCATGGTTTCATGAATAGTGTCAGGATGAGTAAGAAGTAGAAATAAAAGTCAACTTAAAGAAAAATACTAATAGGATAGGTCAGTGCTGGCTAAGAATTCTAGCAACATATGCATAATTTAAAATTTTCTAGTAGCCACATTTAAAAGAAAAACAGGTGAAATTAATGTATAATTTGTCTAACCTAATATATCCAAAATATTTCAATGTATAGTTAATGTAAAAGTTATTAATGATACATCTGACATTGTCTGTATGTCATACTTCTAGCATGTCTCCATTTGGACTAGGCATGCTCAGTAGCCAACTGTTGCTGGTGGCTCCTGATTTGGACAGCACCAATCTAGACTGTCTCCATCATGGCAGAGTTCTGTGGTCCAGATTGGACCTCATGGGCACTACGCTGCCATGGTATTGAGTGTGGTTAAGGTGTTGTCAAGTATGGTATAAAGGTGTGGTATTGAGCCCAGCGCCAATTTCCTCTGCGTCGATAAGCACATAGAAATGGAAAGGTGCTCTGATAAATGGTCTCCCCTGCAGTGGGACAGAGTAGGGCTGGAACCCTGGATTCTTTGAAGGAAGAAACTGCTTTTGATTTTCCCAGTGTGGGCAAGGGGAGTGCACTGGGGCTGTGACTGGTGGGGTCCTTATACAGATTGTTGTCTTGGGGATCTGACAGGCTGTGGAAATGGGCTGGGTTTGGTAATTGTTAGACTGTTATTGAAAGAAAACAGTATTTTTAAAAAATCTACACAACTGTAACTGTGGAAGGAGAGAGCCATGTTAACCAGCTCAGGATCTTCCAGGTTTTATGTTGGGGTCCCTTGAGGAATCCCCCACTGCTGGGTAGGGCAGGGTCTGGATGTCATGGGCTCTGTGATGTTGGATCTGCTCATCCCCAGGCCAAATACCATTCCTTTATGCAGAGGACTGTAATTTTTTTTTTCTTTTTAGGACTGTAATATTGAGTATGCCCAAGGCAGGCAGTAAATAGTTAACCTCACAATTGGCTTGTTCATAGAAGCAAGTCTGGCTGATGCCTACTTGCCAAGGTCAGAGTAACTCACACCCAAATTCTATTCCCACAACTAAAACCTTACTAGGACAATGTTCTGCTTACAATAATATATTTTGTCTATTATTTTCCTAATTCGAGAATGCTTTGTCTTGTCCTTACTGAGCCTTGTTTGCATTAATTTCTATAGAAACCACATGTCACCCTTACCCCAATTGATTGCCAATAAAAGTCAGCACCTGGAACTACCCAGAGCCTTTGTCAGTTACACCAGCATTGGTCATGCTGGCACCCCACTTTCTCTCTCTTAGTTCTGTCTCTTAGTGTATTTTTGTCTCAGGCCTGTGTTGCACACTGGGCAGGTGGGTACTGGAACCTGACTACAGGTGTCTCCAGCACCTTTCTAGTGTCTTGTTATGGAAGCTACCCGATAATTCTGACCAGTCTGTTAGGACAGATGCCCTGACTCTGGGAACTACATTGTTAGGCAGTTCCAGTGTATTCTGGGCTAGTTCTGGCTCTGTTGTTCTAAGGTTTGTTGTGAGAGAGCTCATGTTGGGTATAAAAGGCCTTACTGGGCAAGACCAGTTACGCAGCATCTGCTTCAGGACCCACAGGACAAGTCCTTTCCCAGACCAGGTTGTCCCCAGAGTAGTTAGTCCATCTTAATTTTGGACACAGTCCTTAAGAATTGACTGTTCAAGGGAACAAAGGTGAGGGGTGACTAGGAGGGGAAGGGGAAATAAGAATAAAAGATGTGACATGTACAGGAACCTAATCACCCCAATTAATGTACACATAGGCCATACCATGAGCTAAGACAAATAATAGATCAGATTGGGCACATTCAGGGTGGTATGGCTATAGCTAAGACAAATAATACCAATAAGAATGAAAAATGGGGTATGGGAACTGGAGAAGGAGGGAGGGGAAGGGAAGGAAAGGGAAGGGAAAGCAAATTTAAAAAAAAGAAACAAGCTGTAATATGTACATCTAACCACTCCCCAAGACAATTGTAAACTACATGAACTGCAAACATGTACAAATGAAATTTAAAAAAAAATTTTTAAAGAGTTGACCGTTGGTTTAACAAGCCAACCAGTGTAGTGTCCTGGTTGCTTTGATAGATATTTTGTATTAACTTCTTTTCAGTTCATTTTTTCTGTCCTTACCTTTGCTTTTCTTTTTCTTGCCCACTTTCCATATTTTTTTCTGCTGGATTTTATATAAGCAGCTTTACTCCCTCCTGCAGGGAGGGGGGGGAGTGCATAAATGAACACCTGAAAGTAATAAATACAGAACAGAAAATGCCCTTGCAGCTGGAGTGTTTCTCCAAGCACCAGAAGCCCTTTATTAAGCAGTGTTCTGTGTCCCTGTTTTAAAACAACACCCTAATATATGCCATTAACTTGAAATAACTATCAGAATTTTAAGCTGGGCAAAGTAGAATTTTCCTGCTGTGCTTATTTTTTAAAACAACCTCTGCTCCAAGGGGATTCCTGTACGTTCTCTTCTTTCAGTGCTAAGCGTGCATTGTGAGCACTCCACTGACTAGAGGGAAATGGCACTGTGCATGTAGTATCGCCTCTTAAGAGGGTCTGCTTTTTTCTTCCTTACTAATTGTATGTGTTCAGTTTGCCTGAACACCAGTCAGTGGTAACAACTGGTGATGAAATATTATATCAGTC
This sequence comes from Fukomys damarensis, assembly GCF_012274545.1. Classification (NCBI taxonomy): domain Eukaryota; kingdom Metazoa; phylum Chordata; class Mammalia; order Rodentia; family Bathyergidae; genus Fukomys; species Fukomys damarensis. The sequence goes on along the minus strand of NW_022900951.1, from coordinate 16,049,299 downwards.
TTCATTGGAGGCACTTCTTGCACTTGGGTAATTTTCCCCCAGCAGAGATGTGTGCTATGAGCAAAATTTAACAGTGATCATTTTCATTAGCTATATAGCCAATATTAAGCAGTTTTAGTTGTATCTTCAGATCAGAAGCTTTTTAAAGAAATTGCTAATTCTGTTGCCCCTTTCTCCTTCCTCACCCATCTAAATTTCCACTTCATCTGATTTTATTGTTTTCATCAGTCACGAATTTTTCCTAAAGAATAATTATTGCTTCTTATTAATCATCCATTAATTTCTACATAGCCCTATTCTCCTGAGACAAGATTAATCCTGTTTATAGAAGACTAAGTAAGAGACACAGACTGTTTCACGGTACCCTGTTTAGCTTTAATCTCTCTTAGTTGTCTCGTTTTCTCTCAGTTTCAACTGAGGGGCCTTAGGCGACCCAATGCCTTTTTACTGAGAAGTATTGAATGTCCTTTGTGGTGCCTAATTTTATGTTTTCTCCTTAAAAACAAAGGGTTCTTTCCTCTTTGATATGTAAAGATTATTTCAGAACAAGTGCTTTTTATAATCAGTTCAATCAGGAGATAAGACAAGGTATAGTGCTGTCTGATAGAACTTTCCATGGAGATGGAAATGTTTTAGATCCAAACTATTCCATATGATAGCTGCCAGCTGCATGCAGGTGGCTATTGCACACCGAGTAACTGATTTTTTATTTTTATCTTTTATTTTGTTTTCTTTGAGATAGGGTGTCTATATATAACTCAGGCTGGCATCAACCTTGCATTTCTCCTGCCTCAGGCTTCCTAGTGCTGCGATTATAGGCATGCACCACCACGATCAGCTTTTATCTCATTTTGAAAAGTTTAAACTTATGGAGCCACGTGCTATGCAGCTAACTAGACGTTGACAAACCCAGCCAGATTAGGGTCAGAAATTCAAAAGTTTCAGATCTCAAGCAAATTACTTCAAACTCATCTATTCTTGATTTCCCTCATACAAGCTCTGGTATTTGGTACTTGTCATTCTACCAGTCTGTCATACTTGTAGGCAACCAAGAAAAGAACTGATGGTTAGCTGTTGAGGTCTCCTTCTAGAGGAGGGGACTTAGGGAGACAACCATGGACACAATGAATGACCAAAAGCTGATGGCTAATGGCAGAGTTTATTTCTCACCCAGGGTCTTTATAGTACAGTTTCAAGGCCACACATAAAAGCACGATCACAGCAGTTTGATGATTAATAGCAGTTACGAGCAGTGATTAACAGCAGTCATGAGCAGATACACATTGTTGAAACTAAAGACATAACATCTAGATAAAACAACATCTGTTTATGACTAAAACGGAGTGTAAACCGGAAATAGGAATAAAGAAGAGATTAGGGAGTTGTTTGTAGGTCAAGGGACTTGGCTCCAGCATGTTGCCTTTGGGACACTTGTGCCCTGGTGAAAACCAGCATCCCGGAACTCGGAGTCAGTGCTTCGGCAGGCCGTCCTCTCGTGCCCCAACAATTAGCTCCTGTGGTTCATGTCAGGTCTATAAGATGATGGTAAAATTAGTAGACAAGACTTATTTCTGGTTCCTGTTGGCCCTGGAATGCCCACAGTCAGCCAGCCCTTCTCTATCCCTGTCCCAGCTTTTCAAATTGGCAACAATGAATAATAAAGACTAAAGCCAGGATTATTGTTTACACAATGCAGTGGGAAAAACCAGATTGACATATAAGGCATTAATAAATCGTAAAATGAAACTATTAGCTATTTAGGATTTGGGGAAGCTATGGGGAGAACTAAAAAGGTTGGCAGGGACCTAGACCATGAGCATAGGCCAGAGAACCCCGTGGCAGGACCTGAGGTTAGTGAAGGCATTTGGAGGCATCAAGAACCACAGCTGGGACTGGGGATTTAGCTCAGTGGCACCACTCCTGCCTCACAAGCACAAGGTCTTGAGTTCAGTCCCCGGAACCACAAAACAAACAAACACAAAAAACTGCTGAATTAGTCACATTCCATATTCCGTAGGACATGCTCACTGAAGTAGGTAAGTCTCGGCCCTCTTGTTCCAGCATGCCCTTCACAAACTATAACCACAGTTGTTGGCCCATAGAACTCAGTTGTTTGTCTATAAATAAGATGGGCTGCTGGGTTACTGGTGCCTTTCAGCTCTGTGATGCCATGATCCACCATGGCTGATCCAAGAGGCAGAAGGAAAGATATGGCTAATCTTCATTTTTGTTGGCAGGATCACAGCTTTGGAGCACCCTGCCCCCATTATAGCCAATCCCAGAGGTTTTGCTTCCTTCGTTTCTTGGACCGTATCCAATGGTCAGTGCCTTGCGTCACACTAACCAGCACTGCAAGAACCTTAGGGATCTCTGGCCTCTGTGTATATCACCCCCCCGTCATGAATCCATCATGTCACTCTCTTGCTTTAACCTCCTTTGATGTCTGCCTAGCACTTCCCTGAGAGTACAGTCTAAACTGTTAATGAGGTTTCTAGGCATGTTAGGATGGAACTGCCTCTTACCATTCCAGTCCCCTCTCTGTTCAGTGGCTACCAGCTCATAGTATTCAGCACACTTTGTACCCTGTTGCACCTGACTGACCATGTGTATGCTGTTCCCTTTGCCCAGAATCTCTTTTTCTTCATATCTGTGTACCCTGTTCATCTTTCAGTACTTGGCTCATATCTCACCTCCTCCCTGAACCTTCCCTGACCATACACACTTTGGTGTTTTTCCTCCCTTTTCTTTCATTTTCCATTAGCATTGATTGTGCTTATACAGGTAAATAATATGCAAATAAAATTGGGATTGGAATTTGGAAATTAAAACTGTACAAATCTTAAATATGTAGTCTGATAAATTTTAAATCTATATATCTATGTAACCAACACCTAGATCAAGAAATTAAACATTTCCACTACCCAAATGGTTCCCTCGTGCCTCTTCCTAGTTAGCACCCTCTAAAGGTAACCACTTCACTATAGTTTTGCTTGTTTTTTGAAGTTTATTAAAATATACTCATATAGCATATGAAAAGTTCTTCCCATAGCTCCCCTACATCCTTATTTATTGTAGCAAAAATATACAACATAAAATTTGCTACTTAACCATTTTATGAACAGACACTTCACAGAGGAAGAAATATAAATGGTCAACAAATATATGAAAAAATGTTCAACATCTCTGGCCTTTAGAGAAATGCAAATTAGAACAATAGTGAGGTTCCATCTTACTCCAGAAAGAATAGCAATCATTAAGAAATCAATAGCAAGTGTTGGTGCGGCTGTGGTAAAGGCAACTTTCCATTGTTGATGGGAATGTAAATTAGTACAACCATTATGGAAATCAATGTGGAGATTTCTCAAAAACTGAAATTAGAAATTCCATATGACCTTGCTATCCTTCTGGTAGGTGTCTTCCCCAGAAAAGTTTTAAGTCGTCATACTACAGTAATACATGCATACCAATGCTTATAGCAGCACGGTTTGTTCCCCCCATTAAGTTTATTGGTACATGTAAAGTAAACAGTATATTGGGATCTTGTACCTTTACATGATATATTTTGATTCTTGTTCTTCCCCCATACCCCTGCCCCTCCTACATGCCCTTCACCCTTCCCTATTTATGAAGACTTTGTTTCCATTTTTCCTTTTATCACATTTTTTCTTTTCCCTTTTTTCCTTTCCCCTCCCCTTCCCACTTCCCCTTTAGCCATTTTCTTCCTATTTCACACTATCGATTATACCATTTGAACTTTATTTGAATTTTTAGTTTTTCACACCAGAGAAACTATTTGATATTTACTCAAGTGTGCCCTATTTATTTCACTTTAAGAGTATAGCCTCAGTGTGCATCCATTTAGCTATAAATGTCTCTAGTTTCTCATTCTTTATGGCTGAGTAGTACTCCATTTTATAGAAAAACCACATCTTCTTTATCCAGTCTCTAACTGATGGGCAATGGGCTGTTTCCAAGTTTTAGCTATTACAAACTGTGCCGCTATAAACACAGGTGCGTATATATTGCTGTGGTATGATTCTTTTAATTCTTTTGGAAAGATACCCAGCAGAGGTATAGCTGGGTCAAATGGAATGTCTAATCCCAGTTCTTTGAGGTATCTCCATATTGATTTCCACAGTGGTTACACCAGTCTGCACTCCCACTAACAATGGAGAGGGATTCCTTTCTCCCCACAGCTCCACCAGCATTTGTTATTGGTTGATTTCTTTCCCCTAAGCTATGTAGCCTCTCAGTGGTTGATTTCTTGATAGCAGCCATTCTTCTGGAGTGAGGTGGAATCATCTGCATCTCTTGAAGGACCAGTGATGTGGAACATTTTTTCATATATTTATTTGCTGCTTTTACTTCTTTGAAAAATGTCTGTTCATTTCAGGTGCCCATTTTTGAATTAGGAATTCATATTTGGGGCCCTGATATTTTTAAGTTCTTTATATATTCTAGATAGTAGTCCTTTGTCTTAGGAGCAGCTGGTAAAAACTTTTTCCCACATTGTGGGTTGTCTCTTAGCTCTATTGGTGGTGATTTCTCTTGCACTGCAAACTTTTTAATACAATGAGATCCCAGTTGTTGATTGTTTGAGCAGCATGATTTCTAATAGCTAAATCCTGGAAGAAGCCTGTATATCCATCAACAGATGATTGGATAAAGAAATTATGATGTCTATTTATAATAGAATACTACTTGGCTATAAAGAATGACAAATTTGCACATTTGTAGGAAAAGGAATGTACCTGGAAAACATGTTGAGTGAAATAAACCAGACACACAAGCTTAATACTGTATCATATCTCTCATTTGAGGCAAATCACAAAGAGAATAATAAATGATGGTTAGAAGGGGACTAGGGAACAGATCTTTGCAGTAGGGAAGAGGGCCAAGGGAACAAGGACCAAGGAATGAGGAGGAGGGAAAGGTGAAATAGGTAGAATAAAGATAAGCCATATACAGGAACCTAGTAATCTCAACGAATGTAAGTATGATATGCCATAACATGAGCTAAGGTTAATAAAATCAATAAGTATGAAAATCAGGATGGGGGATTAGAGGAGGAAGGAAGGAAGGGGATTAAAAAAGAAACAAGCTGTATTATGTACATGTGCTCACTCCCCAAGATGATTGTAAACTGCATGTACTCCAAACATATACTAAGAAAATTTTTTAAAGTTTTAAAAATTTTCTGTTTTGGGCTGGGGATTTAGCTCAGTGGTGCAGCCACCTGACTCGCTAAGTGCAAGGACCGGGGTTCAATCCCCAGTACCAAAAATTTTTTTTTCTATTTTAACCATTTTAAGTGTACAGTTAAGCGCACTAAGTACATTCATATCATTGTACTTCCATTGCCACCAGCCATCTGCAGAAGTTTTCCATCAAGTATATCTTTGTGTGTGTGTGTGTGTGTGTGTGTACATATGCATATGTTTTCCATTCAGCTTTATGTCTGTAAGATAATTCAATGTTGATACAGGTACCAGTGGTTCATTTCTTGCTCCTAAATAGTATTACATTGTATAACTAAACACTTTGTTCTACCATTCTCTTGCTGATAGACAATTGTATTATTTCCCATTTCTTATTCTTTTGACAAAAAAATGCTATGAGTTTAATGCCTGTGTGTATATCTTGATGTCTGTGTAAATGCATTTTTGTTAGGTATATACCTAGGAGCAGGATTACTGGGTCATGATATAAGCATATATTTAGCTTTAGCCGGTATTGACATACCTTTTTACAAGGTGGCTTTTGTTCATGCCTATTGCTGCTATGATAATTGACCACAAACTTAGTGGCTTAAAGCAGAACAGACTTATTATCTTTTAATTCTGGAGAGACCCTAAAACCCAAGTGTGAGCCAAGCTTTTCTGGAAAGGTTCTAGCAGAGAATCTTTTTCCTCATGGTTCTTTTCTCCATTTTAAAGATCAGAGTAGCACCTTCATTTTCTGTTTCCAGCCTCTACATCCATTGTCACATGTACTCACTCTCACTAATTCTCCCATCTCCCTTGTGATGACCTTGGGCTCGTCTGGTAAATCTCTATCTCAAGAGCTTTAACTTAATCCCATCTGTAAAGGGCTTCTTGTCACATAAGGTAACATTCACAGGTTCTGGGGACTGGAATACAATCATCCATTGGTGTGGAGATTATTTTGCTTACCACATAGGTGTACCATTTTTATCCTATGAGATTTCCAGTTTCTCCACATTTTTGTCAATACTGGTATTGTCAGTCTTTCTAATTGCAGCCATTCTGGTGCGGGTATGAAGGTACATGCAGGGCTACTGCCTCATGCAGTGTGTCCTCCGTTGTTCCAATGATAGCTTTACTGCAACTTATCTGCATTATATTATGAATACTTGTTGGTATATTTCTGTATTATCCCAATCGAGCACTGCTTCATGAAGCTAATATTATATAGTAGTTGATTTAATAAATGCTTCTTGGCTGCTAAGGGTTGACTGAGGGACAGTTTTCAGCAGAGAAGCCAAGCCCTGAAGATATAAATGCAAGTCCATGCCAACAGTCCTGCCTCTGTCTCAGCGCCTGGATCTCAGGCAGGTTCTCCCCAGTAACAATAGGACTACAGCATAGAACTTGTTTTTTAGATTTGGAAGCTTGTTGTCTTTTCCAAGATTTGAGGAGATTTGGGCCTCAGCTCCTAAGGGTTGGAAATGATTTCACTGTGTATGCAAATGAGAAGAGAATGCAGTTCCGGCAGGCTTCTGGGCAGCCTGGTCTTGGACCTTTTGCAGGGATACAAGTTTGTCTTGTCCTGGGATTCAGCTCATATAGCAACATACTGCATCTTCTCACTTGCACAAAGAAAGACTTGAAGGTAAGTAGCGCCTTCAGGACCCCAGGGACTATTGTAAGTGTAGACTTAAACCTGCATGGAAACTTGAAGCCAGAATGTCTGAGGAAGACCAAGCCAGAGTAGAAATGAATTTTCAGTGTACCTGGATGCAGGCTGCTGCATGCAGATGTTTTGGTGCTAAAAAGAGCAACCCAGAAGGTGGGGTGAGTAGAAGGTAAAAGGCAGACAAGATTGTGGCTTCCAGTGGGGACATCCTCATGTGAGTAACCACTTTCTGCATTGTTTTATTCCTTAGTCTACTTCACGGGGCATGCACTTGGTTTCATGAGGGCTGTAAGGTCCAGGCCTCACTCTCATCTTTCCTGGATGCTAAGGTGTTGGCAGTATTCCTGAGGCTTGTCATTACTTTGCCCTTCTGGGGTGTGGTGTATGTGAAACCTTACAGGTGTGGAGGAGGACTTACTCAGCTTTCATAGGTAAATCTGTCTTCTACCAAGACCTAGCTGTTTAGTATTTGGATGAAAAGCGAGTCAGTCTTTGGAGAAAAATATTGTCTCAGAGTAGAAGTTCCTGTGACAGGCCTGTGCAGGGCTTACTGGCTTCCAATTAAAGTTACTATCAGTGTCACAGCTGTGTGATTCATAAGCTGATATAAAACAAGCCAGCCACAGCAAAATGGAGGTATGAGGAGACTTGAGTCCTGTGGTGAGTACATATAGTACAAGAGCTGGGATGGCTGAACAAGGCTGTGGCCGTGTGTGTCTACAGGACAGGTGATTTCTTAGACATCTACTCTTCTCTGCTGAATCTGAAGTGCAGAGGTCAGGTGGCTGCATTTATGCATTCAGGCAGGCTCCTCTTTTATCCCCTCTTCCTGGACCAAAGAGGCTGAGGGATTGGCCTTTTGGAGTTTCCCTCTGTGAGTCTGTGAACTGCAGGTCTAGAAGGGATCTTTTTCTCTTTTCCTTGTAGTACTGGGAACTGATCCCAGGGACGTGTCATGCTAGGCAGGGATGTATCATGCTAGGCAAGTGCTCTACCACTGAGCTATATCCCCAGGCTTTAAAAATTTGTTTTGAGGCAGAGGCTTGCTGGATTTTCCAGGCTGCCTTTAAATTTGGAATCCTCTTGCCTCAGCTTCCCAAGTAGATGGGATTGTGGGAATGCACTGCCACACCCAGCAGACCTGGAGTGGATCTTGAGAGAGAATGTGGGATGAACTCTCCCTTTAAGCAATTGGGTCTTTACTTTTTTCAGGATAGATAATGGATCTCTACTGGATATTTTGTGAGGCTGAAGGAGCACACTTCGCCTCCTGGGTTAGAAGTTTCTTTGTATTGATGCAAATCTCTTTCCTCTTGCTGTACCTTTGTGGACAGGTAGAAACATTTGGCATCCCTTTTTAGAAAACCTCCCAGTCTAAATTCCTAAATTTAAAAATGTCTAGCATACCATACAACTGTCTTTGCTTGCTAAAAGCCCTGTGCAGTTTCCACAGGTCCAGAAAGTCAGATGATTTTCTCTTAAGCTCTGAGCCAGTGTGCAAAGCAAAGCATTTAGTACTGTGTGTCAAATAGGAGCAGGGGATAAAAAATAAGAGTATTCCTCTCTTCCTCAGTGCCTTTGGGAAAATACAAGCTACACAAAATGGGAAGAGAAAGCTCACCTAGGATGATAAGAACCAGGACCTAGATTCCAACATACTTACAGGAAGAAGCAAAGAAATGCTAATGGCTGTGTAACTTCCAGATGGTGAACAACTATTTAAAATTTCAGTTTATAGGACTGTGGGTGTGGCTCGGTGGTAGACCACTTGCCTAGCATGCCCAAGGCCCTGGTTTCAAACCCCAGCATAGAAGGACAAGAATAAGAACAAAGATTATTATTTCAGGACACACATTTGTAATTACCTAATAGTTTCTCTAGTGTGAGAAACTGAAAGTGTAAATAAGGACTAAAAGGTGTAATATATAATGTTAAATAGGAAAAAGGTGCAAAGGGGAAATGGGAGGGGTAAGGGAAAAGAAAGAAGGGAATGGAATTAATATGAGAAAAAGAAAAAGAAATAGTCTTTGTAGATAGGGAGAGGTGGAGGGGTTGAAGGGAAGGCAGGGGAATGGGGAAAAATAAGTGATGAATGTCACTGCATTGTATATCTTAAATGTACCAATACAATTAATTTTTTAAAAAAGGTAACAAAGGAGCCTTAAAAAAGGAATTATTATTTCAGTATAAATTAAGCTCTGACTAGGAGAGAAAGAAACACCATTCCTTTACAGAAACTGAAGTACATGGCCCAAGACATGGGCCTCTAGTAACTATATGCTGAGTACCTGGCAGTGCTAACCTGATAACCACAGGGCATCCAAATGTAAGTGGCTGTCCCTCCTTAAAATAATCACCTGCTGTGGGGACTTGTACTTGTGGAAAATCTTTATTCCATTCCTCTAGCCAGAATGAAATGTTTGCTTATCTATGGCCATATAGTTGATTTTTATATTTCCATTAATGGTACTTTTCATTGCTTGTCTTAGATTATAGTAAATTAGAGACTATCTTAGTAGGACACCAGCTCTTTGAAAGCAAAAGACTTATGTATCGATAAAGTATATAAAACAAAAAAATTTCTTGTCTATATGTATCCAATCTGGAACCCTGTAATTGATACAGAGATAAGAAAAGCACATCTACTTCATGGAGCACTACCTATGTGCAAGACACTGTGCTAAGTAGAAGCATACATTACCAAATATAATCCTTGTGTCAGTCCTATGAGGAATTTTAGTTATTATCCCCCACCCCCCATCTTACAAGTGAAACAACTGAGGCTAGAATAGGCCAAGAAACTAATCTGCTGCCCCAGAGCTACTTAGTAGTCAAGCCAGTTTCTGATCAGATTAAAGTGTTGAATCATAAACTCTTGACCAAGAAAGAGGTGGCAGGGCTACATTATGGGCAGTTTATACACATGGTTAGAGAAGTTTATATATCTATCATTCTGCGTTACAGAAAGCAGTAGAGGTTTGGGGTTTCCAGGGAGAAGGGGCGGCAAGCTTTGGGAGGTTGAGGAGAGGAATGCATGGTGGATAGACATTGTCTTACCAAAGAGATAAAAATCTCTCAGGTGCGCATTCCTAGATCTTTCCTAGGCCAGTTTTAGGCAGATAAGGGGAGAACTCAAGAAAGAAAGCATGTGCATCTTTTGCTCACTTCATTAATATAAGATAGATATTGCTTTACAAAAGGACATATTTTTCAGAGCTGTTTCTCTCTGCAGTTTCTCTGAATAATCATGTCAAAATATGCCAGTGAAATATATTTTGAAGTGGCATATTGTGAGGTTCCAATATTAGGTGTGTATCCTTAGAGGTATGAACCCTAATTTTAATTGTTTTTCATAAACTTTATAACTACCCATTTTTAAGTGTATAATTATACACAGTGGTGTTAAGTTGATTCACCATGTTGTATAACCATTACCACCAGTTGTAGAACTTTTTCATCAAAACAGAAACTTTTTTTATATTTTTTTATTAGTGCATGTTTGCAGTACATAATGGTTACATTCACTGTAGGGAGTTGGTACATGTACATAACACAACTTTTTTTTTTGTCTCCTACCCCTCCCATCTTTCCCTGCTCCTTCCAACTCATGGTCCCCTTCCCATTTGCAAAAGTTCTATTTCCATTTCTTTCAATTCTTTTTTTTCATCCTCTGTACTCCTCTCTCCATCCTATTTCAACTTCCCACTTGAAAAAGATCTAATCCAATTATGTATCTTTTATTTTGCTCTTTATTTATTGCCAAACAGAAACTTTTTTATCCCTTAAAAAAGCAACTCATCATTCTCCCTCTCCATAACCTTCTTGTAACCACTTTTCTACTTACTGTCTACATATACATTTGTCTGTTTTAGGTATGTCATATCAGTAATCCCTGTTAAAGAATTGGTAAGCATCTCATTCCTTTTCAAACCCAAATAATATTTCATTGTATGGATTTACCACATTTTGTGAGGCAGGCAGCACCGCCACTGAGCTAAATACCTGGCCCCTTACCACATTTTCTTTACCCATTAATCTGTTAATGGATATTTGGGTTGCTTCTCCCTTTTGGTTATCATTAATAATGCTGGTATAAACATGGGTGTGCAGATATCTCTTTGAGTTTCTGCTTTCAATTCTTTGGAGTATGTACCTGAAACTGGAATTGCTGGATCATATAGTAATTCTGTATTTGGCACTGAGTATAAAGAAAATACTTAAAAGCCAGGTACAATGATGCATACCTGCAATCCCAGCACTTGGAAAGCTGAGGCAGGAGACTGAGGTGGGAGGATGGTTGCAAGTCTGAGGCCAGCCTAAACTACCTAGCAAGACCCTGTCTCAAAAAACTTAAAAATTATAATCAGGATATAATTCAGATAGCCATAAATTTCACTTTTGTACAGTTCAGTGCTCTTTGGAATATTCATAAAGTTATGTAATTATTCCACTAGGCACTAATTCTTTTTTTTCTTTTCTTTTCTTTTTTTTTTTTTTTGGTACTGGGTATTGAACTAGGGACTTTCTGCTTGACAGGCAGGCAGTGGAACCACTGAGCTAAATCCCTTGCCCGAGGCACTAATTCTTATTGCTTCTTAGAACCAGAGGGGAAGAGAGAGAATCTTGAAGGTGGTTTGGTCTCAGGATTAGTATGAGACTTTCAAGATTAGTATGAGGCTTTTATTTTTCAATATATATTTTTATTAGTGCATATTTGTTTTACAAAATATAGTAATGGGTTTGGTAGTGTGAGACCTTTTAAAAAGGTTATTTTACCAAAATCCTTGAAATGCTATATAATCCCGAGCAGCAAGTCTGCCCAGCATGAGCCTTTCAGGCTTGAAGTTCAGAAAGGCTCCCCTGTTACCTGACATATTTTCAGCTACTCGTGAGGCCTTCTTTTAGGGAATGGGATGTTGAAGAACCTCACAAATGGGTCAGACTCCCCAGCAGTGCTTTGGAAGCCTGGTTCTAAAGGAACAGACAGGCCTTCCTGTTTACATCTGTTTTGCCACATGGCCTTTCTGGCTTGAAACTGCTTCTGTTCCTTCTCTGGTTTTGATCCCAAATTCCGCAGCTATTTATATTTGTAAACATGAAGCAGGTTGTTTGCAATAAATGCCTTAAATATTTGATTTGCACACTCAGTTTACTCTGCTTTAGACCAAAAATAAAATCCGTTTGCTTTTGTTATTACATACCATTCACACATACCAGGGTGCTCTGGTTTTCCCTTTTTCACATCTTGTAGTTGTGGTTTTAATATTTTATGTTTTAAGAATGGGTTGTTGCAGTTTTCTGATAGTTGGCCGGCTTTTCTTTTTTTTGTGGAGGAAAGTGGTGGTGGTGGTGGTGGTGGTAGTACTTGGGATTGAACCCAGTGCCTTGTGCATACTAGGCAAATGCTCTACCACTAAGCTGCATTCTAGCACTCTCTTCCTTTAAAAAAAATCATTCTATTTACTCAAAGTATATAACTCAACAGTTTTTAGTATATTCAGAGTCGTACATCCATCACTATAATCAATTCCAGAGCATTTTTATCACCCCCAAAAGAAAGTCCACACTTATTAGCAGTCACTCCCTTTTACCCTCAACTCCCAGACCTAGGTTTCTAACCACAGATATACTCTGTCTTGACAGACTTTTGGCCAGTTTTTTTAATCCTTGTTAACTGATTTTTTTTTCCTCTGTAAGTTATACATAAACTACCACTCTTCCTTATCTCCCTGTTCCATCTTACCTGTTTTTTATCTTTCCTTCTCTCTCTCCTTCCCTCCTTTCATCTGATACTAGCAGGTTAATTATAAATCCTCCTTATATTTGTTTCCACACTGGATAAATTCATGGATGGGCACAGCTATAAAAATTCATCACAAAAAAGCAGGGATAAACAAACAGCACAATTGAGCCCTAGAATGCCCCTGTAAGTCACCTGCCTTCATTCTGTCACTGTAGGGCTGGCTTTCTTCTCACTGGCTATGCTGCCAGGTCTGTAAAGCTAGAAGAGTGAGATAGAATGGAGCTGGAAGCGGTCTGAGATACCTGATCTGTGCATGAACTGGAAGCAGTGAACTGAGATTTCAGAGGGAGCACTGGGACAGAAATCTAAGGCCCACCTTCCCAATGTACAGTTTCCAGATGTATAAGAAAAATAATATTTAATAGTCAAATTATAATTTTAAATCTGCAGATATCAGTATTTAGCATAGTTACTGACAGAAAATACTGGTTCACTATAGATTTTTGCGTGCTTCTGTAGCCAGATATCCTTAGTTTGAGCTATGTTCCTGCTACTTTTACTGCTTATGTGGCCTTGACCCAGGTCACTTTACTTCTTTGGAAACTCCCTTCCTTCCTTTTTGAAGGAGATAAATAAGGAACCTGACCCTGTGAGATTCTTTTTAAGATTTTTTTATTAGTATGTTTGTATACGATACAGAATGAATATATTCATTGTGGAGTATTGGTACATATACATAGCATATCTTGATCCTTTTTACTGTATTTTCACTTTCCTCCCTCTTGTGAGTTTTGTTTTATTTTAGTTTTGTGAGGCAGGGTCTTCCTATTAGTTCAGGCTGGTCTTTTTTGTTTGTTTGTTTGTTTGTTTGTTTGTTGTTTTTTGAGACAGGGTTTCACTATGTAGTTGAGACTGACCTGGAACTCACTATGTAGCCCAGGCTGGTCTGGAACTCACAGCGATCCTCCTGCCTCAGCCTCCCCAAGTGCTGGGATTACAGGCATGTGCCACCATGCCCAGCTAGTTCAGGCTGGTTTTGAACTCACTATGTAGTACAGTCTGGCCTTAAACTCATGACAATCCTCCTGCCTCAGCCTCCAATTTACTGGGATTATCGGCATGCGCCCCCATGCCCAGCTTGTGAGATTTAAATAATATGTAAAAAGCACTTAATACAGTGCCTGGCACAGAGTAAGTTGAATGTTAGCCATTTTGGGGGTGGGGGTGGGGTCTCACTATGTGGCCCAGGCTGGTTTTGAACTGGTCTTAAGTGATCCTCCCATCTCAGCCTCCTAAGTAGCTGGACTACAGGCATGTACTACCACTCCTAGCTTCAAATGGTAGCTGTTATTAAGAGACCATATTATATTGTGTTTCTATTGTATACAAGGCACTGGGTTAGGTTTTCTGATTAAACAAAGCTCCTTCAGTGGAATTCAAGATTTGTTTATGTTGTAATTATGCTTCGAGCTCAGCAGGTTAGCAATGGGAAGCACAAACGTGATAGCATCCACATATTCCCTGTATCTTTACAACTATAAATTTTATTTAATAAATTTTTGTAAAACACTGTTGATTATGGACTCTACACAAAGATCTGGCTAAACTTAAGTTCTTGCTGGGAATTGTAGATACTATTATTTCTTGTGGATAGCCAGTGGTAGTTTTAATTGAGGCAAACTGTTGTTCAAAACAACCTTGACAAAAGCGGGTACACAGGGTCCTATTTAATGAGCATGCTAATTATTTTTGGTGTTAAAAAGATAGCAACAGTGTTTGCTCCTGGGCATATGCATGCATGCACACACACACACCCACACACACACATACACACACACCCACACACACACACACACACACACACACACAATCTTCCTTTACCTCTCCATATTGTTGGGGGAACAAGTACCAGCAAGTCCTTGCTGTGAAATTTTATAAACCACATGAGGGAGAAGCACAGTGTACTCTTAGAACAAGATCTGTCCTGCCTTTCTTTCTTGCATTCTGGTGTAGTCTTTATTAGGAGAAATAGAATACAGTAACCTGCTGTTTGGGGAGGAAGTTTGACTTCTGTTTTATTTGTTAAAACAGAAAATGGTGAATATCGTGGTGATAGAAGTTCAGTGTCTGTTTCAGCCAGGGAACCCCCTCCATGCTATTTTGGAGCTGGCTGGAATTGGTCACAAGGGCAGGAGGTTGGCTTGTACGCTCAGCCTTCAGACCAGCAGGGGCCAGATATTAGGTACCTCCTAGAGATATTTTAGATATTGCTTCAGCACCTTAATGTTTTCTTGGTTCTTATCTGGGAAATTTTTTTCCCAGGACTTAAGTTGCCTGTCAGTAACCTGGGATTGAAACACCTACTTCTTGCCAGCTGTGGTAGCATACACCTGCAGTTCCAGAACTTAGAAGGCTAAGGCAGGAGCATCACTTAAGCCTAGAAGTTTGAGGCCAGCTTGGTCCTCATAGACCCTTTCTCACAAATGGACAAACAAAAAACCCCACCTACTTCTTGGGGTTTGTAGGATTAGAAGAAAATTAGAATTAGAAAATAATACATCTAAAGCAGGCGGCACACTCCCTTTCATGGGTCAGAAATGATTCTAGGCCTGGAAAGGACAGGTGAGTTTACCTTGTGGTACCTGCAAATGAACACAAAGATCAGGCCAGTGAATCTCTTTTGGTCACGATGTTCTTTTGGTTATTTTGTCCAGGGAGGGCAAACTGTGTGACATGGTGCTGATATTCCCCTGTCCCATTCATGGTGTGCCATACTTGCATCTTCACATTATCCTTTCCCAGTCAACCTAAAGTAGCCTCAACAGCCTGCCCAGGCAATGCTCCAGGTAGTCAGTGCCAATTGGTCAGGCTCATCAGAGAGGCAGCCTGGTTAGCGTCCCTGCAGGCACTTGTGGGTGAGGTCAGTGTGGTACAAGTATGCTCCCCAAACTCCTCACCCTCGAGGCACTGTCTCTCGAATGTCCTCTCTATTCATGAGCCTGGCTTATTGGCAACCTGGTAATACTCTTGGCTCTGCTTTTATAGCAGCTCATCTTTTCTTCTTGGGTTTTATTTTCTGTATTATTCCTTATTCCCTTCTAGCTTCTATTTGTTTTTTCAATTTTTATTTTTATTACTACATGTTTGCAATACATAATCACATTCATCATGAAGAGTTAGTACAAGCACATAATACATCTTAATTCTTTTTTACTTCCCCTTCGAACATCTGTTTCATCAGTGTCTTTTTTAGTGTGAAAATCTCCAGCAGATATTTCTATAAAGGACCTTGACATAGTCTAAGGACAGGTGTTTGAAAAGCTCTTGGTATACTCTGAAAACGTTTATTAAGTGCCTAACAAGTGCTAGGCCTGTGATGTGGTACAGCCCTAGCCCTCCAAGAACCCAGTCTGGTAACAATAACAAGTGAATAAACCCATTCCTTTGTTTGGTTCTCTTCTCCACCTTGCGGCAAATGGCAGAACGAACTTTGTTTTACAGAGAAGGAGAGGAAGCCAAGAGAACTGTTTGTGTTACATAACTGGTATGTGGAGCTGCACTGTTTTATTTAGCAGCACGACTACAGGTTTTTGTCTGGGAGCATCCCCTTACTGGCTGGCAGTAGGCCATCCAGAAGGATGATGATAGGGCAGGATATAGTCATTCTTACTCTTACAAAGCTTGGGTAGGCAGAGACAACAGTAGGGCCAGGCTATCACTTCAAGCCTATGTCATTCTTGTGGGGACCATCCTGCTTTCCCATGCCTTGGCTGTCCTAGATTCCTTTGCAGTCAAGTGAGTATTAGCCTAGGAGATTTAAGATTAAGACCACTGGGAAATCTTTCTGGGACCAAAGAGAAATGAGCATGAAGAGATAACTCCTCCCTACTTTGGCTCCTACCTTGGCTCCTACCTTCTTTGTTCTACTCTGTATGCTCTCCGTATGTGAAGTTGGAGCTGTGGCAGCCGTCTTGCCATCATGAAGGTGGCTGAGTGGAAAAGCAAAGAGTTCTTGGGTCCTTCACTTTCCAGCCACTGAAGCAACCCAAGACTTTTTTTGGTAAGCAAAGTCACAGATGTCTTTGTTATTTAAACCTGGGCTTCTCAAAGGGTGATCCATGAACCAACAATGTTATCATCACTGGAAGCATCTCAGGAATGTAAATGCACAGGGCCCAACTCAGCCCTAGGGTCTGTGGGTGTGGGACCCAGCAATTTTGTGTTTTTACAGTTCCTCAAGGTGATTCTAATGCAAACTCAGATTTGAGCCCCACTGATAAGCCATTTTCATGTCAGTCAAGAGCATTATTAAACCCATCCCAGTAGGATCTATAGGGGAAGAGGTGTCATTTATCAGTCAGTTCTCTATGTCAGGGAGAGGATCAGGTTTCTCTACACTGGTAGCCAAGGATGCCAGTGACTATGACACAGATCCATAGGCTCAATGGATTTGATGGTGCGCTTTCCTGAAGAGAGGGCCAAGCAGTCAAACCTGTCTAGGTAGGTATTGGATTATTTCCCCTATGAAAAACCATTCTTTTTTCCCCACTAAGTAGAGACTGATAGGGAAGAGCCACAGACAGGCTAAGATGTTTGAGAGGTCTTCTGACAACACTTCCAGCGTCTTCTTTGGGCTAGGATTTTTGCACTAATAGAGTAAAACAAGATAAAAGTTGAGGTGGAGCTGGATTGGCTTACCTACAGGGATGAAGAAGAATAGGAGCTGTGGGGACACTTAAAATGCCCCCTCTGGGATACTGGAATGGAGCAGGGCTTAGCTCCTGGAGGAAGTAGACACTTAGGCATTTGTACTCAAAATATGTGCATATGGGGCTGGAGGTGCTCCAAGCACAGCCTAAGCAAAGACTTGGAGGTAAGGCAGACCTGAATTCCTTCAAACAAGAGACAGGAACTCCACAGGGGTTGAGAGAAGCCTCTTGGAAAATGGTTCTGTTCAAGATTACAGACCCAGGGACATATCTGAGAAGATAGTTGAGCTGTATATAGGAGAATATTTAAGTGATTTATTAATGTGAACTGGGATCTTATTGCCTTAAATGGAAATAATTTATTTACTGTTTTTGTTATGTTCTACTAAATGTTACTTGGCCCAAGCAGGTACTGTCACAGATACTGCTGTCATTGTCTTACCTGTCATACTTTATTCCCTCTGTGTTTTGCTGTTAAGTAAAATGGTGAGGTAGGTAAGTAGTAGGTAGGTAAGTAGATAAGTAGATAGATTGATTGGTAGATTTTTTTTTTTACTGAAAAGAGATAACTTAATTTATTATAAACTCGTTTCATCCAATTTTCTATTATGAACATGTTTTTGAACTTGTTTATTAGGCAGACATATGAATGCTAGTGATAAGATGAGAGTCAATATTATTCCTAAATTGTGTTTTAATGTCTGGCAGAATCTTCAGATTATGTGACACAATATATTCAGTACTAAATGGTTTCCAAAATAATTTATTCATAGCTATCATCTTCTCTGCAAAGCATTCAAATATGGAAATGATTTAACTGCTACTCTAGTTTATTTTCCTTTTGATTTTCTTTTAAAAAAATGTTTTTTCAGTCTGCTGTTAACTATTTATTTGGGACCTTCATAAAGCTACCTCACCTCACCAGTCCTCCCTTTTTTTGCCCCTGTGAAGTAGACCAAGACAGTATTTCTCTCATTTGTCATACCTATCTAAAGAAGCAACTGTGCTGCTTGTTGAAATTCAGATCTTCTGCCTCCTCCAGAGATATGCTGATTCACCACATTTTGCAAATCTGTGCTTTTAATGAACTTTATTGAATAGATCTGTAATTTACATACGTGCAGGTATGTGTTGATACAATTTACATATGATGAAATGCACTCATTGTAAGTGCACTGATGGATGTGCTTTGACAAATATCTGTGCCCCAGAAACCCCCATCACAGCCAAGATGCAGGACATTGTATTAGGGAACCTTAGGTATACCTGATGCCCAAGCCTGGGCAACCACTGATCACCTTTCTGTTACTAGAGATTAGTCTTGCCAGTTTTAATGTTTCTTATAAATGGAATCATATAGAGTATTTGTTAAGGTTCAATTATGTTGTATGTATATAAATCTTTTTATTGCTAAGTTGTATTCCATTTACTGTGAGAATACTAATGTTTTTTGCTTTGTTGCCACTTTATTCTTTTATGGGTAGTGGGATTACTTCCAGTTTTTTGCAATAATGGACAAAAATGCTGTAAACATGCATGTGAAAACCACTTTGTGTACCTGTATTTTTGAGATTTCTGGGTAATACTGTAAGCAGATGCTTTAACTGTAAGAGGAGCAAACTCCCTAATCTTTTCTTAAGTGGTTGTGCTGTTTTACACTCTCACACAGTATATGAGAATTGTAATTGACTTGCATTTTTGGCAGTACTTGGTTGGTCAGTTTTTTGTAGGATTAAAACTTTTTTTTTTTCTTTTTTGTACCGGGGATCGAATTTGGGACCTTGTGCTTGCAAAGCAGGCAGGAGAACCACTAAGCTAAATCCCTGGCTAAAACATTTTTAAGTAGGTATATAATGGTACTTCCCTGTAGTTTTACTTAGCATTTCTCTGATGATTAAAATTTTTGAACATTTTTTTCATGTGCTGATTAGTATCTAAAGTGTCTGTTCACATCTTCTGCCTACTTTCATTGTATTAACTCATTATTGAGTTGTAAGAATTATTTTTTTTTGTTTTATGAGACAGGGTCTCACTATGTAGTTGAGACTGACCTGGAACTCACTATGTACCCCAGGCTGGTCTTGAACTCACAGCGATCCTCCTGCCTCAGCCTCCCGAGTGCTAGGATTACAGACGTGTGCCACCACACCCAGCTGTAAGAATTATTTTTATTTGCTTATATTTCAGAATTTTTTTACAGGAAGGTTGGTTAATAGTTTTCTTTATGTTGGGTTAAAGGTGTGTGTGTGTGTGTGTGTGTGTGTGTGTGTGTGTGTGTGTGTGTGTATTTTACTGGGGATCAAACCCAGGACCTTTGCACTGAGCTACATTCCCATCCCTTCTTAAATTTTTTAAAATTATATTTTGAGACAGTGTCTCACTGAGCTGCTAAGTTGCCCACATTTAGCTTGAACTTGGGATCCTCCTGCCTTAGCCTCCCAAACTGCTGAGATTACAGGCATGTGCCAACACGCCCAGGTCCAAGTGCTTTGTTGTTGCTTTGAGACAAGGTCTCACTATATATTTCAGGCTGGCCTTGAACTCACTAGCCCAGGCTGGCCTTGGACTTGCAGCAATACCCCTGTGTCAGCATTGTAAGTGCTGGGATTACAGACATGTGCCACCATGCCTGATTCCAAGTGCTTTTTTTTTTTAAACAAGAATTTTAAAATACATTCTGGACACAAGTTCTTTAATATCTGTACTGTCAATACTTTCTCCTTTGCCTTTTTATTTTAATGGTGATTTTTGTTTATTTGCTTGTTTGTTTGTTTTGGAAACAAGGTTTTACTATGTAATCCAGCCTGGCTTTGAATTTACTGTGTAAGTCTGTCTGGCCTCAAACTTGCAGTGCTCCTACCTCAGCTTTCTGAATGCTGAAATTATAGATGTGTGTCACCATGTCTGGCTAACAGTATCTTTTGAAGAATAGTTTTGTTTTTTTGTTTCATTTTTTGGTGCTGGGTATTGAACCCAGACCCTTGTGCATGCTAGGCAAGCACTGTACCACTAAGTTACATTCCCAGCTTAGATTTAAATTTTCATGAAGTATGACTTACTAATTTTTTCTTTTATACTTTCAGCTTTTTGTGTTCTAAAAAATCCTTTGGATATGAGGTCATGAAGTTTTTCTGCTGTGTTTTGTTCTGGAAATTTTGTACTTTTAGGTTTGGCATTTAGGTCCAATTTGAGTTGATTTTTATTTATCATGTAAGGTGTGGATCAAGGCTTAGATATTTTTGCTGAGCATGGTGGTGCACACCTGTAATCCTAGCACTTGGGAGGATGAGGCAGGAGAACTGCCATGAGTTCAAGGCCAACCTGGGCTACATAGTTCAAGGCCAGCCTGAACTTAATAGGAATACCCTGTATCATAAAAAAAAAGCTTACAGTTTTTTGCATACAGT
Source organism: Fukomys damarensis (assembly GCF_012274545.1). Taxonomy (NCBI): domain Eukaryota; kingdom Metazoa; phylum Chordata; class Mammalia; order Rodentia; family Bathyergidae; genus Fukomys; species Fukomys damarensis. The sequence goes on along the minus strand of NW_022900951.1, from coordinate 16,028,564 downwards.
TTTTTTGCATAGATGTCCACTTGTTTCAACACCATTTGCTGAAAAGACTATCCTTTTCCATTTAATTACTTTGATGTGTTTGTCAATTATTCAGTTGATCACAAGTGTGTGTATGTATTTCTGGACTTGCCATTTTGTTCTGTTGATCTATTTGTGCTTTTGCCCATGCCATACTGTCTTGATTACAGGGTTATGCTTTTTTGTTTGTTTGTTTTGTTCTGTTTTGCAGTGCTGGACATTGAACCCAGGGCCTCATGCATCTAGGCAAGTGTTCTACCACTGACCCACACTCTGACCCCCCCCCATGTTTTTAAGGATCCAAGAAGGTTCTCATCATGTTCATTTGGGAATCACTGTACAAGATTTTCCTAAGAATCTTTCCAACAGTAACTAACTGCCTTAAGTATGTGTATTCTCAATAGCTCAGCCTCAATTTGTGTCCTAGTCCTTGCTACCCAAAATAGGGTCCACACACCAGAAATGTAGGCATCACTTAGGAGCTTGTTAAAAATGCAGAATCTCAGGATCTGCCCTGACCTACTGAATAGAATATGATTTATGACAGGATGCCCAGAGGATTCCCATCAGGTTTGCAGAATCCTGCCCTGAATGTCATCTCCCTGAAGCAGGAGCTTTCCAAATTCTGAATCATTAATATCTCTACAATTAGAAATACGTGTTACAAGGTACATATCTACGTAGCTGAAATAGCTTTTATAAAACAATGCTCACCCGTCTTTTTTTGTGCTTGCTTCTTTTGTTTGTGACTTTCTTTTCTTCCTATTATAACTTTCTTGAGGCATAATTAACATACTGTAACCTCTACCCATTTTTAATGAACACTGTAACAGTTTATATAGCATACAATTGGTATTTTTGTGATCAAGTTTTAGAATATTTCTGTCATCCTAGCGTGTTCCCCTTTGCCTCTTTATAGAGTTAGTGGCATGCTGTTTACAGTACTGATAGATTTACAGTTTTCAGAGTCCCAGACTTGAGTTGAACCATTCTAGCAGCAGCAACACTCAGGCTCAGCTAAAAGTGGCTCTGTTGCTGGGCTAAGGGCCCTGTGACATGACTTTCAAACGCCGAACTATTTTTACACAGTATTATGGTTTAGATTGAAAATGGCCCCCAAAGCCTGCTGTGTTTGGAAGGTGCTTGGATAATGGAGGCATTACAGCTGAATTCTCATTAGGAGGTAGGGTCTGGTCGGAAGAAGGGGTCTCTGTGGGTGTGACCTGAAGGGTGTGTCATCCTTCCCAGCTCCTCCCTCAATCTCTGTGCTTCCTGGCTGCCATGAGGTGAGCAGCTTTCCTCATCAGATCCTTCCGCCACGTCTCCCTACCTTAACCTCTCCTGTAAGCTGCCAGTGTCAGGTATTGTTTTTCAGCAATAAGGAAAGTGACTAATACAAATAGAAAGTTAATTTTAATATATTTCTGTCACATAACAATGTGCCATATACTCCCAGGACCTATAACATGTATAAATTCGTTGTTGAATTCATAATTTAAAAGAATCTTGACCTCCTTAAATGCTCATCTTGATTGTCAATATATTTTTGAGCTTGTATGTAAGTGTTTGGTTGTGACTTCGATTATGACAGTTTCTAGAGAGCTATAATGGCTTTAAATATTTTACTTAGAAGTAGTTACAAGTGTCCTGAAAATAGAGCAAGCTAGGTTTGTGAACAAGTTCCAAAAGTTCTTTCCTTAAATGAGTTAGAAGTCCAGAACTGAGAATGTGTTGTACTTATAGATTTCTCTGGTCAGTGTGGAATATAGTTTTCTCTTCAGTCCATGCCTTTAAGGCAAGTCCTTCTCCTTCACTTCTAGACAGCCCCCCCTTATTCAGTGTTATTTTGGAGTCAGACTGCCTGAATTTGCATCTTTCCTCTGCCATTTACTGGTTCTTTGACCCCCTGAAAATGTTTTAATCTCTCAGTTTCCCCACCTGGAAAATGGGAACAGTGGTAAGTACTTACCTCATAAATTAGTTGGAAAAATTAAATGAGTTTAAATACATGAAGCAACCAAATATGTGTTGGTTATTATTATCGTTAGTGTTGTTTTCATCATTATTATCTAAACTAGCCATTGGTGCAATCTCCCGTAAAACTTTTTTAAGCTCCTCAACTTCCTTAACAACTGAACATAACTCATCACCTTCCCCTTAAGTCTCCTGAGGCTACTTCCCTATTTCTGCAAATGGTGCCAACTACTGTTCTTCCAGCTACCCAGGCTCAGAACCTCAGCTCTCCTTTGACTCTCTCCTCTTTTCCTCAATTCAGCTACTGATTTTTGTAGCATCTACCTCTCCAGGGTAGAATTTATCCTTTCCTTTCCATTCATATTCTCACAAGTTCTCTTCTGGATTATCTACTGTATAGTTGAAATTACAGGGCCACGGTTTCAGTGGGACCCACCTGTGTGGGCTGAAGGACAGAAGCAGCTGAGAGTATAGGACTGGGTGCAGAATGGACCTTAACAGTGTGACTGGTAGGAAAAGGAAAGGACAGTGGATAAAGGGCTCTGAGAAAGACCAGGCCATACTGCAGGCCCCCCTGCATTTATAATGCCTTTAGCCTTTACTTGTTCTGCGTTGGACCCCTTTTGGCATAGATTGAAGGTCATAGAGTGAATTGGACTGAATAGTTTGTTATCAGCTTGAATGATCACCTGGAGGAAAACTTGAGAAAGTATTTTACCTATTATCTTTGTTTTCATATTTGGTGAACATCTCAGTGTACGTGGTATGTGTAGAACCATCATGCCCTGATCTTAACAGAGAACTCCAAAGTTTAAAATGTCAGAAGATCGATACTATGCTGAGATAAAGCATTCAGGGACATACGGATGAGTAAAACCTTGGGTTACCTTGGGAACACAGACATCCTTCCAGTTACTATAAAAAGGGGTGCAGTTATGAAGCAGTCTACAGTTTATCAATTCTTTATTGTAAAAGCATACCCAAAGAGAAATGCCATATTTTTAATAACTTTGACCAAATACATGACTTCCTTTTTATGCAGATTAAATCAAGCAAACTCAAATTTTAAATGCATATGAGTTTTTGTGGTAAGAAACAATCTGAATTGTTTTCCATCTGCTCAGATTATGATTAAGGATATAATTTATACTAATGTCCTCCGGAGGATACTCCTTTGCCCCATAGGGCCTCTGAAGGCTACATTGAAGGCAGATGCATATGTTTGACCTGCCTGGTGTGGCCCATTGAGAGGGTGACCTGTTTGAGTAGGCCTTCTCCTTCCAGATCTGTTATCCATCTCCACCATAGTTGTACTGCACTGCCATCCAGAAAGAGGAATTGGGGAGGTCTGTCCCATAACAATTAGCATAAAACCCCTTACCACTTCTATTAATGCATTTAGCCAGTCACTCCTAGAGGAACAAATTATGCCCACTTATACTGTGAAACACCTGGAACAAGTTTATTGATCTGCTATTTTTGAAGAATTTTAAAAAATACTATGGATATTGCTAAAAATTATTGCAATTTTTAGCAGAGCTTCCCAAATGGGGATGTTTTATTTTGTTTATAGTTTTCTGGCCTTTTTTCATACTGTTGTACTTTGATATGGCATGAACCAATGTATATACGCTGTAATGAATGTTTTTTTATTTGTCACATGCATTGTAGTTTACTACAATAGGCTAGCATAATAAAATAACAGAAGCATATTGTCCTTTACTGACAGTTTTTGCAGATGAAAGGCAACATGCAGAATTTAAAAATGCATGTATCATCAATGTTTATCTTCTTGTAGAAAACAAGAAATAGTAAAAGTCATAGCAGTCAAGGCACCCATGCTTAGGCGCAACCAGTGTACAAAAGCATTTTTATTATAATGTTATTTTTGAATGACAGGGGCCTTTTCTGTGGAATAGCCAAAAGAGAAGCTTGTGCATGTTCATAAACCTTGGGATTCACCTCTGAAGGCCTCTTGCTTATTTGTTTGTTTGTTTTTACAGTACTGGAGATCAAACCCGGGGCTTCCCACATGTTAGGCAAGTGCTCTAGCACTGAACTACATTCCTAGTCCCCTTTGAACTTTCCTTTGAGACAGGGTTTCACTGTGTTTTCCAGGCTAGCTTTGGACTGCCGTCCTCCTGCCTCAGCCTCCAGAGTAGCTGCGATTATTTAGCATGTACCACCATGCTAAGTTCCTTGTTTTATTTTTGAGAAATCTCTTGGAAAACAAACATTGAGGTTCAGATTTTATATTTCTCTTTTTAGTTTCATAATTAGAGGTTTTAGCCAGGTGTTGTTGCGCACGCCTATAATCCCAGCACTTGGGAGGCTGAGGCAGGAGGATGCTGTGAGTTCGAAACCAGCCTGGGCTACATAGTGAGTTCCAGGTCAGTCTCAACTACATACCCTGTCTCAAAAAACCAAAACAAACAAATAATTAGAGGTCTTACGGTTTTCAGAATAAAATTTTGGCTGCCAGCAGCATACATAGAGCTTTAAAAAGACACATTGTTCTTTTGTTTTTCCAAAGAAGATTGTAGCTAAGAAGGTATAGGGGCTGGGGTGGGGACTAAGATGGAGGTAAATTTGATAAGCTTCAAGGCTGTTTAAAAGGCCAGTCAGACTACCCTGCTCTTGTGGTTTAAAAATAATCTATTTATGCCAAGAAACTATTTCTGCCTCAAGGCCTCAAAGTGCCCTTGAAGACTGTCTTTGTTTAAGAATTATGTTGTGGCTCTGCTGAGGATGCCAGGTACATAGGTCTGTAGGCCTAGGATAGGGGCTAGTTCTGCTGAGTGTGCTTTTCAGGGATTTGCAACTCTCAAAATCATTTTGTCTCCAAATTGTAATACAAATGGTGATTCCCCCCACCTCTTTATTACTCTTTTTAAAATTAATTAATTTCTTAAAACTTTTTTTTTCTGAGACAGAGTTTCACATACAGTTCAGAATGGCCTTGAACTCACTGTGTAACCCAGGCTGACCTTAAACTGGTGATTATCCTCCTGCCTCAGTGTCCTGAGTGCTGGGATTGTAGGCATGCTCCACCTCACCTGGCTCTTTTTTTATTTTCATTTTATGTTTTTATTACTTCATGCTTGCAGTACATAGTGATTATAGTCCTCTTTAGGAGCTGGTACACATACATACTACATTTTAATTCATCTTCTTCCCCTTCCCCTCCCTCCATCTCTTGGTCCCCTTCCCATTTGCAAAAGTTCTAGCTCCCTTTTTCCTGTTATCTTTTATTGTGCTTTTAATTTATATTTTGGGTTTCTCATGTAATAGCATGTAATATTAAGTTTTTATTTACTTCACTTAACATGGTCTCAAGGTGCATCCATTTTCCTACAAATGACTCAAATTTATTCTTTATTATTTTCGTTTTTTGAGACAGGGTATTACTGTGTAATTCAGGCTGCTCTTAAACTCAGAGTGATCCCTCTGCCTCAACTTCTAGAGTGCTGGGATTACCGGCCTATTTTCATTTTGTAATTTATTTTAAAATTAAGGAGTTGTCTTCAAACTGAGGCCAACTGGTTGGAGAAGCAGCCTGAGCATCACACCAGTGACTTGGGTTGCATTTCAGTAGCCTGGCCAGTGGCGTCTCCATTTAATGGTGTAATAAGAGTCACCTCAATACAGGGCTGGAATTGCTGTGGCCAAGACAAGTTAGGTGCATCCAGGAGGGCAAGTGATTCACAGTGGATGGTTTGAGTTGCTCAGCAGTAGTTGAAGTTTGTTTGTTTTATTTTATTTTATTTTTTTGACACAGGGTCTTGTTATGTAATTCAGGCTGGCCTTGAAGTCACTATGTATCCCAGCCTGGCCTCAAACTCGACAATCCTTCTGCTGCAGCCTCCTGGGTGCTAGAATTACAGGCATGCACCACCATGCCTGGCTCAATAGTGGAAGCTTACGTCTTTTTTTTTCTTCCTTGGAACCAGGGATTGAACTCAGGACCTTGAGCTTGCTGCAGGTGCAGTGCCACTGAGCTAAATCCCTGGCTGGAAGTTTACATCTTATGCTGTGAGATGGCAGAAGAGGAACCATCAGCTTGGGGAAAAGGTGCTATCCTCAGGGAAGGATTTGAAGGTGCCTGTCAACCCTGTAACCTTGAGGATGGAACATGTCAGCATGTGGAGACACCAGGAACCAGGACAAAATGCAGAGCATGAGACAAAGAGCTCCTTGCTTGCCTTGCTCATACTCAAGAACTCACCTTACCCCACTGTTAGGACTTGGGACATTATGGGGGAACTGGGTGGAAGTGGCATGGAGATTGGCTAGAAAGGTCTCCAGTGACTCTCTGGGATCCTTTACACATTTTTTTTAATGGTCATTATTACATGCCATCCTGAAGAGAAATCAAAGACAGTACTAATAATGGGAACACCACAGGTAATTTCTCTTTATCAGCTATTACCTGCTGAGTTCTGCCTACAGTTGCAATACAGTATTTGTAAATTGCTATGCTTTGTTGCTCAAAAGAGCAAATGGTGGACCGGGGATTTACCTCAGTGGTGCTGCTGCCTGCCTCGCAAGCAAAAGGACCTGAGTTTGATCCCCAGTACCAAAGGGGGAAAAAAAAGAACAAATGGCAAGAGTCATCTTTTCCCTCTGTGTCTGGCCCTCTTTCCAGAAGTCCAAGGCCTTTCTGAGTCTTATCTCAGAATATTGAGTTGGGAGCTTGCATTCTCACAGGACACAACCCTCAGTGTAATCAACTACTTTCTATGTTATGTAATCCTAGAATCAGCCCATGTGCCACCATTGAAGGAAAATACTGGCTGGGTTGGGTTTAGAAATAATGATGCTTGTCTTTTATTGAGCTTTGACTCTGTAGCCGGCAGTGTTCTGAGCACTTTCTCTTTCCCTCCCTTCCTTCCTCCTTCCCTCCTCCTCACCCTTTGTCTTTATCTTCCCCCTCCCTCTGTTTGTCAGTTAATGCTCCTAGCTATCCAGTGAGTGGGTGCATGATTTCCAAGGGATTGGAATCCAGGCTCTCTGGCTCTGGAGTCCCTATTCCTAGGCACTATTCCCAACTTCCTTCTCTGTACTTGCTGGGGATAGGAGGGCTTTTCAAGATCATTCTATCTCTCATGATTATAATTCTACATCAAGTGAGACTCTAGATGCCACACCAAAGCCCAGTGTGTCAGAGCTATTTCTAAAGGATCTGAGGCAAAATTCAGACATCTCGCCCTTTGTGTCCTGCCCATGGTAGAAACCTTCTTGCACTGCCATCCATGTTCATTCTCTTATCTGGTGCTAGCCCCACTTGCTTATTTGGGGGTGGGGCAGGGATTACCCCCAACAGGATGGGTATAATCCAAATTCTTGGAGTTAAATAGAGGCACAGGAAACACTTCTGTGATCACCAGAAATGCACAGGGCAAAGGAGTATGGAGGTAGAGGAAAGCTGATGTGCAGCTACCATACAGGAACGATAGAAGGGAGTATAGACCCCAGTGCAGAGTCAGTGAGTTACCTTAAGGCATCCTATATGTAGTTGTGTAGGTTTCATCATTCTGTGAATAGACTATACTATGCTTTTGTGGGAAATTGTAGATCATTTGTATTGTACTTACTGTAGAAACGGAGGAATCCAAGTGAGTCCTGCCTCCCAGATGTGAAGCCAGGATGCAAATTAAGCTTTTGCATCATGGTTCAGTAGATACTTGATCAGCTGAGTTTAATTTTTCTAACTTTTGTCCTCCTTAGATACCTTTGAATTTGTTCATCTCACCCTTCTAAGTGAATTGTCAGCTCTGCATATCGAGACTTAGAATGGGAACCGTGAACGCTTAGGAAATTGTATATGGGGAGTTTCCTTGGGGGGATTTCATGGGATTCTTGGGAAGACAAGTTATTTCATGGCCTGGGGCTTATGGCCGGTAAGCATCTGCTACAATTTCTTTGAGCTCTATTCTTATATTATTAAGGGGAGGGAGCCAACCGTGAATATTCTTATATGCCAAGCATTTTTACAGCCCCCTGCCCAAACTTGGGAAGCAGGTAGTAATGTTCCTGTTTTTACAAAAATGGAACTCAAAGCTCTGAGATATTAAGGGATTTACCCAAAATCCCTGGACTGGGATAAAGTTGGGCAGGCCATACTTTTGGAGCCAAGAAGAAGCCCCTAGGGCCAAGCGGGCTGTGCTTTTCACATGAAGGATGGGGAACAGTTCAACAGAGACAGTTTCATTGGTAGCTTTCGAGTGAAGCTAGACCATTTGGAAGTATGCAGCTGAGATTTGGTATGAGGTGGAAACAGTTAAACCCATGAGAAAGGTAGATTAACAGTGACTCTGGAAGCTTTTGGAAGATGATTCTAACCTCATCATGATGGTTATAACCTCATCAGTGGGCTAATCTTTGATGAGATCATAATTTGATGGCATTGTTGGAAGGGAATGGAAACTCAGGAGGTGAGGCTTAGTGGAAGGAGTGAGTCACGGGGGCAGGACCTTGGGGACTATATCTTGTCCCTAGCCCCCTCTCTCCACCTCCTGGCTGCCATGATGCTCTACCATGCCCTTCCACCATGATGTTTTGCCTCACCTTAGACCCATAGCAATGGAACCAGCTGACTATGGACTGAAACCATGAACAAAAGTAAACTTTTGTTCCTTTTAAGTTATTTTTCTTGGGTGTTTGGAGAAGACTTCTTAGACATCCTTATCTTCCAAATTCTACCAACAAATTTAAAGCTTTTTGCCATGCTCTTCAAGAGCCCTGCAACTCGAGCCAGTCCCTGGGCCTTTTCAGACAACTTCAGTTCCCATGCTAGCCCACCAAGGGGTGTACCTCCAAGGGTGTATGCTACCCACGGGTAGTCCAAGTCACCTTACTTCTTCACAGGGCCACAGTGAAAATAAGGTTACCTGGGAATCCAGGGCTATTCTTCACAGCTTTGGGCAGTAAGGACAGGGCAGATGACCACCAATGAATTTTGCCTTTTCTATTTGTTGTTGCAGTATTAAAATAGGCATAATACACTGTTTGCACAATATTGCACAGATTTTAGGTGTATCATCTGATGAGGTTTGGCAAATATGTATACTGCCTTGTCCTTGAACTCTTAGGGACTCAGCCTACCAGAGTCCAACACAGGAAATGAGTTCTGAGATGTCTAATCTCTTTTTAGAAGTCACAGCAAGCTGAAGACATTGTTGATTTGAAAGCAAGGTTTAAAACTCAGGGAGTGTCAGGCTAGTTCTCAACTAAAGTATTAGACATGGTGGTGAGGTGATGGTAATGACATTGAGTAGCACTAGTACTTTCCAAGTGATTGACATGTCTCAACTATTTGCATTTACATTTTCATTTAAGGGCCATATCTAAACTGATGATGATAATACTTAATATTTAATATGTGCTAAGAGCTTTACATGTACAGCCAGCCTGTGGGTTCTACATCAGCAGATTTTACTAACCTTGGATTGAAAATACTTAGGAAAAAATTGCATTTGTACAGAAGATATACCTACTTTTTTATACCAACTTTTTTTCCTTGCCATCACTCTCTAAATGTGCAATGTAACAGCTATTTACGTAGCACTTATACGGTATTAAGTATTATTAGTAATCTAGAGATGATGTTAAGTACATAGGGAATGAAGGTGTAGCTCATGGTTAGAACACTTATTTAGCATGTGGAAGGCCCTAGGTTCAATCTTTAGCACCAAAAAAATGAATAAAGGGTATGAGAGGATGTGTATATGTCATATGCAAATACTATGCTATTTTTATGTAAGGGACTTAAGCATCTGCAGATTTTGATATCGATGGATTCCTGGAAACAATCCCCATAGATACTGAGAGAAAACTTTATTCTTCATTAAACTCCATATTACACTGTAACATGGTACTTTCACCTTTTTTAGCAAGTGTTGTTACCTTTTTTAACAAGTGAGGAAATAGGCTTAGAACCTTTCCCAATAATCATATTGTTGCTCTGTGCCAAACAGGGATTTGACTGATCTTATTCCTCTTTCTGTCTTCCTTTGTACATCACTAAGAACAGTTTCTGAGACAGAGGTGGTAGCACATACCTGTAATCTCAGCACTCTGGGAGGGTGAGGCAGGAGGATCTCAAATTAAGCACAGCCTGGAAAATTTAATGACTTAATGAGATCCACTTTCTGGACATCTGTAACACTAGGTCATTAGGTCAGTGCTCCTTCTTTTAAGCAACCTTCCCTGACAGTAATGAGTCATTGAGTTAGCCAGAATGGGCTCAAAACCAAGCTTTGCTCTTTGGTGCTTAGTAGATAATGTATATGACTTTGGACAAATTCATACTCATTCATTCTCTCTCTCTCTCTCTCTCTCT
>NW_022900951.1:15994063-16018117 GCF_012274545.1 Fukomys damarensis | reverse complement strand
CTCCACCCCCCCTCCCTCTACCCCCCCACCAGGTTTTATGCATGCCAGGTAAGAGCTCTACCACTGAGCTATATTCTCAGCCCTTTTTATATTTCAGAAGAGATTTAAATTAGTTCCCCAAGCAGGCCTCAAACTTCAGATCCTAGTAACTGAGGTTTCGGATGTTCACTACCATGCCTGGCTTAAATTTTCTTTTCTCTTGATTTCCTCACCTATAAAAAGGGGGTGCCTTCCACCCTTTAGACTTTTTGTGAACACTATCACTTGTAGAGCATAGTATTTGGAAGGAAGTAGGTGCTTAAGAAATAGTACCTTTACAAAAAGTATAGCCCATGTCTGTATACAATTCTTAAAACTGGGCATAGTTGAGATTTATAACTTGCTATATTTTCATTTGGTTCTGTGGAGCTTCTTTACCATATTGAGTTGCTGGCACAGAAATTCATAGGATAACTGATTATGTATGTGTGAATATAATTTGGCAACTTACTGTTGAAATGTCAAAGTACAGCATCATTATGTATTGCCTCATAATTAATGTTTATGAAATGTCATCATTTTTAGTAAGAAATTACTTATACTGTTAAAGAAAAGATCTCCTTTCTACTGATTTACCATTGAGAGGACCTCTGTCTACACATGTAGACAAAACAAGCAAACAGTGATTGGTAACTGATAACCATTGCAGAAGACAAGAAATCATGAGGACCTATACCTGCTCCTAATATAATTTGTATGGATAAGGAATGCACACCCTAGTTTTCTGCTGGCAGAGTTTTAATGCCTGTTAGGAAAGGTATCCTGATTGATTTTCAGGCATGGGTGCAGAAGACTTCAGTAAATGAAAGAGGAAGAGCAAAACTAGGGACATACTGAAATAACCAACATAGAACAGCTTGATTAGTTGAGCTCCTGCTGTGTGCTGAATACAGTTAAGCAGTTACACTCTCATTTAATCTTCACTATAAGATAGATACTCCTTCTCATCTCACCATTTTATAGGCGAGGATGTTAGGGCATTTTCTGTAGGACTTTGCTGTTGTGCCTCCTTCCAGTTACCCTATGCAGAGGCTTCAGTGGCAGATTGTTGATGATCGCATGCCAAATTTCTGGATAGGAGTAGGATACGTTCTTCTTTTTATTTGACCTTGATGTCAAAGTACTGTGTTTCTTTCATTGTCTGCATATCATCAGATTCTACATTTGGAAGAAAAAAAATCTAAACTGGTCCTTGTCTTTTTTTCTTTTTTCTTTTTGGTACTGAGGATTGAACTCTGGTCCTTGCACTTGCGAAGCAGGCAGTGGAACCACTGAGCTAAATCCCTGGCCCTGGTCCTTGTGTTTTTAACAGATTTTTATTGGTACATGTTTGTAGTATGTAATTATTGCATTCATCATGGGGAGTTCATACATGCAAATAGCATACCTTAATTCCTCTTACTTCCCTTCCCCCTCACCTCCTTTCCCTTTCTTTCCATCTCTTGATCTCCTTCTCATTGGAGAAAGATCTCTCTCCCTGTGTCTTACAACATATTTTTATTTTGCTCTTTTTATTTATACTTTGAGTTTCTTGCATAAGAGAAACCATGTGATATTTAAGCTTGTGTCTGATTTATTTCACTTAACATTATGGTCTCAGTGTGCATTTCTTTTCCTAAAAGTGACTCAAATTTATTCTTCTTTAAGGTAGAGGAATACTCCATCATATATAAATACCACATTTTCCTTATTAATTCATCTCTTGGTGGACATAATGGACTGCTTCCAAGATTAAGCTGTTTTGAGTTGTGCTGCTATAAATATGGGAATGTATGTATCATTGTAGTATGATGTCTTTAAGTCTTTCAGGATGATACATAGAAAAGGAAAAGCTGGGTGGAATGGAATTTCTATTTTTACTTTTTTGGGTATTTTGTTTTGTTTTGTTTGAGACAGGGTCTCACTATGTAGTTGGGACCAACCTGGAACTCACTGTGTAGCCCAGGCTGGTCTCGAACTCACGGTGATCCTCTTGCCTCAACCTTCTGAGTGCTGGGATTACAGGCGTGCGCCACCACACCCAGATCTATTTTTTACTTTTTTGAGGACCCACCATACTGATTTTAATAATGGTTGTACTAATTTACATCCCCAACCAACAGTGTAGAAGGGTTCTTTTGCCCCCTACAACCTGACCAGCATTTGTTATCTGATTTCTTGAAGATGGCCATTTTTTCTGGAGTAAGATAAAAATGACACAGTTGGTTTAGTTTGTATTTCTCTAGTGGCCAGAGATGTTGAACATTTTTTCATATATTTATTGGCCATTTGTACTTCTGAGAAGCATCTTTTCATTTCAGTTGCCCATTTTAAGATTGGGCCTTTTATACTGGGAGGGGACTAAGTTTTTTTAGTTCTTTGCATATCCTAGGTCAGTGGTGATGAACTTACAGCACACATGCTACAGCAGGCTATTATCATTGAAAGCTCTAAAAGATTCACCATCACAGTCCTAGATATTAGTTGTCTATCTGAGGAGTTGCTGGCAAAAGAATATTTTTCTGTTCTGCAGGTTGTCTTTTCACTCTGTTGGTTGTTTCCTTTGCTGTAGAGATTTTAAAGTTGGTATACATAATCTCTTTTTTTTTTTTTTTTTTTTTTTTTTTTTTGGTACCGGGAATCAAACTCAAGTCCTTGCACTTGCCAGGCAGGCAGTGGAACCACTGAGCTAAATCCCCGGCTCAGTTGTTGATTCTTGATGTTCTTTCTTGTGTAATTGAGGTTCTGTTCAGAAAGTCCTTGCCTATGCCTGTGCCATCAAGAGTTTTACCTATTTTATCTTTTAGAAGATTGTTTCTGTTATAATGGTTAGATTTTTTATCCATTTTGAATTTAGTTCCGTATATGGTGAGTGATATGAGTCTAGATTCAATTTTGTGCATGAGTATAGCCAATTTTCTCAACATTGTTAAGGAGGCTGTCTTTTCTCCAGCTTATTTTTTGGCCCCTTTGTCAAAGATCAGAAAGATGAATGTGCCTGGAGTTGTTTTTACATCCTCTATTCTGTTCCATTAATCCATATGTCTGTTTTGTACCAGTACCATTTGGTTTTTTGTCACTGTGGCTTTGTAACTTGAAATTGGGATTGTGATGCTTCCTGCTTTGTTCTTGATCAGGATTGCCTTTGCTGTTTTGGGTCTCTCTTAGTTCCATATGAATTCTAGGATTGTTTTCTCTAGTTCTGTGAGGAATGCTGTTAGTATTTTGATTGAGATTACATTAAATTTATATATCAGGTTTGAAAGTATAGCCTTTTTTTTTTTTTGGTACTGGGGATCAAACTTGGGTCCTTGTGCTTGCAAGGCAGGTGGTAGAACCACTGAGCTAAATCCCCGGACCAAAATGCAAGGCCGTTTTTTTGGGGGGATACCAGGGATCAAACTTGGGACCTTGTGCTTGCAAGGCAGGTGGCAGCACCACTGAGGTAAATCCCTCACTAAGGCAGTTATTTGTTTATTTTATTTTTACTTTTTGGAACACAGAATCGAACTCAGGACCTTGCACTTGTGAGGCAGGCAGCGGAACCACTTAGCTAAATCCCCGGCCCTAAATCTCCAGCCCCTGAACTCCTTTATTGATTAATTGATTGATTGATTGATTGATTTTTTGGTATCAGGGATCAAACTTGGGTCCTTGTGCTTGTGAGGCAGGCGCCAGAACCACTGAGCTAAATCCCTGGCCCCTAGTATGGCCATTTTGACATTTTGGCCTTTTTAGTTCTGCAAATCCAAGAACAGGAGGACATCTTTCCATTTTTCTGATGTCCTCTTCAATCTCCTTTTTGAAAGTACTGCAGTTTTTGTTATAGCAGTCTTTCACTTCTGTCTTAGTTATTTTTCTCATTGCTGAGACAAAATACCCAACACCCAAAGTTAAAGGAGGAAGGGTTTATTGTAGCTCATAGTTTATAGACGTTTAGTTCATAATTGGTTGGCTCCAAGGCAGGGTAATATGGCAGCGGACATCATAGAGCAGGCAGGCAAAGGGCAGCAAGCAGCATGAGATAAGCAGCAACCCTCTTTCTGTCCCTTTTATCTTATCCAGGGTACCCACTCTTAGGACAGGTAGCACTTATACCCAGGCTGTCCTTAATCCTAGCATCACACATCCTATAAGCCACATTCCAAAAGCCCCACCTAGGAATGTATGAGGCTTTAGGGAGATGTCTAGACACAAGCCCATAACATTCTGCCCCTGGCCCCCCAAAGACTCATGTACATCCATTTAGTCCATCTTTAACAGTTGCCAAAGTCCTTACAGTTTCAGCATTGCTTGAAAGTCAAAATCTAAAATCTCCTCTGAAATGTATAGTAATTTTTACTGCAAGCCCCTGTACAAATGAAAGATAAACACCTCCAACATACAGTGGCATAAAATACACATTTCCATTCCCATAGGTACAAAGATGGGGGGTGGGAAAAATGGGAACAAAGCAATATCCAGCATCCCAGGCAATCTGTAGCAAGTTGTGAACTCCAGAGAGCTTGCTTTGGCTGGGTCTGCTCCCTCCTTGCAGTTTTCTTCAGATGATCCATGTTCCTGGCTTTTCCAAACTTTTGGAGTCTCCGCTATACCTTCAGCTTCACACTCACAACGTCATGAACTGCCCTCTCAGGGGCCACTGCATGGCCTCCCAGGCCTTCTTCTGAAATCTGGGTGGAAATGTTCCAGGCCCCACAACTCTTGCATTCTGCATCCACTATGTGGATGACACCAGGGTCTGCTGCCAGCTGGAGCCGTAGCCAGGCTTCCTTCTCTCTTGGCAGTAGGGGTCTAGTGACTATGAACCAAATCCTAAGGAACAACTTCCCTAGGATGCTGCCATTGTGGAACATAGTGCTCTGGAACTTTTTTCTCAAAGTCTTTCAGTTTTGCAATTTTGAGTTTTGCATTGGGGTGGAGTTTGGCTGGTTTTTGTGATATACTCAGGCAATCTTTTCTATTGTCTTCTTCTGAAATACATGGCTTTTTCTTGCTAAACTTTTCAGTGACCAATTTCTCCAATGTTCCATCTTTGTAGGCTGCAGCTTTACTGGAACTTTCTGGCCAAACTCAAAATATTTTGAATCATTCTGCTGGGCCCTTTGCCCTTGATTCTCAACATAAATCTGGCTAAAAGCCCCCAAAAGTAGCCATGCCACTGCCTCAACGTTAGACTGCCTTGAAATTTCTTTTGCCAGATTAATTAGTCTGCTGCCCTTACTCTCAGTCTCAGGCAGTTTCAGACAAACTTTCTACCAAGGCATAACACACATTGTCTGGAGTCTAACGGCCAATGAAATCCTCTTCCCAGCAGAGACCTCTTGCACCTGGTCTTTACTGGCAGCATTTCTGTCAGTATTCTGATCTTCTGAGCTGACCAGAATCTCCCACCAAGTACAGCTTCAGGTATTCCAGGGCTACTGCTTCAACCAACATGTCCAAACCTTTTCAAACTCTTCTCACAAGCCATTTCCACAGGCTTCTAAGCAACATGGTCAGGTACAGTCACAGCAATGACCCCACTTCTCTGGTACCAAATTCTGTTTTAGTTGCTTTTCTTGTTGCTGAGACAAAATACTCAACACCCAAAGTTAAAGGAGGAAAGGTTTATTGTAGCTTATAGTTTATAGAGGTTTCAATTCATAATTGGCTGGCTCTAAGGCAGTGTAGCATGGCAGAGGGGCACTGCAGAGCAGGCAGACAGAAGGCAGCAAGCAGCAAGAGACAAGCAGCAACCCTCTTTCTGTCCCTTTTATCCAGGTCACCCACTTTTACAGCAGGTAGAATTCACACCCAGGGTGGGGCACCCTTAATCCTAGCATCACACTGTGAATCAGTCCCACCATCACATCCTTAATCCCAACATCACACACTCTAGACCCAGCCACCTCCAAAAAGTCCCACCTATAACCATAAGAGGCTTTGGGAGGACGTGTAGACACAAGTCATAACACATTTTTTGTTAATTCCTAAATATTTAACTTTTCTTGAAGCTATTTTTTTAGCAAAACATTTATTAGTACATTTTCGATATACATAATAATAACAATGTTCATCATAGGAAATTTGTACCTGTATATGATATATCTTGTTTATTCTTTTTTTCCCACTCTCCCGACTTCAACCCTTCTTCACCTCCTTATATACAAAACCTTTGTTTCCATGAAGCTATTGTTATTGGTATTGTTTTTCCAAGTTTCTTTTCTTGGTGGCTTCATTATTTGTATACAAGAATGCTATTGGGTTTTTTTTGTGTTGATATTGTATCCTGCACCTTGCTGAATTTGTTTATTAGTTCTATGAGTCTTTTAGTGGAATTTTTGGGCCTTTTTATAAAGGTTCATATCATCTATGAATAAGAATAGTTTAATTTTTTTCCTTTCATATATGTATCCATTTTATTTATTTCTCTTGCCTGATTGCTCTGGCTAAAAAGTTGTAGATACTGTATTGAATAGGAGTGGTGATAATGGAAAACATTGTCTTGTTCCTGATTTTAGAGAAAAAGCTTTCATTTTTCTTCATTTAATATGATGTTGGCAGTAGGTTTGTCATAAATGGCTTTTATCAAATAAGATAAATTCATTTGATACCTATTTTCTTCAGATATTTTATCATGAATGGATGTTGGATTTTGTCAAAGACTTTTTCTAGGTATAATGAAATGATTGTATAATTTTCTATCTTCTGTTTATGTGATGTATTATATTTATTTATTTGCATATGCTGAATCAATTTTGCATCTGTAGAATAAACCTACTTAGTTATGATATATGATCTTCTTAATAATTTGTTGCATTCTGTTTGCCAATATCTTGAGAATCTTTGTATCTGTGTTCATTAAAGAGATTGGTCTGTAGTTTTTTAGTTTAGTCCTTGTCTAGTTTTAGAATTAAGATAATGCTGGTTTCCAGGAATTAGTTTGGCAATACTTCTGTTTCATTAAAGAATTTCAGGAGTATTGGCATTAAATCTTCCCTAGGGTTCTTGTGGTATTCAGTGGTAAATCCAATGGGTCCTGGGCTTTCTTATTAAGGCTTTTATTATTGCCTCAGTGTCATTGTCTTTTATTGGATGATTCATGTTTTGGTAATCCATATACTATATATCTAGAAATCTATGTATTTCTTCTGGATTCTCCAGAATTTATTGGAATACAGATTTTTAGAAGTAGTTACAAATTATCTTCTGGTTTTTTTTTTTTTTTTTTTTGTACTGGGGATTGAACTCGGGTCCTTGCTCTTGCGAGGCAGGCGGCAGAACCACTGAGCTAAATCCCCAGCCCTATCTTCTGGATTTTAACAGTTTCCATTGTGTTTCTTCTTTTTCTTTCTTAATTTCCTTTTCTTTTCTTTTTTTTTTCTTTCAGTAAGATTGGATAATGGTTTGTTGATTTTGTTTATTCTTTTAAAGAACCAGCTCTTTCGTTCATTCTTTGGTTTTTATTTTTTCAATTTCATTAATTTCTGCTCTGATCTTTGTTTCCTTCCTTGTACTAGCTTTGCATTTGGATTGTTCTTGTTTTACTAGGACCTTGTGGTGTATCATCACTAGGTTAGTTATCTGAGCTTGTTCTGTCTTTTGATGTTGGTATTCACAGCTATAAACTTCCTTCTTAGGACTGATTTCATTTCATTGTGTCCCATAGGTTCTTATATGTTGTACTGGTATTATTGTGTGATTCTAGGAACTATCTAATTTCCTCCTTGTTTTCTTTTGTGACTTATTGATTATTCAAATGTGTAATATTTAATCTCCACATGTTTGCATAATTTCGGTGGTTTCTTTTGCCATCGATTTCTAGTTTTGTTGCACTGTTATCTGATAACATGTATGGTATTATTTTGACTCTTGTATTTATTTAAACATAGTTTATTGGCCAGTATGTGGTCTGTTTGGGGGAAAGTTCCATGTGCTGCTGAGAAGAGTGTGTATTCTGTTCTTCAGTGGAACACTTGGTAGATAACTAAGTCCATTTGTTTGAAGATATACTTCAACTCTGATATTTCTTTATTTATTTTATTTTTTTTTTTTTATTAAGTTTATTGGTACATTTAGGGATACAGTACAGTTACATTCATTGTTGGGATCATGTACCTTTACATGGCAAGTCTTGATTCTCATTTTTTTCCCCTTACCTCTGCCCTCCCTTCACCCCCTCCTCCCCTCCCCATCTACAAACACTTTATTTTCATCTTTTCATTCTCTCACATTTTTTTCTTTTCCCTTTTTGTTCTTCCCCTACGTATCACACCTTCCCTACACCTTTAGCTCCTTTCCTCCCATTTCTAAATGTCAGTAATCTTATTAGAATCTTATGCATTGTTGCAGAATATTCACACCAGGGAAACTATTTGGTATTTACACATGTGGGACTTATTTATTTCACTTAGGAGTATATCTTCAATATGTATCCATTTTCCTATGAATGAATCTATTCTCTCGCTCTTTATGGCTGAGTAATATTCCATTTTATAGAAAAACCACAACTTCTTTATCCAGTTTCCAACGGATGGGCAAATAGGTTGTTTCCAAGATTTAGCTATTACAAACTGTGCCGCTATAAACATGGGTGCACATACTTCTCTGTGATATGATTCTTTTAGTTCTCTTGGAAAGATACCCAACAGAGGGATGGCTGGGTCAAATGGAACCTCCAGTCCAAGCTCTTTGAGGTATCTCCATATTGATTTCCATAGTGGTTGCACTAGTCTGCACTCCCACCAACAATGGAGGAGGGTTCCTTTCTCCCCACAACCCCGCCAACATTTGTTATTGTGTGATTTCTTGATAGCAGCCATTCTTTGTGGGGTGAGGTGGAATCTCAGTGTTGTTTTCATCTGCATCTCTCGAATGACCAGTGATGTGGAACATTTTTTCATATATTTTCTTGCTGCTTTCACTTCTTTGTATGAGAAATGTCTGTTCATTTCGGATGCCCATTTTTGGATCGGGTCTTTATATTTGGGGGGACTGATTGTTTTGAGTTCTTTATATATCCTTGATAATAGTCCTTTGTCTGAGGTACAGCTGGTAAAAATTTTTTCCCACATTGTAGATTGTCTCTTAGTTCTGCTAATGGTTTCTTTTGAAGTACAGAAGCTTTTTAGTAAGATGAGATCCCAGTTGTTGATTCTTTCTGCTAGTTCCCGTGCTACTGAGGATTTGTTCATAAAGTCTTTTCCTATACCAATGTCTTCCAGAGTTCTGCCTAACTTACTTTCCAGCAAGTTTAATGTTTCTGTTTTAATATTTAGATCTTTAATCCATTTGGATTTTAATTTAGTGCATGGCGAAAGATAAGGGTCTAATTTTAATCTGTGACAGGTTGATATCCAGTTTTTCCAACACCATTTATTAAAGAGGCTATCTTTCCTCCACTGAGGATGGTGAGCTCCTTTGTCGAAGATGAGGTAGCTGAGTACATCTGCATTTGTTTTTGTGTCTTCCAGTCTGTTCCATTGATCCTCAGGCCTATTTCTTTGCCAGTACCATGCTGATTTTATCACAGTGGCTTTGTAGTATAGTTTCAAATTGGGAATTGTTACACCTGGTGCCATGTGACTGTTGCCTATAATGGCTTTTGCTATTCTAGGTCTCTTGTGGTTCCAAATGAATTTTTGGATTCTTTTTTCTAGTTCTGTGAAATATAGTGTTGGAATTTCAATTGGCATTGCATTGAATGTATATAGCAGTTTCGGTAGTATGGCCATTTTCACTATGTTGATTCTTCCTACCCAGGAGCAGGGGATATCTTTCCATTTTTTTATATCCTCTTCGATTTCTTTTTTCAGAGTGCTGTAGTTTTCAGTGTAGAGATCTTTTGTTTCTTTTGTTAGATTGATTCCTAGATACTTCATTTTTTTGGATGCTATTGTAAAAGGAATTTTTTCCCTTATTTCTCTTTCTGTCTGTCTGTTATTTGTGTATAGAAAGGCTATTGATTTTTGGGTATTCACCTTGTATCCAGATACTTTACTGAATCTGTCAATTAAGTCTAGAAGTTTTTTGGTGGAGTTTTTTGGATCTTCAATGTAGAGTATCATATCATCAGCAAATAATGATAGTTTAACTTCTTCCTTTCCTATCTTTATTGCTTTAATTTCTTTCTCTTGTCTAATTGCTGTGGCTAATGTTTCCAGAACTATATTGAAGAGAAGTGGCGATAGTGGGCATCCTTGTCTTGTTCCTGATTTTAACATGAAGGTTTTCAGTTTTTGGCCATTCAATATGATGTTGGCTGATGGTTTTTCATAAATAGCCTTTATTAAATTGAGGTATAGACCATCTATTCCAATTTTTTGCAGGGTTTTTATCATGAATGGGTGTTGAATTTTATCAAATGCTTTTTCTGCATCTATTGAGAGGATCATATGGTTTTTGTCCTTGACTTTGTTAATATAATGTATTACATTCACTGACTTTCGTATGTTGAACCACCCTTGCATCTCTGGAATAAATCCGACTTGGTCATGATGGATGATCTTCTTAATAATCCTCTGTATTCTGTTTGCTAGTATCTTATTAAGGATTTTTGCATCTATATTCATTAAGGAGATTGGTCTGTAGTTCTCCTTTTTGGTTGTATCTTTCTCTGGTTTGGGAATCAGAGTGATACTTGCTTCCAGGAATGAATTTGGAAGTATAGCTTCTCTTTCAATTTCATTGAAAAGTTTGAAGAGTAATGGTAGTAGTTCTTCTCTAAATGTCTTGTAAAATTCAGCAGTGAATCCATCAGGGCCTGGGCTTTTCTTTGTTGGTAAGTTTTTAATTACATTTTCAATTTCACTGATTGTGATTGGGGTGTTTAAAATGTTTTTATCTTCTTCGTTCAACTTTGGTAATTCATAAGTATCTAGAAATCTGTCCATTTCTTCTGTGTTTTCCATTTTATTAGAGTACAGGTTCTCAAAGTAGGTGTTCATGATCCTCTGGATTTCTTTCGGATCTGTTGTGACTTCGCCTTTTTCATTCCTAATTGCATGGATCTGAGCCTTTTCTTTCCTTTTTTTGATAAGATTAGCTAAGGGTTTGTCAATTTTATTTATTCTTTCAAAAAACCAGCTCTTTGTTTCATTTATTTTTTGTATCGTTTTCTTAATTTCAATTGCATTGATTTCTGCTCGGATCTTTATAATTTCCTCTCTTGTTCGAGCTTTGGGTTTTTCTTGCTCTTGTTTTTCTAGGAGTCTAAGTTTCATCGTTAAGTTGTTTATTTGAGCCCGCTCTGTTTTCCTAGTGTGGGCATTCAATGTTATGAATTTTCCACGTAGAACTGCTTTCATTGTGTCCCAAAGATTCCTGTATGTTGTATTGGCATTCTCATTTATTTGTAAAAACTGTCTAATTTCTTCTTTAATTTCCTCTGTAATCCATTGATTGTTTAGGAGAGTGTTGTTCAGTTTCCATGTGCTTGTGAAGTTTCTATAGTTTCTTGTGCTATTGATGTCTAGTTTGATTGCACTATGATCTGATAATAAACAGGGGATGACTTCAATTTTTTTGCATTTATTTAGACCTGTTTTGTGAGCCAGTATGTGGTCTATTTTGGAGAATGATCCATGTGCAGCCGAAAAGAATGTATATTCTGGTTTTTGGGGGTGGAATACTCTATAAACATCTATTAAGTCCATGTGTTCCAAAGCTTGGTTCAGTTCTATTATTTCATTGTTGATTTTCTGCCTAGTAGATCTGTCAATTTGTGATAGTGGGGTATTTAAATCCCCCACTACAATTGTATTAGTGCTTATTTGGTTTTTCATGTTACTTAATATTTGTTTTATATAGTTGGGGGCATTTATATTTGGTGCATATATGTTTATGATTGTCAGCTCTTCCTCTTGAATTGTTCCCTTTACAAGGATGTAGTGTCCTTCTTTGTCTCTCTTAATGAGTTTTGGTTTGAAATTTACTTTATCTGAGAATAAGATTGCTACCCCTGCTTTTTTCTGGACTCCTGACGCATGGAGAATTGTTTTCCATCCTTTCACTTTCAGTCTATGGACTTCCTTTTGCACTAGGTGTGTTTCTTGTATACAACATATTGTTGGATTTTGCTTCTTAATCCATTCTGCCAATCTGTTTCTCTTGATTGGTGAATTGAGGCCATTAACATTGATGGTTACAACTGATATATTTTGACTTATTCTTGTCATGTTTTTGTCCATTTGTTGACTCTTTTTACTTTTTCTCCCATCTCCTTTTAGTTTCTTGCCTTGCCTATTTGATTTGGTCTGTTGGGCCTCATGTTATTGTGAATTTCGTTGTCCTTTTCTAGGATATTGTTTAGAATTCCTTGCAGTGCTGGTTTGGTGTTCATGAAATTTCTCAGGTGCTCTTTGTCGTGGAAGTATTTTATTTCCCCATCTATTTTGAAAGAGAGTTTTGCAGGATACAAAAGTCTAGGTTGGAGATTCTTTTCTTTTAGGACTTGGAATACCTCACTCCAGGCTCTCCTTGACCTAAGGGTTTGTGTTGAAAAGTCTGCTGTGATTCTAATGGGCTTCCCTTTGCATGTGATTTGTTTCTTTTCTCTTACTGCTTGTAGTATTTTGTTTTTCTGTTGGATTTCTGGAATCTTGATTATTATATGTCTAGGTGTAGATTTTTTTTGATCGTGGCTAGTTGGGGTTCTATATGCCTCACTTATCTGTATGTCTAATTCTTCCCTTCTGTTTGGGAAGTTTTCTGTCATTAATTCTGTGAAGAGCTTTTTTATATCATTTGTGTTTTCTCCTGTTTTTTCATGAATTCCTATCAGTCTTATGTTATTTTTCTTTGTATCGTCTAGGAGTTGTTGGATTGATTTCTCATGATCCCTTACTGTTTTTAATAGACCTCTTTTTTCACGGTCACTGACTGCTATCCTATCTTCTATATCTGAAATTCTATCTTCGCAATCTTTTATTCTGTTTCGTACACTTTCAATAGAGTTTTTAATCTCCTGGATATCTGTTTGAATCTGTTTTATGGATTCCATTTCTTTCCTCTGTTGGGCATTCATTGTTTCCATGTCTTTCTTATGCTGAGTCTTCATGGCTTCTATCACAGTCTTGAGCTCATCTATTTTTTTCTCAGTTTCTGCTCTAGAGTCTCGAATCATGACTTCTATTTTGCTCATCATCTCTCTGGCTAGCTGGGAAATTATTTCTGATTTGAATTTTTCTAGAGCCTGATTGATCAATTTTGTTACCTCCTGTGCTATGGGTCCAGGGAGTCCTGTTGGTTCACTATCAGACTTTTCATCCTCATTTGTCCTACTATTTGCTATTGGTGAACTGGATATTTGTTTTTGTGTCTTGCTTAAGTGTTTTCTCATTTTTATTTTTATTGTTGGGTTGTCCTTCTTTAATTTCTGGGTATTACTTAAATCTTCCTAATATAGTTGCGTTTTAGCTTTTGAGTTTCTAATGACTCATAGACATTCTCGTTTTCATAATATCAGAGAAAACAACTCTTTAAATCAATCACCACTCTTTGTCCCAATTGATACATTCAGCAGCCCAATAGGATCAGGCACAGCTTGCCAACTGACCACTTATGGTAGTCATTAATGTATCACCTTTAACTCATGTGAATTAGATTAATTTCAAGAAGCAGCTCATAGTATGTTTGCAGTGAATATTCTTTTCAATATGGCATCTTTACCATTTAGGATGGGGGGTTCGACTTAGAACAAGAGGATTAGATAAGTGAAAGAATTAGAGCAGGTTTGAAGTGAATCCAGAGGTTGTAGAATTACCTTACTATCTTTACAAAGCTATTAAGTTCAGGGGGGATAGAGAGAGTGCAGGAATAAGGACAGGAATATATCCCCTTAACAGTAACAGGCGCTTGCCTTCCCTTGAAGGTACAGAGCCATGAGTGAGGTAAAATGACTGGAGAAAAGAACATAAAGAGAAACCCGTCCTAAAAACAAAAAATAAAAAAAGAAGTCTGAGTTCTTCAGGAACTGGAATAAAAAGGGAGATGAGGGACACTATGGTGGAGCAAGAGACTGAGTTGGAGAGACAGGACAGAAAAAAGAAAGAAATTTTAGGGTGGAAAGAGGAAAAAAGAGACAAGAGAGAGGGAAAGAAAAAGAATTTGAAGGTCCTCTTTCAGGCTATCTCTGATCTCATATTATACCACATGCACAGTCATATGCGGAACCCAATCCCCTGGTTATAGCTAGCCAATGGCTGTTCCTCACGACTGAGACTGAACACAATCTACAAAGCCTAACTTTAGTTTCCTTACCCTCAGGGTTGAACTCCACTCCGTTCTATTACAGGTTTCCCCTGCCCTTTCTTTAAAGATGATCAAAGTTCGGAGCTCAGAAAACTACCCTTCATGGGAACCTATGCCTCTGCAGAGTTGGTCTAAGGACTGGCCCGATCAGGAGTTTTGAGAACGGGGGGGGGGGTCGTGTGGGTGTTTCAAGGGCGCCCGCGCGGCTACCTTCCTTCCTGGGTCTGTTGTCGCGCAGGCCGGGAGCTCACGCGCACGCCGCCGGGTGATCGCAGACAGGCAGGTAGGCAGGCAGCTGAAAAAAACCCCCTCTGGGGTCCTTGGGTCCTTCCTGGGTCTGTTGTCGCGCAGGCCGGGAGCTCACGCGCACGCCGCCGGGTGATCGCAGACAGGCAGGTAGGCAGGCAGCTGAAAAAAACCCCCTCTGGGGTCCTTGGGTCCTTCCTGGGTCTGTTGTCGCGCAGGCCGGGAGCTCACGCGCACGCCGCCGGGTGATCGCAGACAGGCAGGTAGGCAGGCAGCTGAAAAAAACCCCCTCTGGGGTCCTTGGGTCCTTCCTGGGTCTGTTGTCGCGCAGGCCGGGAGCTCACGCGCACGCCGCCGGGTGATCGCAGACAGGCAGGTAGGCAGGCAGCTGAAAAAAACCCCCTCTGGGGTCCTTGGGTCCTTCCTGGGTCTGTTGTCGCGCAGGCCGGGAGCTCACGCGCACGCCGCCGGGTGATCGCAGACAGGCAGGTAGGCAGGCAGCTGAAAAAAACCCCCTCTGGGGTCCTTGGGTCCTTCCTGGGTCTGTTGTCGCGCAGGCCGGGAGCTCACGCGCACGCCGCCGGGTGATCGCAGACAGGCAGGTAGGCAGGCAGCTGAAAAAAAAAAAACTGATATTTCTTTATTTTTATCTAGTTGATCTGTGACAGATACTGAGGTCCACCACTATAACTGTGTTATTTATGTGATATTTTATGTCCATTTTATGAAATTGTATGCAGTGGTGTTCGGTGCTTGTGTATTTATAATTGTTATCTCTTTCTGTTGAATTGTTCCATTAACCAATATGCAGTGAATTTCTTTGCCTCTTCCTTTCAGTTTTGGCTTGAAGACTACTTCGAAAATAAAATAGGTACTCCTACTTATTTTGAGGGTCCCATTGCATGAAATAGTTTTTTATCCTTTGATATTTGGTCTATGAGTTTCTCTTTGGACTAAATGTGTTTTTTGTATAGTGCATACTGTTGGGTTTTATTTTTTTATCCTATTTGCCAGCCTATGTCTTTTGACTGGGGAGTTGAGGCCATTCACATTGAGTTATTCCTGAAATGTATTGACTTACTTCTTTCATTGCATTATACTCCTGCTGCTGATTTTTTTTTTCACTCTTCTGCTTAACTGCTTGCCCTACCTGGTGCATTCATTCTGTTAGACTTTTTGACTTTGTCAGCTTCACTTTCTCTTTCTAGGATATCCTTGAGAACTTTTTTTTGCAGTGCTAGTTTAGAGGTCATGAATTTCTTAAGGTGCTCTTTGTCACAGACAGACCTTATTTCTCTATCAATTTTTATAGTTTTGCAGGATATATCAGTGTGGGTTAGAAGTTGTATTCTTTTAGGGCTTGAAACACTTCACTAAAAGCTCTCCTGACCTTTAAGGTTTGTATTGTGAAGTCTGCTGTAATTCTAAAGGGTTTATCTTTATAAGTGATTTGTTGCTTTTATCTAGTAGCTTTTAAAATTTTGTCCCAGCTGGCCATGGTGACACACGCCTGTAATCCAAGCACTCAGAAGGCTGAGACAGGAGAATCGCTGTGAGTTAGAGACCAAATTGGGCTACATAGTGAATTCCAGTTAAAAAAATTTGTCCTTGTGTTGAACTTCTGGGACTTTTACTATGATGTGTCATGAAGAAGTTCTTTTGTGGTCTCAGCTATTTGTGGAGTTCTATATACCTTGCTTATCTGTGTGTTAAATTTTTCCCCATTCTTGGATAGTTTTCTCCTATTACTTATGTATACAGTTTCTTATGCCATTCATGCTGTCTTCTAATTTTTACAAAATTTGTCCTTGTGTTGAACTTCTGGGACTTTTACTATGATGTGTCATGAAGAAGTTCTTTTGTGGTCTCAGCTATTTGTGGAGTTCTATATACCTTGCTTATCTGTGTGTTAAATTTTTCCCCATTCTTGGATAGTTTTCTCCTATTACTTATGTATACAGTTTCTTATGCCATTCATGCTGTCTTCTAATTTTTACTAATTCTAGTTAATCTTTAATTAACCTTTTTGTGTCATCTAGAAGCTGTCAGATCCATTTTCCATGTTCTCATTATTTTTAAGGTATCTCTGAGTATATCATTGCCTGCTGTCTTAGATACTTTTCCCATAACTGATGCACAATACCTGAAACCCACAAATTAAAGGGAGAGAGGTTTATTTTGACTTGCAGTTTGTAGAGGTTTCAGTCCATAGTCCACTGGCTCCAAGGCAGGGTGGCATGACAGACAGGCAAGGTAGAAAAGAAGCAGCTCCTGGCATGGCAGCAGGAAGTGGAGAGATCAAGGGAGGAGGGAGGGAGATAAACCCTTTCAGGCCATGCCCCCAGTGACCCACCCCTCTCCAATCAGGCTTTACCTCCCACATCCCATTTAGCTATAAACTCATCAGTGGACTAATCTGCTAATGAATATCATGCACCCTCAATCTAATCACCTCTCAAAAGCCCCTATAAGTGCATGAAGCTTTGGACAGACAATAAACCATATTCACCCTGCATTGGCCCTTTTAGTTTTGATCCTCTATCCTCATATTGATGACTTCTGCTGCCCATACTTTCAATAGAATTTTTTTATCTCCTGGATTTTTGTTTGGACTCCAATTCTTTGCTAAACTCTTCATGTTTGTATCATTTTGTTTAGTTCAGCTAGCTTTTTGTTAGTGTTCTCTGTAAACTCACTGATCATTTTATTTAAATCTACTGTCTATTTAGTCATATCATCTTTGGGCTAAGTATCTTATTGATCTGATTTTTTTTAGTCTCTTCTTTTATCACTTCATATAATTCCTTTGTTTCTCTTTTGATTTTCTCCCCAACAAAAAAAGAAACCCAAATCCCCCAAAACCCAATAAATAAAGAGAAATGCATCCAAAAAAATAGCTCTATGTTTTTAAATGAGTGTTTTTTTTTTTTTTTTTTTTTTAGGGCTTGCAGTATTAGAACCCACCCAGATATGGAGGAGGGACAGTGAGTCACTACTATGTCCTATTTTGTTTCAACACTCATGTTTTTTGTCCTGGAAAAATTAATTTATAATTTTTGGGTCTCAGAACCAATTATTTGGTTTTCCATTATTTCTTATGGGAAAAATATGTTCAGTTCTCGAACTCTTTGGTGTTTGAACATGAATTTGGAATGTGTTGAGTTTGACAACCAAGGTATCACTGTAAATATCCTGGACCCATGGGTGTAGATCAGTGGTAGAGTACATGCTTTAATGTGCAGAGGTCCCCGGCTTGATTCCCAGCAGTAACATAACACACACACACACACACACACACACACACACACACACACACACACAAATAAAAATCTGAAATAAATACCAAAATCCCATGTGATAGAGATATAGAATTCAGTAGTCAGAAGAGTTTGAAATCAATTCATGTATTTACTACAGACTAAAAAAGTATCAGAAAATAAATTCCTAATCTGCAGCAGTTTGTCTGGTCCTCTGCATCCCAGTATATGTATGCGCACGTGTGCACACCCACACAGTGTACTTTCCAAGAGTCTCTTGAAACCCTTCCCTCACTCAGCTCCCAGCTGGAATTCATCCCAGAGACAGCTCAGCATGTCTGGTGCCTCCCTTGTCTCCAGTTCTCTTTCATTTCCATCTTTCAGCCCTTGTTTCCCTTCACGTGCAACGTTTATTCCTCTTTCCAAAGTCAACATTAATCCATGCCAACTCACTTCTTAAAATCCTGAAACTGTTTTTACCAAGTTCCTTATCCTCATAACAGAAGTTTTGTTTGTTTGTTTGTTTGAGATAAAGTCTCACTATGCACTTCAGGCTGGTCTTGAACTTACTAGGTAGCCCAGGTTGGCCTTGAACTCATGGTGATTCTCCAATCTCAACCTCCCTAGTGCTGGGATCACAGGTGTGCAACCCACTGCATCTGGCTGTCAAATGATTTTTAGTTCCCATTCACAAAATTGAAGTTCAATGAGAGTTCAAGCTTTAGCCTTCCAGTGTATTTATACATACACCATTACTTCTGTCTAGAATTTCTACCTTCTGTTCTTCCCTGATCTGAATCCCCTCTCAACTCCCTTACCCTAAGAGAGCAACAAATTCTAGAAGTCACACTGGATTAAAGGTCAGTGAGATATCTGGGATCCTCCTACTTCATATGACATTGAGTGGGTCCCTTGACTTTTTTAGTTTCCCTTTCTTTAATCTGGAAATATAACCTCCCCCAAAAGTATTAGCCACTAAGGAAAGTTTTTCGCAGACATCATTTCATGTAATCATCACAATACATTTATTATTGGCAATTTTTCATTCCTTTCTTTTTTTTCAAACAGTAACAGAATTTTTCTTTGCTCTCCAGTTTCATAAAATATAACAAAATTCTTGGGAAGACCCTTTAAGCATTATTTTAATTTTATTGAGTTTATTGGTACATTTTAGGGATACAGTACAGTTACATTCATTGTTGGGATCATGTACCTTTACATGGCAAGTCTTGATTCTCATTTTTTCCCCTTACCTCTGCTCTCCCTTCACCCCCTCCTCCCCTCCCCATCTACAAACACTTTATTTTCATCTTTTCATTCTCTCACATTTTTTTCTTTTCCCTTTTTGTTCTTCCCCTACGCATCACACCTCAATATATATTATTTTTGCATACTCAAATTAACGGCATATATTTGAATTTGGAACCAGATATATCACCTGGATATTTGGGAGGAAAAACAAGTCTCTTAGGAGATTTGGAAGAAGGCCACAGATATGATTAACCAGACTATGGATTTTAAACTGCTGTGATATTCTCCAAGGTTTTTTAAATGTATTTTTTGGTAAATTTTTTTATTGCAATATAATTCACATAATAATGTATTACACAATTTTGAAACACAAACTTCAATGCCATTTAGTACATTGACAGTGTTGTGTAAATATCACCAGTCTAATAGTATATTTCTATTGCCCCCAAAAGAACTCTGAACCCATTAGTAGCTCTCATTATATTTCCCACCCCCTTCATTTCTTTTTCCTTTTTCTTTTTTTAATGGTTCTGGGGACTGAACCCAGGGCCTCCCTTATGCTAGGTGAGCACTCTGCCCCTGAACTATACCCCATTCCCCACCTTCGGTCCTTTTATCACCAAATGGCATTTCAGGTGTAGATGTGCCACATTTTATTCAGTCAACAGTTGATGGCCATTGAGATTGCTTTCTACAACTTTGTAGGTGTTATAATTAATGCTGCTATGTGTATTCATGGATGGATCCCCCCCTTTTTTTAACATGCCAACAACCCTATTGAAGGATATGCTCCAAGGAGCTTAGAGTGAGGGCAAAGGAACATGAGCCAGAGAAGGAAGAAGAAATAAAAAAATGGAGCATCATCAAACTGATCATGACTTTGCAATCAAGTACAACCAGTGGCTGCAGAGAGACTTTGAGATGCCTATGACTTGGAGCAGTTCACTAGTCAAAAAAGAGGCATACAATTCTTTGCCACCTTCCTGTCTCATTTTTTTCCTCATTGAGTTTATTGGTACATTTAGGTATACAGTACAATTACATTCATTATTGGGATCTTGTACCTTTACTTGACAGATCTTGGTTCTCATGTTTGCCCCTTGTCCCTGCTCTCCCTTCACCCCTTCCTCTCCTTCCCATTTACAAACATTTTTTTCCATTTTTTCATTTTCTGCTATTCTTTTCTTTCCCTTATTACCTTTCCCCTACCCTTCCCAGTTTCCCTACACCTTTAGCCCCTTTCTTCCTATTTCACATTGTCCATTATATCATTAGGATCTTATGTACTGTTATAGTTTATTCACACCAGAGAAACTATTTGGTATTTACAGATATGTGACTTATTTATTTCCCTTGGGAGTATATCCTCAATATGAATCCATTTTCCCATGAATGACTCTAATTTCTCATTCTTTATGGCTGAGTAATATTCCATTTTATAGAAAAACTACAGCGTCTTTATCCAGTGTCCAACTGATGGGAAAATGGGCTGTTTCCAAGTTTTAGCTATTACAAACTGTGCAGCTATAAACATGGGTGAGCATATATCACAGTGGTATAATTCTTTTAATTCTTTTGGAAAGATACCCAGCAGAGGGATAGCTGGGTCAAATGGAACCTCTAATCCTACTTCTTTGAGGTATCTCCATATTGATTTCCATAGTGGTTGCACCAGTCTGCACTCCCACCAACAATGGAGAAGGGTTCCTTTCTCCCCACAACCCCACCAACATTTGTTATTGTTTGATTTCTTGATAGCAGCCATTCTTTGGGGGGTGAGGTGGAATCTCAGTGTTGTTTTCATCTGCATCTCTCGAATGACCAGTGATGTGGAACATTTTTTCATATAGTTACTTGCTGTTTTTACTTCTTTTTCTGAGAAATGTCTGTTCGTTTCAGATGCCCATTTTTGAATCGGGTCTTTATATTTGGAGGGGCTAATTGTTTTGAGTTCTTTCTGTATTCTAGATAATAGTCCTTTGTCTGAGGAGCAGCTGGTAAAATTTTTTCCCCACATTGTAAGTTGTCTCTTAGTTCTGTTGATGGTTTCTTTTGCAGTACAGAAGCTTTTTAATAAGATGAGATCCCAGTTGTTGATTCTTTCTGCTAGTTCCTGTGCTACTGAGGATTTGTTCATAAAGTCTTTTCCTATGCCAATGTCTTCCAGAGTTCTGCCTAACTTATCTTCCAGCAAGTTTAGTGTTTCAAGTTCGGTGTTTCTGTTTTTATCTAGATCTTTCATCCACTTGGATTTTAATTCAGTGCCTGGTGAGAGATATGGTTCTAGTTTTAATCTCTGGCAGGTTGAGATCCAGTTTTTGCAACACCATTTATTAAAGAGGCTATCTTTCCTGCAGTGGAGACGGTCAGCTCCTTTGTCATAGATGAGGTAGCTAAGTACCTTTGGGGTTCTTTTTGTGTTTTCCAGTCTGTTCCACTGACCCTCAGGTCTCTCTCCTTGCCACTACCATGTTGATTTTATCACAGTGGCTTTGTAGTATAGTTTCCAATTGGGAATTGTTATACCCGCTGCCATGTGTCTGTTGCCTAGGATGGCTTTTGCTATTCTAGGTCTCTTCTGGTTCCAAATGAATTTTTGGATTCTTTTTTTCTAGTTCTGTGAAATATAGTGTTGGAATTTCAATTGGCATTGCATTGAATCTGTATCAAAGTACGTCCTCCAGGGCTTTAACCCCTTGCATGAATCCATTTGTTATTACTATAACTAAATACTTGAGGCATGCTACTTTATAAAAGTAGATTTATTTTGGTTTATGCTTCTGAAGGTACAGGGTCAAGGAGTCCCATCTGGTGATATCCAAGGTGGCGCAGAGCATCATAGGATAAGAGACAGTAAGCACACCTGTGTCTGTATGGCTCTCTCCCTCTAAGGCCACCAGAATTCAATCATGATGACTCTAACATAATGACCTTCTTTAATCCTAATCACTACCTAAAGGCCCCACCTCTAAACACCATAGTGAATTTACGTTTCCACACTTAATTCCTCACAGTGGGGATTGAATGTCAACATGTGAAGTCTTGTGGTATACTCAAACCATATATAAGCCATAGTAGCCTTTTGTCCTCTGAGTCACATTTCCTCACCACCACAGTGAACCACAGTGCTGGTCAGTAGCACAGTACTGTGGTCACTTCCTGTCAGTTGGTGCCATTCATGGGGGTTACTTGATTGGGGTCTATAGAAGCTGCTTCGAGGGTGTGCTGACTGAGGGAACAGCACAAACCATCACTAGAGGAGTTTTGGCTGAGAAGCAAGGCCCGTGGCTGAGGGACTGTGTCCATGAGCAAATGAAACTGAGCAGTCCCGAATAGGGTAACAACTGGCTCCAGCACACTGGCTGCCCAGAAAGTGCAGCTGATTTGCTTCCAGTCAATCAGTTGGGTGGCTTCACGTTCTGCTGCTATGTAACAGACTACCTCAAAACTCAGCAGGGTACAATGCTGCCTTCTTTCTTCAGATTTTGTATGTTTCCTGAACTTAGCTGGTTGGTTCTTGTGTGGGGTCTCTCCTTAGGTGGCAGAAGTGGCTGGGCTGGGATAGTTAACAGTGGCTATTTGCTCCAACTTTCCCCAGACCTGCACTTCCCATGATACCTGTGGCTTGGCTTTCTCACACCATGTGACAACCTGGTGATGTGTTCCAAGAAGGTGAATTCCCAGAGCTAGTGTTCCATGATAGCACTGCCTTCCTTATGGTAAATTAAAGCTTTGAAAGGTTAAATAAGAGGGTTGGGTCATACAGAAGTTACAGGAGTGATCATCCCTGTCCTGTGTCTTAGTCACTTTCTCATCACTGGGACACCCTTAATTTAAAGGAGGAAAGGTTTATTTTGGCTCACATTTTCAGGCCATAGTTGACTGGTCCCAAGGCAGAAAGGCCTGGGTGGAGGAAAGCTGAGCATGTCATAACATTCAGGAGCAGAGAGTTAAAGGGAGGAACCAGGAAGGGTGAAATACTTTTCCTTCACAATATTCCCACCGCATTCATTTCCCAGGCCCTACCTCTTAACAGTACTTTTATTTGTGTGTGTGTGTGTGTGTGTGTGTGTGTGTGTGTGTGTGTGTGTGGTACTGGGGATTGAACTCGGAACCTTATCCTTGTGAGGCAGGCACAGGCAGCAGCACCAGTGAACTAAATCTCCAGCCCTCCTAACAGCACATTTGACTATAAACTCCCACAATCCAATCACTTCCCCAAAGCCCTGCCCATAGTTGCATGAGGCATAGGAGGGACATCTAGATATAAACCATTACATTCTGGTACTATCACATGATTGTGGGTTTGCCACACAATAAATGCTCAGTATATATCACTGCTTTCCTTTCATTACCTCTACATGTTTTGAGTGCTTACTGTGTACAAAATACTGAACTACGCCCTTTGGAGGCTGCAAGATGAAATAAGACACAGGTCCTGCCCTTAAGCTTAAATCCTGGGTGGGGGTATAGTTCAATAGTAGAGTGAATACCTAGCACGTGCAAGATTTTGGGCTCAGATCCCAGTACCAAGATAAAAAGAAGCTTATATCTAAGTTGGTAGACTGGAAAGATGAGTGCAGTGAGAGAGGGCCCATGAAGGTAAAGCTTCTTGAACTTGAGGATCTCCAAGGAGAGAAGGAAGGACCCGTTGTGAAGTAACAAGGGAAAAGGACTGATGAAATTTAGAGGAAAGATTTCTCCTCCCTGCCCCCTTTGTCTCCCTTCCTGCCCTCTGTTGGGCTGTGGAAAGCAGTGGGGGGTGCAGCCCTCCACAACTCTAGAAGGATTGTGGGTACAAGATGCTTAAAAATGTTG
The DNA here is from genome assembly GCF_012274545.1 of Fukomys damarensis. Classification (NCBI taxonomy): domain Eukaryota; kingdom Metazoa; phylum Chordata; class Mammalia; order Rodentia; family Bathyergidae; genus Fukomys; species Fukomys damarensis. Next base: position 15,994,295 of record NW_022900951.1, on the reverse strand, counting down.
GTAGTTTTTATAGAGAATTCTGATATGAGGTTGAAATACTGTATAGGTGGGGAGATTTTAATCCATGAGACACATAATATTCATGGCTTATTCATTCAACAACTTTGAGTACCTTCCATCTGTAAGGTGCTTGGAATTAAGAGATAAAAGCTTAAGGGCCGGGGATTTACCTCAGCCAAGCTCAATCCCCGGTACCAAAAAAAAAAAAAAAAAAAAAAAAGAGAGGGAGAGA
>NW_022900951.1:15990302-15993976 GCF_012274545.1 Fukomys damarensis | reverse complement strand
AAAAAAAAAAAAAAAAAAAAAAGAGAGAGAGAGAGATAAAAGCTTAGAGGACGAGGGTCAAATGAACGGATCCAGGCAATAGAATGTGGGCCAATAAGAATCTTAGCAAAGGTAAATGCTAAGGGGCAGGTGTTCTGTCACTTGTGCAGACATGGTTAGGGAGCCCACTCTGCTGGGATCAGGACATATAGAGGGGAGCCACAGGCAGAGCATTACCTTCTAGAGTCAGCATGGTCAAGAACAGCAGTTCTGCCAGGCATGGTGACACATGCCTGTAATCCCAGCACTTGGGAGGCTAAGGCAGAGGGGATCCGTGCAAGTTCAAGGCAAGCATGGGCCACATAGCAAGACCCTGTCTCAAACAAACAACAATGACAAGTAGCAGTTCTGAAGCTGGAGATGCTAGACTAGTGGTAGCAGACTCTCTGGGGACATATTAGGCGGACCCTGTCTCACCTGGGACCCCTTTCATCAGAAACCAGGGAAATGGCATCCTGAAATTTGCTTTCACAAGCTCTCTGGATGGTTCTGATGTTCTGGGGTATGAGAACTGGCTATACATTTGAATCCTATGGGGAGCATTTAGAGCACCAAAGCCCAGGCCACACTTGAAAATGATGGGACCAGGATCTGAAAGGAACCCAGGCATCTGTGTGTGTTTTTCTTTAATCCCCCCAGGTGATTCCACTGTGTAGCCAAAGTTGAGAAGCAGTTGTATAGTGTCCATGTGCTTAATCAGGTCATCGCAGTACAAATCAGAGTCACCCCTGAAGTGGGAAAAAGTCAGTACTTGTCAGGCCTGCAGAGGGAAGGGTGTTGGCCATTCCCCAAGGGATCAAAGAGGACTCCCCATAGGAGGCAAGTAGCTCCCATTGGCCTTCCTGTTACATGAGGTTTTCACTCCTGGTTTTCTTTCTTCTTTCCCAGACATTCTATGTGCACAGATGTGAGTGTAGTTGGGAAGATTATTTTAAAATTCACTTAATGCAATTAATTTTTTAAAGTCAAACACAGCTGGCTTCCCTTAAAAACTGTATTTCAATAATGATTCTTACCAGTACTATGAATAATTGACTAATATCAGCTCATTAATATTCTAGTAGGAGAGTGCTTCAGGCTAGTAAAATTCATTTTAAAATTAGCTTTTAAAAATGTGTAGCTGAAGCCCAAGGCTAACAGAAAGTTACCCCAAGCAACAGCAATTCAGTGGAGTATGAGATTTTACGCAGTTTTGTTAACATAAAATTGTTTTGCTACTCAGAATTCGTTTTTAATTTCCCATAGTTATGTGTTGCCTAGAAAAAGGCCTCTGTCTCAGAGGTGCATGTTTAACTGGGATCAAGAGTGGGGCAGGGGTGGTTCTGACATGAGTACCCTTGTCTTCTTGGTTAGGGTCCCTCAGAGTGTTTCGGTGATCCCTCTTTGTCTCTCCCAGGGCTTCACCCTTGGGCCAAAGTTGTTTCCTATGTAATTGAATGTTTGGGGTCATTGTTGGTTTATATGAAAGGTACAAGAAATAGTATAGAGATCCAGGCATAGTGGCACATACCTGTAATCCCAGCACTTGAAGGCTGAGGTAAGAAGATATTTGAGACCAACCAGCCTGGGTTACGTAGTAGATTTGAGACCAATCTGGAATACATAATGAGATTAAAAAGAGAGAGCTCCCATGTACTCTATACCCAGTTTCTTCACATGGTAATATCTTGTAAAACCTTACAGTAATATCACATCCAAGGTGTTGAAATTGATATAGGCAAGATTAAGAACCATTACCATAGAGAACCTTCATGATGCCCTTTATAGCTACCCACTACCTCCTGCCTCTGATTCCTCAATCCCTGGCTAGCAGGAATCTGTTCTCCATCTGTTCTCATGAGGTTCAAAGATAAAATTGGGCCCCTGGTTTAAATAAAGACTGACAATAAATGTACACATATAAGGCATGTTATCAGCGATGATTGGGTAGGAAAAGTAAAACTCGGATTTCATGCTATGCAGAAAGAAAGGCTTCCTTTTACAACTGAATTCATTATCAACTCATGATTGTATTATGCCTTTCTTTAAAAGGCATCCCCTCGTGTTAGTGTTCATGACAGTCTACCAGAGTTCATCTAGCCAGTTTAAATCTGGCTGTGTTGTAGTAGAGGTAGTAACTGATTGAGTCCATGCCATCTGGTTTGTGCTTCACTTCTCCTTGCCTTGGGATCAACCCAGAATGCCTCTCTTCAGCCTCTGGAGGCTCACTAATAGTCAAAGGATAGAATCTGGATATGCAAGTTAATTATATGGCTTCCTCCCACCCCCCTTTTGGTACTGGGAATCGAACTGAGGGACCTGTGCTTGCCAGGTAGATGCTCTATCACTGAGCTACATTCCCGGCCCTGGCTTTTCTCTTTGAAAGGGTGTCCTTAGACAATCTGCTTCACACATGCTATGTAGACTTAGGGAAGATACCCAACCTCAACTTTACCCAGCAGAAGTGAACTCTAACTGCACTGTCAGATCTTGCTTTTCCACATCTGCCCCAGAACAGCTAACAGTAAAGGGAGAGAATGACATGAGTGAGCTGCCAGGCATCTCATTCAGCTCTATGCAGTGAGGTAGCCACCAGCCACATGTGGGTTTTGAGTGCCTGAAATGTGTGTATTGTGACCGAGGAAGTGAACTTGTATTTAATTTTGATGATATAAAATTTAGCCACGCATGGCTTGTGGCTGCCAAATGGACAGCACAGAGATTGCAGGTAACCCTCATTGGGTGGTTTGAGTCCCTCTACCCCCTGCTGTGGAGCAAAGCTGAATTGCATGGCACAAGTGAAGAGAGGCCTACGGTTGTCCTCAGGGTCCTCTGGCTACCTCTGTTTCCCACCCGGTATCAGTGTCTTAAGACACTGCTGAGCGTACATTTCCAATCAATTTGAGAAGGAAACATGAACTGTCTTACCCGGACAGTTGCCATATCTGTACTCAGGTGAGCCAGTGCTTGGCTCACAAGCACTTCTCTGATGAGCTAGGCTCATGCTTCGGCCCCACCAATTTGCAGGCACCAATTTTCGCCCTTGGTACCAGAATAGGGTTTGTTCCCTCTGCGCATCACTGGGTCACAGCGCCAAGATCAAGGTGTTACATTTCCTTCTTTGCAAAAGCAGTGATTAAAAGCATGGGTTTTGGAGTCAGGTTCTTGCTTTGGAATCTGCTTTTTTTTCACTTTTGACAGTGTGACCTAGGAAAAGTTAATTAATTTCTCTGTGCCTCTGTTTCTGCACCTATAGGATAAGGATTGTAATAGTATCTTTGCCGTCCTAGGGTAGTTGGGCCCAGTAAATTTGAGCAGCGCACTTAAGTACACAATAACTGCTTGAGCATCATCTCCTGTTGTGATGCCGGTGGCGATGACTATAAGCAACATAATAAAGATTTTCTTTCAGAGGAAATGACTTGAGGTGTGACTCTTACATGTGCCCACAAGGGGGCAGCCTAAGACTGTGTATGTCCCTGGAGCAACCAGCTTTGTAAAACTTTAAGGTGATGTGGGCAGTTTTATGTGCTTGGCCCTTTTTCTTCTGTTTTCTTTTTCTTTCCTCCTTCCTTTCTTCCTTCCTTCCTTCCTTCCTTCCTTCCTTCCTTCCTTCCTTCCTTCCTTCCTTCCTTCCTTTCTTCCCCTCTCCCTCT
>NW_022900951.1:15965562-15990068 GCF_012274545.1 Fukomys damarensis | reverse complement strand
TCCCTCTCCCTCTCTTTCTGTTTGAAGAACACATTGGAATTACCTTAGATCTGGGGTAGACCCATTACTACCAAGAAGGTGGCAAGGGCAGTAGAGAATAAGGTTCAAGTCCTACTTAGGTGGGCAGGTTGGTGTGGGTGCTGAGGGAAGCGTCTGTTCAGGAGCTCTAGGCTTTTCTTTAATAGTTTTTCCATACAGTATAAATTCATACAAGTGAGTCTTCATGTCAGCATAGTAGAAACTTGATTTTCTTTCGCAGATCCCCTGCCATTAACTTCATGCCGGCCTTTGGAGCATTGTGTATCTCAGAGGTACCAGGTGAGGGGCTCTAAAGCCCAAGCTGAGCAGACCCAAGGCTATGTCAGTTATACAGGGCTCTGGGGCCTACCAGGGGAGATTGAGTTACAGAGATTTCTGCAGTAAAAGAGAATCAAATAAGGTCTTAGCAAACTGTGTGGGAGTGCAGGATATCATGGGTCTAGGGAACTGTGGGGTTTTAACAGGTGATGAGGGAGGCGGGTAATGGAAGAAGGGGGCAGTGCAAGCCAGAAGGTATATGGGAAAAGGTCAGTGGTACCATCATGTTGGGAAGAGAGTTCAGCGTCAGCACAGGGGGGACCTAGAATGAGTTAAGTATTTGGTTCATGTGGTATTCGTATCGGTGGTAGCCTCAAAATAATTAAGAATTGACTGAAGAAACATGGAAGATGGTGCTTGTAGTCCACGGTTGATTTTCTAGTACTTTTCTCTTGAGCTTTAGTGTCCCAGATACATAATACAGCCTGAAAAAACAGAAATGTGGGGAATCGTGACAACCCAGAGTTTGTTGCCTCATCCCCTGTCCACTTTCCCAGTGCCTTCTGGGCCCCTCTCCTGGACACCAGCTGGCAAGATCCTCCCTGGAAGAGCACAGGTTCCATGGCAGCAAGGCATCTTGTGCAGCCAGTGTGATGCTCTCAGAGAGGAAGGCCCAGGTGCTGGAGATATGAATCTGGTTGCATTAGCACTAGAGCCAGTTCTTTCAGAACAGGGTGCTTCAAAGTTATGCTGCTAACACTCACAACCAGTTGTAACTGAATGCAATAATTTATTTCTAGCCTTTAAACAACTGTGAAGATCCATTTAATCTAATTTAGTAGGCCCTTTAGGGTCCTGTAGGGATTAGATGGAGGTGCACGGCTCCAGGGATATTTCCTGGACATTTCTGGGAGAGCTGTCATTTGTTCTCTTACTGGTTATAGATATTTGAAAGACAAGTAAGCAGGATTACATTATATCCTTTCTTCTTTGGTTCTGAGATGCTAAACTGAGATCAGCGCAAACTTGGCAGAACTGAAATCAAACTTGAGTGTTGAATTTCACAGAGGCTCCAAAGAAGAAGCTCTCTCCTGAAGAGCTTGTATGTGTCCCTCAGCAGTTGGCTCCTTTCAGAAAGTAAAATGTTCATGATCTGTGTAATAGTCTATATCACAAACCTTGTCCACTTTTGTGCATCTCTTCTCCCCCAGGTGTCCCTATCCTCAGGCCTGGAAACTGGACTAGAAGAGGCCTGGTGAACTTCTCTGCATATGGCCAGGCCTCTCTGTCACTCACCATACTATCTGACCCGTCCAGGGTCAGGCCTGGGGACAGAGGCCTACAGAAAGGGCCATGTCCTCTTGGGCTGATGTCCATACCACTTTGCAGATGTGTGTGGAAGCTGTGGCTGTTGCCTTTCAGCTGTTAGGGCCCGGCTGCATATGTGTGTCAGGGAGTGATAGATCAGCTTACCTTTAGATAAGTTTAGATGGCGATGGTTAACATGCTGGTAGCCAGACCTGAGGTGTATGCCCAGCTGCCTCTAATGTTCAGCAAATAGAGAAAGAGTGAAAAGCTAAGTATCATTGTGTTTTCTTTTCTATAGGCATGGATGGATTTTTAAAATCGGATGAGAGGCAAAGACTAGCCAAAGAGAGACGAGAAGAAAGAGAAAAATGTCTGGGTAAGTTGTACACTTTGGCTGTTTAGGTCCAAGAAAGAGGAGTAGTGTCTTTCTATAAATCTTAGAAATCTGAGAATGAATGCGAAGAGAATTAGAACAGTTATTAGTTAAATATGAAGAATTGAGAGTAAACCCACAGGTCTGTTGGCATGCTAATAAATGTTACATAATTTGCTAAACAGCCCACTCACTCACTCAGCAAACACCAAGCCTGTGATGTGTCCTGGCCATCATGGTAGGGGCTAGAGACATGTTGGTGAAGAACAGAAACCTTGGCAAGTCCGAATGCCCTTAGGCGCCTGCTGTGTGCACTCTTTCAGCTTGCCTTTTGAGCATCTAAAAGGTCTATCTTTGGGAGAACTGAGAAAATCAGCACTTAAATCATTTTAGAACAGGAGGCCCCAGTTGAGAAAGGCATTTTTCTTTTTCTCCATTAAGTTTATTTGGTACATTTTAGGCATACAGTAAAGTTACTTTCATCACTGGAACTTGTACCCTTACATGATATATCTTCGTTTGTTTGTTTGTTTGTTTGGTACAGGGGATTGAAGTTGGACCCTTGTGCTGGTGAGGCAGGAGTCAGCACCACTGAGCCAAATCCCCGGCCCTACATGATGTATCTTAGTTCTTACTTTTTTCCATTCCTCTGCCCGCTCATCGACCCCTTCACCCCTTCCTATTTACAGAGACTTTGTTTCCATTTTTTCCTTTTCTCATATTTTTCCCTTTACCTTCTTTCCTTTCCCCTACCCCTTTAGACCTTTTCTTCCTGTTTCACATTATCAATTATACATTTTGATCCTTATGTGCACTTTTAGTTTCTCACACCAGATAAACTATTCAGTATTTACTTAAGTGTGTTCTATTTATATCACTTAAGAGTTATCGCCTCAATGTGCATCCATTTAGCTGTAAATGCCTCTAGTTTCTCATTCTTTATAGCTGAGTAGTACTCCATTTTCTTAAGAAAAACCCACTTTTTCTTTATCTAATCATCAGTTAATGGGACTGGGCTGTTTCCAAGCTTTAGCTATTACAAACTATGCCACTATAAACATGGGTGCACATATATCACTGCAATATGATTTTTTAAATTCTTTTGGAAAGATACCCAGCAGAGGGATGGCTGGGTCAACTGGGACTGCTAATCCTAGTTGTTTGAGGTATCTCTATTTTGATTTCCACAGTGATTGCCCCAGTCTGCACTCCCACCTCTAGTCCCAGCTCTTTGAGGTATCTCCATATTGATTTCCACAGTGGTTGCACCAGTCTGCACTCCCACCAACAATGGAGGAGGTTCCCTTTCTCCCCACAGCCCCAGCAGCATTTGCTATTGGTTGATTTCTTGCTAGCAGCCATTCTTCATGGGGTGAGGTGGAATCTCAGTGTTGTTTTCATCTGCATCTCTCAAATGGGCTGTCTTACTTCTTGAGAGCTCTAGACAGATAAATACAATAGAGTGTTCTCTAAGGGTGCCATGAAGTAGATAGCTGCTGATTGCCCATTGAATTGAGGTAAACAAGGAGCTTTCTAGTCCTTGCTTGGCCACCCCCTGGGCAGCTGAGGCATCCTCTACAGGGAACCTTTGGTCAGGTGGAGTTAAGGGCCTCTTGGTAAATATTGTGGTGGGATAACCAGTCTTAGTCATTTATTTTAACCCTTTGCCCACGTCAGTATCTGATGCTTGGTACATGTACCTTTAACATGGTTTTGAAAGAATGTCCCCCTAAAACTGTAATTCTCAAGTGGATGTGTGGTTTAGCCACTGTATATAAGGTTTGACTAAATGATAGTAACAATAGTCAGAGCTCCTGTATGTGAGGTTACTTATTGTGTGTGTACTTTATGTCACTATCTCATTTAGTCTTCACTGTATTGTGGTATAGTAAACATGACTGTCCCCACTTCACAGAGGAGGAAACCGAGACAGAGATACGGCATGGTTAATGTGCCCAGGGTCATCCAGCTAGTGTCAGGCGCCACAATCCCTGATCTCAATCGTTACATCCTAGGATCTCACCAGAGTCTTTTTTTTTTTTTTTTTTTTTTTGTCTCCACTCTTCTGTTTTGGATCTTAATCCAAACCAGATGGAGTGCTCTAGATGACATTTCTGTTCTGCTTTTCTTCTCCAGCTGCCAGGGAACAGCAGATCCTGGAGAAACAGAGAAGAGCCAAGCTCCAGTATGAAAAGCAAATTGAGGAGCGATGGCGAAAACTGGAGGAACAGCGGCAGCGGGAGGACCAGAAGAGGGCTGCTGTGGAAGAGAAGAGGAAGCAGAAACTCCGGGAGGAGGAGGTGAGGTCCTTGGGGCCCCTGCCCCCACTGCAGCCAGCTCAGTGTAGTGCTTAGGGTATCTGGGCATCTTGCCCAGCCTGGGGTACAAGAGAGACCTGCTTCTTTACTCACCATGCCTCCTTTCAGCACTGCAGATCCAGTGGAAGCATCACTTGCATAGGATCAAAGAATTACCCATTTAAATCAGGTGCCACTTTGCTGTATGATTGGGCAAGCCAGTTGGCTTCTCTGGGACCTAATTTACTTTTCTCTGCACTGTGGTGTTGGATTTGGTGCTCTCCAAGGTCCCTTCCAGGCATAACCTTCTCTGACTAAATTAAGATTTCACAGGGGGTTGGGGTAGAGGCTGGGTGATACAGACCTGAGTGTTACAGCCAGAGATGGCACCTCCAGGGCAGACACAAGAATGGAGTGTAAGCTGTGGGGGTTGAGAGTAACATGGTCCTTTTATTCACTGCTGGAAAATCAGTCTACTTTTAAATACAAAGATGCTTGTGTACTTAAATATTAATAGTGTTCTTTACTTTAATCACCCTTTCTTTCCAGTTAACCTTTAAAAAAAAAGAATCGTAATGCAATTATCTCTATAGAGAACTTTAATGTAAAACTTTGAAAATGTATTTAGAAAGCATATTTGGGTTATAGATTTTCTTAAGTATCTTTTAAGGATGTAATCATAGCTTTGTATCAGGTGATAATCATTTTTTATTCATAAGGTATAATGACTCATCTTTTATATGAACAATGTAGCAGTTTATATCACTACAGGATATAAAACTTCTGTATAAATTTGGTATTTTTAACAAAACGGAATGGTTGTTTATCACTGTATATATTTATCCCTTCCTCTTTTTTAATTTAAAAAGCACATGAACATGACACAAACAAACACAATTAGACCAGTCTTGGTCCACAAAACACCTGTTTACAATTTCTTTGCTCCTCTTAGCGAATGAAGGTCTAAGCAAGGCTCTTAATCAACATGGTTCACCATTGCTGGCTGTGGCTTCATCTGCTCTAAGTTCAAATCCTATCTCTACCTCTAAGCAGCTAGTAGCCAGGAGTCACATAATCCCTCTATCTTGTCTGCTGAGCCCCCAGAGATGCTTATAGGAATTAAAGGAGGTAACTTTTTTCTTTTGAGATAAGGTCTCACTATGTAGTAGAGACTGACCTGAACTCACTATGTAGCCCAGGCTGGTCTTGAACTCACAGAACTCACAGCGATCCTCCTGCCTCAGCCTCCCGAGTACTGGGATTACAGGCATGCACCACCATGCCCAGTTTAAAGGAGGTGACTTTTGTGAAAATGTGCAGCAAAGCACCTAGCACAGAGTAATCACTCAGAAATATAAGATTCCCTCCAGTTTTACTTCAAACTGACTGGCTGAAGCAAGGTCAAGAGGAAGCTACTCAGGAGAGATTATGGCACAGAATCTATAGACTATAAAAAAAGCCAAGAGTATGAGAGGCTCATTTGGTAACAGGACAGATTTCTCCTTTCTTAGCCTGTGTATTTCTCCAGAGTCACTGGACTCGCCCATTTTCCATTTCTTAACAATTATAGCCCATTGCCCTCCTTCCTGCCCACTGAATTTTGATTCCTGACATCTTGTGAGATTGCTGATTCAGGAGAAAGTTTGTCATTACTGCTGCCAGGAAGGAGTATTATAAAGTGCCACATTAGATGTTTCTCATGCTCTGACACATCCTGCAGTGTCACAGGGGTCCGCTTTTGAGATAATCCCTGTGTATAATTTTCCATTATAGAAAATTAATGCTGGAGGCATGTTAAACTAAGCAATCAGATGACTCTTCCTTGCAGATGAGGAAATGTCACACCAGATGGTTGGTCCTGATGCAGCTGAATCCTTAAAGGCTTTACTTCCAGTTAATTTTGTTTGCTTCTGTGCTTTCTTGCATTGCTAATATGGCAAGCCAGGGGTAGGGATGCTGACTAACCCTTGTCAGTATAAACACAATCTGAGCTTGCTTTTTTCTTCTTCCTAGGCATGGCATGGCACAGCAGGGCAGGGATGGGCTGGGCTGAGAGTCAGACTTCCCAAGGTTGTGTAGTAGCCCAAGGAAACAGAAGCCTTCCTCTACCACCTGCTCCCTCCGTTAGTGCCCCAGGAGACGGAGGTGTAGCTTAAGGACTTGCCACATCCAAACTGGCCACTTAAGCACGTTGGTGTTGGTATACTTCCAATACAGAGGCTCATTTGGTATCATCATGGTTGATCTTTAGGGAGGGATGAGTCTGCCCTGCAGAAGCCCCTCTCCAAAGAAAGCCCTCAGCATTCTCTCCCATGCTTCTTGGAGAGCTCTGCCAGGGCTGCTGCATGCTTGGTGCCTGTGGAGATTCTTGATCTCTTCTTAGTGCCAGATTTAAATTCTTTTCATCACCATCAATGAGGAAAAAGCCTCAGTGAGAATATTGTTCATCTTGTGCAGACCATTTTGCTTCTCTACCTAGTTAGAAAATGTTTGGGTTGCCCTCATTCTACCTCTCCAGGTCTAATATTTAGGAGATCCCTATGAGACCTGTTGACACCTCACCCTCCTCTGCTCTCACCTCATGTCCCTATGGTGATCACGGTGACTTTTGGTATCTCTTCATGTCTGTACCAAGGCAGAAATGTTTTGGTGTCTTGGCATGTCCCTCCCACAGCCACCACATTAGGGGTACAAGAAAGGACAGAAGCAAATAGAAAATTATCCAGAAGTGAAACCACTAAAGACTTAGCTGCAGCAGGAGGAAACATCTAACATCACACTCCCTCATCTGCAAGGCAAAATGAAGTCTTGCTCCCAGAGGTCTCAAGGATTGGCAGTAATGGCAGGTAGTGTCAGACCTGTTCTGCAGGTGAGAGAATTCCGTATCCACTTGAGACTGTAACCTTGAATTCATTCTCTTGCTGAAGACCACCTTTCTCCTTCAGGTGGATTCTTACAGTGGTCACATGCTGCACAACACCAGAATCAGCTGCCAGAACAAGTTTCTGTCATCTGAGTTAAGGCTGACAGTCTATTCTCCACCTGGGAATGCAGCTTCCTGAGTAGTGGCCCTGGAAGGAGCGATTTGGAGAAGTCAACTCTGTGTTCTTGTGCTAAACAGATAACCAAGAAAGGTTTCTTTTTTTTAAAGAAAGTTTTCTTTAAAGAGTGGCTTCATTTAAGTCAGTTTGATACATCTGAACTGTTCATACTGTCATTGTTTGATAGCTAACAAAAGCCACCAACTTAAGTATCAAGAAATTTGTGAATTCACCTATAAAAAAACTTCACTCAGCTGGGTGAGGCACCATGCTGACTACTTGGCCAGATGCAGAAGTCTCTTTCTGAAGGAAAAGGCCCTCTTTGGAGCCCTGGTGAGGACAATTGGGAGCTTGTACCTGCTATGTCATTCCTGAACACATATAGTAAAAGCAGTGGAAAAGACACCCGCCCTCCTGCCAGATGCCCCTCTCTGGGTAATAGCGTCTGGGCCATTCCAGCTAGAGGACTTTTGTACTGCTTGGCCAGCTCAGTGGGTCGCCTTGATCACAATTCTCCGCGTTCATTCTGTCAGATCTAGAGCCAGAGCTCAAGGGTTCAAGAGTAAAACCTTCCTTGTCTCTTCCTTTTAGCAAGCCCCACCCAGTAAAGGATATTCTAAGGACAAGAATTTGCTTTCCTCTTTCTCTGTCCTCTGTTGATCATCAAATGATACTCAGGAGAATGAAAACTTGGCAGGAACTTCAGTGTGCAGTATGCGGTCCTAATATTTATTATACTGTTTTTTTTCTGAGGTGACTGAATTTCTCTCCACTGCTTTCTCATGCTCAGCCTTTCCTCTAACCAGTGATTCTCACAGTGTGGTCTGGGATATCAGCACATGGGAATTCAATAAAAATGCAAATTCTCAGCAGGCTCCACCCTGGACTTAACTGAAAAACCCTGGGGATAAACCCCAACAATCTGTGTTTTGACAATCTCTACTGGGGATTCTGATGTATCCACATTCAAGTTTAAGAACCACTGTTCTGAACTGTCCTGTTAACTATCCTCCTCTTCAAAATCAGACTCGGCATTATTGGTAAAGGGTTTATCACCTCAGATTCTAGGCTGTGATTAACTCTGTAGAATTAGAATTATGTATCTGATGATTTAGGTAATATCATCATTTTATAGGTGAAGGAATTAAAGTCTAAGAATGTAAAATGATTAACTGAGGGTCACGGGGCTAAAATGTGATAAGCAGAGGTGGGATTTGCATACTTACCTCGTGACTCCAGATCTAGGAATTCTTTACATTTCATCACATGAAGGAACAGAAAAGTACAAATACCAGGTAATACCTACCTATATAGGACAAGAATGCAGTGAACACGTTTCGTTTTTGACATGTTTCAATCATCTTATTTCGTCTTCTCTGGGTTCCAGAAGTCCCTTTCTCTTAGAATTTGGTAACTACCTGTTTTTTTTCCTCCTCTTACCTTTGTCTTTCTCTCAGGGGAGAGCTACATTTTCATATACCTCTTCAAAATCCAAAGGGTCAAATCTTCAGCAATGGAATTTGGATGAAAGATTTTTTCCCCCAGTACCAGGGATCAAACTCAGGCCCTTGTGCTTGCAAGGCAGGCGTGTCGCCACTAATCCCCATTCCCCATCCAGCAATGGAATTTTGAGCAGCACATTGGATGGAGGGTGGATGGCAGGGGTAGTTTTTTGTAAAGGTAGTTGAACAGTCCAGGGGTAGGGCCACTGCTCATTGGTAGGCTGGCTCAGTGAGACTATTTTTGTTCTCACTGGGCCTCTACTAAATGAGGGACTATCTTTTCCTTTTTGTTATTCCATGTTTGTAGTACATAATGTTTACATTCCTTGTGTGGAGTTGGTACATGTACAGAATACATCTTTTTTTATCCTCTCTGCCTCCCCTCCCTCTCCATCTCTTGAACCCCTTCCCATTGGAGAAAGATCTATCTCTTTACTTCCTATTATCTATATTTTATTTTGCTCTTTATTTGTAATTTAGGTTTCTCATATAAGAGAAACCATGTGATATTTAAGCTTGTGTGTCTGATCATTTGTTTTGTTTTTTTGGTACCGGGGATTGAACTGGGGTCCTTGTGCTTGCAAGGCAGGCAGCAGAACCACTGACCTAAATCCCTGATCTATTTCACTTAACATTATAGCCTCAAGGTGCATCCATTTTCCTACAAATAACTCCAGCTTATCTTTCTTTATGGTAAAGTGGTTCTCTGTCGTATGTAAATACCACAGTTTCTTTATCCATTTGTCTGCTTATGGATATATAGTCCACTTATAAGATTTAACTATTTTGAATTGTGCTGCTATAAACATGGGTATGCATCTGACATTGTAACATGATATCTTTAACTCTTTCGGGGAAGATACCTAGAAGGAAAATAACTGGAATTTCTAATTTTAGTTTTTTTAGGACTGTCCATATTGATTTTCATAGTGTTTGTACTAGTTTATCTTCTCACTAGCAATGTAGAAGGGTTCCTTTTCCCCCTGCAGTCTCACCAGTATTTGTTATTATTTAATTTCTTTTTTTTTTTTTAGGTGCCGGGGATCAAACTTGGGTCCTTGCACTTGCCAGGCAGGCGCTGGAACCACTGAGCTAAATCTCTGGCCCTATTATTTAATTTCTTGATGATGGACATTCTTTCTGGGCTAAGATGGAGTCTCAGTGTTGTTTTAATTTGTATTTCTCTAATGGCCAGTGATGTTAAGCATTTCTTCATGCATTTGTTGGCCATTTGTATTTCTTCTGTGAAGTGTTATTCATTTCACTTGCCTATCTTTTGATTGGGTCATTATTTGGGGGGGGTCTAAATTTTTTGAGTCTTTTATATATTCTAGACATAGAATATATCTATGTCTGAAGAGTAGCTGGCAAAATTCTTCCCACTCTGTGGGTTTTCTTTTCATTCTGTATTTCTTTTGCTGAACAGAAGCTTTTTCATTTGATATGATTCTATTTGTTGATTATCGGTACTATTTCCTGAGAACCATGGTTCTGTTCAGAAAGTCCTTGCCTATGCCTATGATTTCAAGAGTTTTACTTATTTTATCTTCCAACAGGTTTTTTTCTCTTTTAACATTTAGTTCTTTGATCCATTTTGATTTTAGGTTAGTACATAATTAAAGCTATGAGTCTAGATGCAGTCTTGTGCATGTAGATAGCCAGTTTTTCCAACACCATTTATTAAAGAGGCTGTCTTTCCTCCAGTGTGTTTTTGCTCCTTTGTCAAAGATCAAACAGTTGAATGTGCTTAAGGTTATTTATGCATCCTCTGTCCTGTTCTATTGATCCTAAGAGAAACTATCTTGTGAGGTCTCTCTGGCATGTAGAAAATCTACCATAAACTACCCAAAACGAAATTTATTCTAGGGTACAAGATTTCAACACTTAAATTAGGTCATTGGTTAAATACTTTATATTAAATCCATATAATGAAATACTATGCAGGCCATCTCATTTGATTTCAGGCATCAAATGGTAGTGGAGATCTGTTCCTTTCAGTCCCCACCAGTATTGGGTATCAGAATTTAATGACTGAGGATCATGAAAATAGGAGAGGCAGGAAATGCATACTCATGATTGTTGAGTTGCTGGCCCAAAACTAAACCACAGTTCCTAGCAAGTATAAATCTGAGTCTTACAAGAGGAAAAATATTCCTCTTTGCTCAAAGATCCCTGGAAAAATCTCTTAGCAAAAGTTAGCAAAGTGTTATTCAGAGAAAAATTATACAGAGAAGGCTGAGATTTGTAGAAGAAAATCTCATCCTTCTAGTGTAGACAAAAGGAATAAATCTAGGTACTCGCTAAGTGGTCTTTATATGTTTCTAGTAACTGAAATAAAAGAGCCTTTTCCTGATGATTAAGTCATGGTTACTCAAGTTTTATTGTCCTAAATTATTTTTGCATGGTTCTGTTTTATTAGACAATGAAAAATAACATGTCTCTTTGTGATATGGAGTCAGAGAGTAGCCCAGTTCCCGGAATGCCTCCAAATTGGGTTTGATGAGAGCTAAAGGTATCGGCCTTGTTTTGTTCCTTCTCGGGTGGAGGCAGGGAGAGGAGCTAGTATTTGCAGTGTCATTGAGGTGGTGAGGGATACAGAATTAGACTGCCCTCACTCCAGTGTCAAGGACAGCTTCATGAAAGTAAGCTTGGTTATTACAAGAGAATGCATCTCTTCTTTTAAGAAAGAAGCTTGCTGGTTGTTTTTCATTTCTTTTTAAAAATTGCTTAGTTATTCCTTCCCCCATCCCAAACCTGCCTAACTCTGGGAATGCCTGAATGCTTTGTTTTGTGGCCGGAAGTTTCTGTGCTCTTGTTGCTTTTAAATTTTGAACCATGCAATATTATCTCTAGAGTACTATTAGTAGGAA
The DNA here is from genome assembly GCF_012274545.1 of Fukomys damarensis. NCBI lineage: Eukaryota > Metazoa > Chordata > Mammalia > Rodentia > Bathyergidae > Fukomys > Fukomys damarensis. The sequence goes on along the minus strand of NW_022900951.1, from coordinate 15,978,380 downwards.
AGTGTCATAATGTAGAACAATTGATTTTCCTTTAAGAAGTTTTAAGGTGAAAATGGGGCTCTGCAAAATATATCCCAAAGCCACGTATCACCCCCCAAAAAAACTATATTTAAGGATACAAGGACTCAAATTACAACTTGGTTTAAATTTTCTCAAAGCAAAATGTTCTGTCATTAAAATTGGAAAGACTGCAATTGGTTGTGGAGCCAAATCCAGGTCCTCTTCCTGGATGGAGCAAAATGAGATTTGAGACAGGCCTGAAGGAGTTAATGCTTGTTGGGCATTATTTTTAAACAAATCAAGGGCTGGCATAGCAGCAGCTTCTCCCTGGAGAGGGGAGGAGGGAGGGGACAGGACACAGTGTTCGGTTGGAGGGCAGAGCCAGTGCTAGCCTAGCTGCATTGTTTACTCTCCACCCACCAAGAAACCAGCTAGGGTGACAGAGAGCACCTGGGTTTGGGATGCTAAGCCCAGAAAGCCCCATTTGGTGCCTCACCTAGAGAGCACTGAGACAGCAGTGCAGTGGAGCTGGGTGGTTGATAGTGTTCTCTGGTGACACCCAACGCTTTGCTTGAACTGGGTAGGAGCGGCTGGAAGCAATGATGCGCAGGTCCCTGGAGCGCTCGCAGCAGCTGGAGCTGAAGAAGAAGTGTTCCTGGGGAGCATCACTGCCTGCGGGGCCCGGAGGACGTGATGGTGAGTGTACGGTTGTCCTTGCATTGCAGGGCCCTGAGGGGGATCATGGACACAGCTGGGCATCTGCATGATCTGGGGGATGCTGCAGATAACCTTACAGGTACCCTTTTCAGATGAGATATTTGAAACTGCCAAGCTTCCTGTCTGTGCTCTTCTCATGAAGAGGAGCTGTGCATTCTCATAGCAGGCAGCAGTTGATGATATAACTTGAGTTTTGACTGAGAGCAAAAAGAAAAGTAAATAAAATGAACACAGAACCTGGTTAGCCAGACTCAGTGGGCCAGTCCAGAGGTAATCTGATTTCAGGGGAGGAAAAAGGTAGGAGACTCAGTCACAGCTCCAGAGGTGACTGACTGGGAAATAGAGCAGTTGTTATCCTCTAAGGCTTTTTCCTTCCTTGTTATGAATTTTTGTTGCTCTTTCAATTTTTTTCAGGGTGACTTATTTCATTACCCAGTTCATACTCATCTTTAAATTTTCAAATGATTACTATATGGATTGCTAGCCTCAGAATGACTTTCCTTCTTTTCAGCGTCACACTTCAGTTCTCAGCATTCTATTAAGGCAGGAGTTGGGTAGTAGCCTTTCTGAGAGCAGACATGGCAGTTACTTGACTTTGCTTTATTGGGCTTTTAACCTTTTGGCAGTGAACATACTTTAATTTTTTATTTTTTGAGAAATCAACAAACCATTGGTTACTTTTCTAATTTCCTAAGTAGAAACTAAAATACAATAACAAATTTGGGACTTTTTTTTTTCTTTTACCTCTCTTTGCTCTGATTTTTTGCTGTATAGGTGAATCAGAAAATACCCCACCCCTTCTAGGTTTAGCAGCTACCACCCTCCCTCCGGACGCAGGGACCACTTCCGCCGCTGCTGAGTCCACCAACGGTATATCTCAATATCACCGTGCCATAGCATTTTGTGATAATTGTTTTGATCACCCTCCTCCATCACCATGTCTGTTTCAAGCACTTTCGCAATTGATTTCTTAGTCCGACCTATTATAACTTTTTTCTATAGATATGAGTGACTTGCTCATATTTCTTCATTCCTCTGTCTTCATGCAGCTCTGCATGCCTTATATCTTAGTGTCCTGGAGACATTTCATCCCCAGCTCCCTAACTTCTGCCTTCAAAATCTTGTCAATGTTTTTGTGCATGGAAATTTTTTTGCCATCTCATGAATCATCTGTTTTGCGCATTAAGTAGGAGAGCATTCCAAACACTTCTGGTGAAAAGAAAATCATACAGAGTTCTGAATGGAATACTTGGGCTTAGTGTTAATGCAGTTGGATTCTGGAAGAAATATCTGAGAAGAAGTTTATCGGTACTAATACTGGTGGGCTGGGGATTTAGCTCAGTGGTTCGGTGGCCTGCCTTGCAAGCACAAGGACCCAAGTTCAATCCCTGGTACCAAACAAAAACAAAAACAAAACAAAACAAAACAAAACACATAATACTGGAAATCTGTATAATGAGATAACTCAGCTTTGTGCTTGATTTCATCTGTTTGTCTGAAATTCCATTGCGGATACAAACCTGGGAACTTCTTATGGTGTAGATCAAGAACAAAGCTAGGGCCTTACAAGCACAAGGATCTGAGTTCGAGCCCTAGTACCCCCCCCAAAAAAAAACCTAGTAAAACTTTCCCCATTTAATAGTGATTTTAGATGTTCAATCCTGGGGCTGGGGATACAGTTCAGTGGTTCTGCCACCTGCCTCGAAAGCTCAAGGTCCTGAGTTCAATCCCCAGTAAAAGAGAGAAAGAGAGAGAAGGGAGGGAGAGAAGGGAGAGAGGGAGGGCGGGAGAGAGAGAGAGAGAGAGAGAGAGAGAGAGAGAGAGAGAGAGAGAGGGAGGGGGGGAGAGAGAGAGAGAGAGAGAGAGAGAGAGAGAGAGAGAGAGAGAGAGAGAAGAAATTCAATCCTGGCTAGCAAAGCTAAAACAAGACATAAAAGGGGATGCAACATTTATCAGCAATATGAGAGGTTGTATTTGCATATCCTTGGTTTCTGGCATTCCTTTGACAAGGAATATTTTTATTGGTGGCACACAAAGTTTGCTGCACAGGCTGTGGAAGTGGCTTTTCCTCACAGGGGTGCACATAAAGTGGATTAATTACACTTTGGGGATCAGTACCTAGGGCCCTGATGAGGTGAATGTGATACCTGGCCTGGGCACACAATTTAAGGAGCTATCAAAAATCTCAATAATGAAGATGAAATATTCTAATGGAATGTTTCAAAGTCAAAATTAATACAAAATAGTCTATTACAAGCAAAATATTAAATTTCTAAAGGCCAATGCCATACTGAGACAAAAGGAAAAATATATACCCCTATATATGTGGTTTTATGTTATTTCTCTTGGTTGTATATATTCCCAAGACATTAAAATAGTTTTAAAGTAATGCAAAATTTATAAGTAGGACTATTAAAGTATCATTTCAAGTGTAAATATTTGATATATCCCCAATCCAAATTTATTAGACTTTAACTTCAGCTTTAAGACTGTCATTTGGTCAGCAGAAATTATCAGACATGACAGTTCTCTCATTTGAAAACAAGATGAGCAAAAGAGTTGGCTTTTGAAAACCTTACTGATGAGTTTGATTCCTTGTTTTGGCTGTAATGATTTAATTTAGAACCCAGTTTGAAGTAATGACTGGAATATGACAACATAAAACCTAGAGTCACTTTAAAATCTTTTTTTTTTTTTTGGTTTTTGAGACAGGGTCTCACTATGTAGTTGAGACTGACCTGGAACTCACTATATAGCCCAGGCTGGTCTCAAACTCACAGTTATCCTCCTGCCTCAGCCTCCCGAGTGCTGGGATTATAGGCATGCACCACCACGCCTGGAGTCACTTTAAAATCTTACCCATAAACTGCTAAAGCATTTGTGAAAGGGCTACCTTAACTCCTCCTCTTAATAAGAGGAAGAAAACCAACTGCCAAAGGTCATTCCACTTTAAATAAAGCTCCTTGCTTTACAAATCTCATTTCTTTCCAACCTGAGCCACAGATGACCTTCAGGAAAAGTTCATTTTCACCATACACAGTCCCAGTCGAACCATAAAATATTTTCAGTAGGGATTTGTCTCTGGATCCAGGTTGGTTTTGTTTTTGTGTAGTGTTAATACCTGTAAAAATCCCTGGACACAAGAAAATTATGTGGAATTAGCATGGCTTTAGTTGAACGTTTGAACAAGGTTGAATATTTGAAGTTTAAGAGAAGAGCATAAGGAAAATATTTCAGACCAGTGGCTGCTATAAGCTGGACATTTCTAGATTAGGATAATGAGATACCAAGATGATGGAAGCAGAGTGTACTGTGCCACAGTGGTGTAAGAGGTGTGTGGATGAGGACAGGAAGGAGACTTTAGGATATGTATTTCTTGGTCTACAGTGGTTGAATACCAATATCTTTAATGCATTTCTCTGCAGCATGTGACACACTTTCAACATCAACTATGAATTTGCCAAAGCAGCTGGAGCCTCCTATGAGTAAACGCCTGTCTTCATCTACTGTGGCAATATCCTATTCCCCAGACCGAGGCAAGTGAACATGTAGACTTGGTCTTTCCAGTGTGCTTCTCTCTGGTGTGAGCATCTTAACATTGGCCTTTGCGAGAGCCACCCTTTTGAGCCTTCTGCAGATGCTACCATTGTCTTAGCCTTGTGGTTTGACCGTAGGCACGTTAGGGCCTTGCTAAAGGGATGTTGAAGAGTGGCATCACCCTAGATCAGTCATGGTGAACATTTTAGAGCTTTCAGTGATACAAACAGCCCACTGCAGCACATGTGCCGTAGGTTCACCACCACTGTTGTTGAATAGGAACAGGAGTTGATACTCTCCCAGTCTGAAAGAAACTGTTTGGCTTTTCACAGTGCATATGTAGGAGTTTTAAAAGTACTTGCCCAGTCAGGGATGGGATGCAGTTGGTTAGCCAGAAAGAACAGAATTGATGGTCGGAGTTTTCTGGGAGACTTGCTATGTGAAAAAAAACAGGGTTCTGCAATCCTACATGGTTTGTGAACCTGTCCACTTCATAGATGAAAACAGAAACACAGAAGTAATATAAGACCTCTAAAAGGGAAAAAGGCGGGCAGCTTTTTCAGGTTTTGTTTTGCATTGGAAGGTGATATCAGTTCTAGAACCTGAATCGATTTAATGCCATCCATATTTTAATGAAGGCTCAAATGAATTATTGGAATCCTAGATTTATGCCTTTCACAGTATGGAAGTTAAGGAAGGGAGGGCTCCTGTGTTATAAATGTATATTTCAAAGCATTGACACCTGAAGGAGTCAGGTGCCAATGGAGTATTTAGCATGTCACGTTATCCCCAAGGGTGAGTAGGAGGATGTTTGTGACTTGGAAGAGGCTGGTGTTCCTTCCTAGTTGTTGTTTGCTGGCGTTGCCCTCCCCCTCCATCCCAGAGGCATAGCATGTGTGTCAGAGTCCCTGAGAGTGTCAGAATGCTGCTGATTTCTGATGCAGTTCATGAGACAGCTCCAAGAACATGTAAGGAATTAAAAGTTGGGTGAGAAAACACCCACACTCTCTTTAGAAAGCTGTTCCATTAGTGAGTGTATTCCATGTGTTTTCATTAATTCTTATGGTTCCAGATTGGCATTAAATTCATCTTTGCATTGTTTAACACACAAACATATGTTAAGTATGTTATTATATATTCTTGACAAGTAAGTAATCTGCTTGTAGATTATAAATTCCAAAAATTTAATCCCCAGACCATTTATTAGTTAACAGGCTCCCAAAAAATAGAAAGTAAGTCTTTCTGTTGGTTGCCATATAAATATATTCCTAAATCATCAAAAATGTTTTGCTTGTTTAATTTTAGATTATGAATCCCATTATCTTCCATTGAGGCTGATAATCAGTTGGCTATTACTATTTTTGTGTTTATTTTTCCCCTTATTTACATGGAAAATATGAACGGATCTATTTTAAACTACTATAGGATGACATATTTTTATATTTTTAAAAGCAGTGTTAAATATTTCTTAACAGAGAACCTAAAATGAGTGTTTTTCCAGGTGTAGTCCTTTTTCTCAATGTTAGATCTATTTGGTGAGTGAATGAGTCTGTACTAACACCTTGGGAAGTGGGCTAATTCTCTTGAGTGATGTAGGTCACTATATATATATATATAATAACATATTGAATGAATTTTGGCACCCCAAGAGAATTATTGCATGCCCCCAAACTCTAAATGACCTATTGTTTGTTTCATTTTATGATAATAAACTCCAAAGCCATTCTTTTGTTAGAATATTTTTATTTTCCACATTTGTTCTGCCACCCAGAATTTGATTTGCATCATGTACTGTGTTGTTTAAACATTTTATTTTGTTTTATTTTGATTTTGCTTTTTAAACTCTTCATTTGATTCCATCCCTCAGCTCATCACACACACCTTAGTCCCATGGAAAGCTTTCTTGTTATGCGACTGTTGACACCCACACAGGCTTCTTTAGCCAGAAGCAGAACTACATTCATTCTCTCTGAGCAGGCCAGTGACTCAGGTAAAAGTGACAAAGCTGGTGACACCAAGGAAAAGCCCTGTAGTGGTATTGGTCAGCCTGGGATTTATTCATGAACTTTTGTATTTTCCTTCCTATTTGCTGGCTTTATGAAATGTCTTCAGTGGTTAATAACAATTTTAACCCACCAATGTTTTGCTGTTGCTCTATTTCTTAAAGAGGTAAGTGAATTATGTAATGACCGAGAGTATGTTCATTAGAGAAAAAAAATCTTCTTGAGCTGTGGTGGTTACTAGACTTTTCTTAAGAGCTGGTTTGGCAAAGTAGCCTGTAGACCACAGTATCTGGGGTCAAATAATCAGCTCTAGTGCTCACTAGCTCATACCATTTTGAGTAAGTTAATTAACTTCTCTAAGCCTGTTTGCTCATCTATAAAATGGAGTTGTTTATTTTAAATTGTCATGAGAGTTGGTCTGAAGGTTGTGGGTTATTGTTAAACTGATTAAATTGTCGTGAGGATTAAATAAGATAATAGTATAAATAAGGCAGCACAGTGATTGGCACAGAATAAAAGCTGAATGAATGACTAGAGCCTTTCTACTCAAAAGGTAGTCCATGGATCACCAATCATAGCATCACCTGGGAGCTTTGTAGGAGGGCCAGCTCTCGGGCCCCACCTGACCTCAACATTGAAGTCTGATGAACACTGGACCATTCTATCAAAGCCCTTCCTTTACCAGATTAGATCAGACCATCATATCAAGTTATTGAGAGTTGGAGTTCTTTTATTTGCATATGAGCAACATCTGGTTTCCATTTCCAAGATATACTCTATACAGTATGCAGTGAAATAACCTATAAATGGCATTAAAAAGTCTACCTAGTTGTAGCTGCTTCCAAATAGTTATATTTCCATAAAGAAGATACAGAAGAAGCTAATAATCATGCTACAAGATTTCCATTACTCATTAGGGAAATACAACTCCAAATCATGATGGGATAGCATTTCCCAACTCTAGGATAGCTAAAACTGTTTCAAGAGGGAAAATAACAAATGTTAGTTGAAGGTATGTAGAAACTGGACTAATCATATATTGCTTGTGGGGATGTAAAATAGTATCTTTGTGGAATACAGTCTGGGAATTCCTAAAAAAGTTAAGCATGGAGTTATCCTGTAACTCAGCAATTCTTATCATAGGTACAGAACCAAGGAAATTAAAAACATATGTTCATGCAAACACTTGTACGCAGATGCTTTTGCAACATTATTCATGATAGCCACAAAGTGGAAACAGCTCAAATGTCCATCACCTGGTGAATGGATAAACAAAACATGGTATATCTGTAAAGTTTATTATTGTTTAGCTGTGAAAAGGAATGGAATACTGACAGTGCTATAAGATGGATGAACCTTGAAAACATGTTAAGTTAAGGAAGGCACATACAAAAAACTATAAATTATGATTCCACTTATATAAAGTGTTCAAAATAGGCAAATCCATGAGATAAAAAGTAGATTAATGTTATCAGGCACTAGCAGAAGGAAGAAAGAGGGAGGGCTGCTAAATGAATAAAGGCTTTTTTGGGGTGTCTTGAGAATATTTTGGAATTAGACTGTGGTTATAGGTGTACAACCTTGTAAGTATACCAGAAACACTCAGTTGGACACTTACTAAAGGAGAATTTGATAATATATTAATTCTACCTCAGACAAAAAAAAACTTCTGCAAGTAAGAAGTATCCCCATTTTGAGAATGAGTAATGTTTCATAGGTCCTTAAGGTTAAGCCCAGAATATATGACTTGCTAAGAGGACTTAGCATCTAGGCACGCTCACTTGATTTATTCCAGTGAAAGGCTAGACAGCAAAGTCAGGAAAAGGAATGGAACCTGGGGAAGATGAGACACAAGCTTCCAGAGTCCTCTGTAGTCATGTCACTTGGGACTCATTTCCTCCAGCAGTGAACTGTGACAACACATGAAATGTTGTCAAACAGGGAAGCTTCTTACAGACTCAGTGCCAAGGATTTTTACTGGGGACTGGTCATGTGCAGCCCTCGGTGAGCACATACCCAGATTCCCAGACTTGTAGGATGAAAGCAGGTATTCAGCATACACCATATTGTTTTTACCAACATTTTAGGTACAGTGAGGCACTTGTCAGCTAACAGTGGCAACTCTGCCAAAATCCAAGTCCCCAGATGCTGGTCAAGGGCCAAACTTGTACATAGGCCTTCCCGAGGAGAGCAGTTGGGTCTCCTAGTTTTAATTCCTTTTCTGCACAGTTCACCCCCATGACACATTGCCATTGTTTCTTAACAGAAGAATTACTAGTAAGACCCCAAACAGCAGGATGAGACCAAACTATAGTATTGATTTCTCTTATGCCCTTTAGGAATCCTGGACTCGGCAGTTAAATCCCATTAACCATAAGGGTCTATCTTAGGTAACCAGGTGGCCTCTTTTTTTAGTTCTTTATGAATCTTTTTACCTAGGCTCTGCACAGCTCTAGCCACTAAACTGAAGGTGACCTGAACATCTTCCAGGGCCGGGGCAATGTCTCAGCTTGGGCATACACATAAGAAATGCAGTCCCTTAGGGCTCCGATGTTTTCCTGGAGACCAAAAGCTGATGCTGTTAGGGTATACTGAGTTGATATGCTGCTGGGCAAGTAGTCTCTACTGTGGCCTCCCCCACTGTGATGTCTCTTACTCTAGGTTGCTCAGTCCAGTGTGTATTCAGTTCACGTCATGGTTCCAGAGGGGCTTCCTGAGACCGTCAATCCCAAACTAGTTCATCCTAGGATGTATGAATGGCATCTGAAGGTATTTTGCAGAGACCTCTCAGGAGCTGGCCCACTCCTGCTGAGTCGTGCTATTGTGTGTCATCTAGGTTCAGCAGTCTATGCTCATAGCAGCTTATATAGACAGCAGAGCGGGTTTTCCTTCTAGAAGAAGACCTGGCTTCCAGGTGCAATTCTGGAAAACAAAGATAACAAAGGTCTTTGTAACAGTATTTCTTATGTACCCTCCCGGGTGCTTGGGTTTAATATATGTCTTTATGTCCCATTCAGCAAGCAAAACTTTACATTTTCTCAATCACCCCTACTCTCACCCTTAAAGACAAAATTAATTTTGCAATCTTTTTTTTTCTTTTTTTCTGTTGGGGCTTTAACCCAGGGCCTTCACACTGAGCTATATTCCCTAGCGCTTTATTTTTTATTTTAAGACAAGATCTCACCAAGTTGCAAATTTGCCCAGGCTGGGCTCGAACATGCAGTTTTCCTACCTCAGCGTCCCAAAGTTCTGAGATTATAGGCATGCACCACCACACCTGACTACTAAAAAAACACCTTTTTTTTTCCTGGTACCAGGTATTGAGCTCAGGACCTTGTGCTTGCAAGGCAGGCAGCAGCACCACTGAGCTAAATCCCCAGCCCTAAAAAAGATCTTTTTATACTCAATCAGAAAGACACATTATGTTTAGGCATTAGGACATAAATTTTCAAAATAGGTTTATATTACCTCTGATACTTTTTTTCTTGGTCATTTATCCATTGAACAGTCTAAAAATGATCAGTCCCTTTCTCATGATAGTTGTATCTAACAAATTGCTTTACTGAGGTGTGTGTACTGGGAGAAAAGTCCCAAGGTTCCCAGTCCATTGTTCTAAACTGAAACTACTTTGGGAAATCATAAGCCAACAGTAGTGACACATCCCCTAGAGGGAATGGAGTCAGGAGTGGCTGACTGGGTCACATTGTCAACCTTTCCCAACCCGCAGCTTTTTATAAGCTCTGCATCAGAAATGTAGAGCCGAGGAACAGCTTGATTTTGCATGGTCCCATCACAGAACAAGCTCTGTGAGTACTTGTATGTGATCCAGATGGTCCAGCATTATCCAGGATATTTTCAGGGTAGGGCCCTATAGAAAAATGCTCTACATTTGTACCAGTTGAATTTTAAAACTCCAGAGTACCATGTATCTCTGTCTGGGCTGGAGATGTAGTTCAGTGTGAAAGCCCTGGGTTCAAGCCAGGTTCGATTGTTATATGCGTACATAACAATTGCAAAGATTTTTATCTTTAAGGTGAAAATAGGGATGACCAGAAAATATTTTCACATCTCCCCTTCTCCAGTCTCCATTAGATAAAAATCTCTAGTTACGGAGACTTATTCCTACCTACTGATGACAGAAATCAAGAAGGTCATTTCCCACTTCGACTTGGAGGAGCAAACAAGCCCAAAGGCATACCTCAGCTGCACATTTTCTCTCACTTTTAACTAGCATGGCCAAAAGCAGCCAAGGAATCCATCAAGCCAACTCTCTTATGTTCATTTTCAGATTCTGTAGGCAACTTTCACCTCTCACAACAGACAGCAACTTGGCTGCTGGTTCGTAATCCATGGATGACTCCGTAGCCACCTACACAGCATAGATTCACCCCCTTATCCTGCCTCTTCCCAAACGATGCTTTTACCACATTTAAATGAATCAGGGTCATTCTAGTGATTTCTTCTTCTGAGATCAGTTGTCTGAGGTTCCCAAGGCCTCTCCAAGGTTTGCTGATTCAACTCAGAGGACTCTGCATAGTTCTACTCATGATTCTAATTTGCTGTAGTAGGGTACATACAAGTAGCAAAGGGAAGTACATGGGGAGAAATCAAAGAAAACCAAGTACTAATTTCCAAGGGTTCTGTCCTAGTGAGTCACACATAATGTGCTTAGTTCTCAAGCAAATATGACAACACATGAAATATTGACAACTTAGGACTATTTATAAACAGCACCCAGAGTTTTTACTGAGATGATCATGTTAGGCAGGCACACACCCAAATTCCAGACACCTAAAATTATTATTTGTAGAAACAGTTTAAGTACTCACTGGTAAATATCAAGAACCTTCCTGAAATCTAGGTACCAGCCAGGGACCAACCTTGTAAGCAGGTTCTTCCAAGAACAATAGTCAGGTCAGCTATGTTAACTTCATAAGGAAATTGAGATTTAGAGAAATTAATTAACCTGTCCAAGGTGATCTAGCAGTGCAAGATCTGATCTATCTGCCTCCAGAGTACTTTAAACTTCTGAAAGGAACCGGACTTGAGTCTGGAAGCCCTTTTAGATGAGATCCATTCTGTGTACAATAGAAAAAGTATTTTGAGAAAGTAGATTGTTCGTGTTAAATTTTAATAGAAGTGTTGTGTTCTTCCCAACTTCTCTCCCTGCTTTTTCCACCTGTACTTCCTGTGTTTTTGGCTGTTATACTGTAACTTTCTAGTATTCTATGCCTGTCTTCATGTAGCTCCCGCTGGCCCCCTTAAATCTTCATTCAAGTCTTCTCCCACCCGAACCATTGAGAGGAAGAAGACTGCACTTACATCTGGTGTAGGAGATGCTGGGAAAGGAGCCCCTGCAGGAGCAGAGGCCTCTCCGGTAGGTTTAAACCCACTCACTTTTGTGGACTCTGATCACTTCCTGCACTTGCCCTGGAGTCTGCATTGCTGTCAGTCTTTAGTGAATGCTCAAGGGGCACATTTAGTTTAAAATATACCCAACATTTGAAAATCATTTAACTTTTTGCATAACCTTAAATCTTAGTGTTTGTAGATCCTAATGACGTCCTTGTTGTAGCCTGCCCTCCAAAGGACAGGAGTCGGACGGAGTGTTTCAAGTATCTTCTTCCAGCTTCTTTAAGAATATCAGATTCTGGGCCAGTCTTGCCTGTTCAGGTAACTAGAACTGAGGTTCTAGGTCAACTACCACCCATAACAGCAGCCTTAAAATATTTTTTGGGAGGTTTTTTGCGACAGGGTCTCACTGTATAGTTGAGACTGACCTGGAACTCACTATGTAGCCCAGGCTGATCTCGAACTCACAGCGATCCTCCTGCCTCAGCCTCCCGAGTGCTGGGATTACAGGCGTGCACCACCACGCCCGGCCTCCTTAAAATATTTTTGATGTCATTACTGATACCATCAGTAAAATACATGTTGAACAGGTACCCCCAATTTTGTGCATTTATTTAGAAATTATATTGGCCATACTACTTATGTTATTATTTGCTACAAAGTGAATTACTCCAAACCTTGCCAGCTTAAAACAAGTATCTCATGGGTTTTTGGGGGTCTGAAATTCAGAGTGTTAACTAGGTGGTTCTGGTACAGGATCTTTCATGAGGGTGTAGTCAAGATGCTGGCTAGGGCTGCACCATCAAAGCGGTACTGGGCCTCCTCTGAGATGTTCATCACATGGCCGCTGCCAGGAGGCCTCAGTTCCTCGCTGTGTGAGCCTCTCTGTGAATCTGCTTGAGTATCCACATGACATGGCAGCTGGCTTCTCCCCGGGCAAGCAATCTGAGAGTAAACACAAGAGGGAAGCTGCAGTGCCTTTTATGCCCAACTTGTCTCTTATGCCACATGCTGTTAATCTGAAGCAAGTCACTTCTACTCTCAATGGAGGGAAATTTAAGCTCTACTTTTTATGTTTTGCTTTGTTTTTTTGAGACAGGGTCTCACTATGTAGTTGAGACTGACCTGGAACTCACTATATAGCCCAGGCTGGTCTCAAACTCACAGCGATCCTCCTGCCTCAGCCTCCCGAGTGCTGGGATTACAGGC
>NW_022900951.1:15958438-15964885 GCF_012274545.1 Fukomys damarensis | reverse complement strand
CCTCTCTGTGAATCTGCTTGAGTATCCACATGACATGGCAGCTGGCTTCTCCCCGGGCAAGCAATCTGAGAGTAAACACAAGAGGGAAGCTGCAGTGCCTTTTATGCCCAACTTGTCTCTTATGCCACATGCTGTTAATCTGAAGCAAGTCACTTCTACTCTCAATGGAGGGAAATTTAAGCTCTACTTTTTATGTTTTGCTTTGTTTTTTTGAGACAGGGTCTCACTATGTAGTTGAGACTGACCTGGAACTCACTATATAGCCCAGGCTGGTCTCAAACTCACAGCGATCCTCCTGCCTCAGCCTCCCGAGTGCTGGGATTACAGGCATGCGCCACTACGCCTGGTTTAAACTCTACTTTTAAAGAGAGGCATATCAAATAATATGCAGACCTGTGTTAAAACTACTGGGATTTTTTTTGTACTACTCAGGAATCAAACCCAGAGCCTCACTCATTCTAGGCATGCACTCCAGCACTGAGCTATATCTCCAGCCATGTTGGGCATTTTGTAACACTTTCTGTTCGTAGCCATTGTGTCCCCAAGATTCTTAAAAGAGACATGATGTTGGTAAGTCTTGGATTTTGCTGTAGGATGGATTATTGTGGAAGGGGGCTGACATTTTTGTATGTGGAGTCCAAATGAAGATTTGTTATAGAAAAGTATGATAGAGAAAGAAGAGAACTAATCCTTTTGGAGCACTATCTGTAGGCCAGAAACTGATGTCTATTCCCTTCTCCCTTCTGCTGATAGAGAAATGAGTGGGTTACAGGCCCCATTATAACCCAGTATAACCCCTATCAGAATCTGTAGCTCGCTGTCTTGGATGTTATAACCATTTTCTTATTCACCTATAATTTTTTGCAATAAGCATGTATCTTTGTACTCTTTCCAGTTCCTATATGTCCACAACCATGACATAATTCTGTTGTCAATTTCCAGTAATATAACAAGGAAGGCAACACATACATGTTGAGGTAGAAAGCTGTTACTGTTTTTGCTGGGTAATCTAAATGTGATGACCCCATAGTGTCTCACTACAAATTTTCTCTTCACATGAAGCATTATACCTTTGCATTGGTCCCCCTTAAATGTGTACATCACTTCCATCTGGGACTTTTTAGAAATTGTAGAAGTAATACCAGTCATAGGCTGTGGCTACCCTATTCTGTTTCCCTTACAGACAGAGAAAATGAAGAGGGGGCAACGAGTGACAACTTTGGTTCCCACTGGGGGCCTTGGGTCCCCACTGAGAAGATGCGAGGTTCCCGGAGGCATTCCTAAGAGGTCATCTTCTCCTGTGATATCCAGGTAAGCATCTCTCCTCTTTGCCAGATCTGTCTGACGATTGAGAGCTAGTTTGGTGGAGCTTGGTGCCATCCAAAATTGTAACTGCTATGCCAGTGGTGGTAGTGCACGCCTGTAATCCCAGCACTCGGGAGGCAGAGGTAGGATCGCCAAGAGTTCAAACCTAGCCTTGTCTTTATAGTGAGTTCAGGGCCAGCTTGAACTACAGAGTGAGACCCTCTCAAAAAAACAAAAAGAAATTAAAAAAACAAAATTGTAACTCCTGACTCCCTGTAAGCCATGGCCAAGCAGAATTTGGGAGCAGGAGAAATACTGGCACTGACTCTGTGTATCTTTTAGGTAAATGATGGGACATTGTCTGTCTTTGTAACAAGAGAGACAATAATAACCTATCAGCCATAATCAGCAGTATTTTTTTACTAAACCAAATACATTTTTTGTTAGGAAATTATTACCATGTAACAAAAAGCAAATTTACAATAACTCTGTGCCTACTATCTTAAATCATTAAGTTGTTTTACTAGTAGTAAAGCTAGGCATGGCAGCACACACATGTAATCCCAGCCCTGGGAGGCTGAGGGGGAGTATAAATTCAAGTCCAGCTTGGTAAATTTAGCATCATAGACAACGTTTCAAAATTAAAAAGAAAAAGCAAAAAGGGCCAGATGTAGTTCACTGAGAAGGCATTGAGTTCAATCCCTGTACAATGGAACTATCTTCAGGAGTAGTGAGGAAGTGAAATAGGATTTAATTAATTTGAGAAAACAGCAAGGTTTTTATATACTGAGAGTCATATACAGTGAATCATCAGTTTTGTTAAGAGAACATAAGATAAATCAAATTTAATGAACAATTGAGAATTTGCTTAAAATAGCTCAAGGTGATATTAGCTGTTACTTCTAAAGTGTTTTGTTCTAACAGAGTGTTTGGTATTTTTCTCAGCGATCACTATGGTTTTTATACACATACTGATACCCGTTATTGACGTGTCTGCTCCCCATAAAGAATGTCTTTGGATGGTCTATAACTGAATTAATAACACATTTTTAAATTTTTTTCTTTAGTTCGTGGTATCTTTTCTGTGCTGGTTTGCTTGTCTGTAGTTATGGTATTGCTTTCTTGCAACCTTGTTAAAATAATTTTGAGAGCTCTTTACTTTCATTTTCTCTTTTTCTCTAACATATTTATTTAAAACATTATGGTACCTTGGCATGATTTGACTAATATCTGGTCTTATTTTTCTAATCTCCTTATAGTTACCATCAGGGAGAGTATGGATTGAGTATCACTAACACTGACTTTCCTCTAGAAGTACAGTACCTTGTTGCCCAGGAAGAAATTTAATTGTTGGTTTCATCCTCATGTCTTCAAGCCCAGGCCTTAGTAGTTAGTAATACCTAAAGAGATCTTATTTCTTAGCTTTTTCAGCTTTTATCTACGTGTCACTATTCTGGTATTAATGTGGAATGTTTGTATTAATAGAAAAGTTTGATTCATACTGGGACTTTTCCAGCTTTTATTTTTGCTTTTCCTGGATATTGACTAGTTGTGCCCACACAGATAGTAACCTGCAAGTTTCATCATTGTAGTTGTAAATTTCACTAACTAAAAAAGGGAGTTCTTGCCCTCTATAGAGATGAGAATGGGGTTTTTGGAAGCAACCTCACAATTAGCTCTGCTATTTCTTTGAAGTTGAAAACCTTAAGAAAGAATATATTTCTATAGCTATTTTATATAAAAGCCCTCTGTGCCTCGCAAGCACAAGGACCCAAGTTCAATCCCTGGTACAAAAAGAAAATAAATAAAAGCCCTCTGTTTTCAAAGAGACTTGAATGGAATCCAAGACTTCCTATGCAGTTTAATATAGAGAAAACATTATTTTACACACTATAATAATAGGCACACAGGAGGTGCTTTAAATATTTGTAGGATAACTGAATGCAAGTTGCTGTGCCAAATGCCTCAGTGAATCCCAAAATGAGTGTAAACAGTCTTTACTTCAGAAAACCTAAGTGAGGTAGAAAGGAGGCAGGTACATGGTGGAGAACAGTACAGTCCCCAGTCCACAGAGCTGCCCAGGACTCAGCTCAAACTCTAGAACCAGCCCAAACTAAGTTTGCCTCCTTTCTCTCTGCTCACATAGCATCACATGCTTATCTTTGTTGTTCATTCCCTCAAAAATGCCCATATGGCACCTGCTTTGTATCCAGCACTCTTCTAAGGGCTGAGGATGTGGAGATGAATATAGCAAATGTCCCTGTCTTCATGGAGCCTGTGTGACAATGAACAGCAAGCACAACATCAGGTAGTGATAAACGTTATGCTAAAAAATTAAAGCAGAGCAGATAACAGAGGATGGTAGAAGAGGAGCAGCTAGATAAGGTAGTCGAGAAAGGATTTTTTGAGGAGATGATGTTTGAGCAGAGTCATGCATAAAGTAAGAGGGCAGGCTGCATCGATCCATGCCTCATTGTGCATTTTATGTTCACTTAATGGTCTCCTCCTATACTGCCTTAAGGTGGGTACTGTCTTGATTTCCTGTTAATCAGCAGGTGCTCATTGTGGGTCTGTCTTAGTCCGTTCAGGTTGCTTGGGACCAGAAATGTCTCACATTTTGTAGTTTTTCAAATTTTGGAATGTTTGCATAGACTTTATAGTTGAAGATCCCTGATCTGACAGTCTGAAATCTGAAGCTTTTTGAGTATCAACATGATGCTCGAAACATTTTGAATTTTGGAGCATTTCAGATTTTCACATTTGATATGCTCAACCTGTAAGAATGAGTTGAGAAGTCTAAGGAGAAGCAAATATATCTTGATTTGAAAGTACATTTTCCACTTGTTAAAAATTGGCTGAACCACAGTGGCTATGGACCAGGTCTGAGAAACATGAAAACTCATGCAGAGTGTAAATCAGTTCTAAAAATCCAGCAAAATTATTCAGCAGTGAAAAAGAATGGGCCATAGCTTCCCATAGGTGGAAAAAGCAATTTGAAGAACATCAACAGTATAATTTCATCTATTTTAAGTTCCCAAATGTGTAGACCTAAACAGTGTATTTTTAAGATTATAAATATGGAAAAATGAATTTCTTAGAAAAAAAATGACAAACATAAATTTCAGGGTGATGATAGCCTCCAAGTGGAAATTGGAGAGGGGTTGGATCAGGGAAGGACATCCTGGAGATTCCAGAATAATCATAGTATCTTTCTTTTGGATTTTTGGTGGATGTGTAGGCATTTGTTATATCACTCTTTATACCTTACACATTTTATAAAAATTATTTTGCATGCTCAATATTGAAGAAAGACAAAAAAAATACTTACTTGATATTTAAAGTGGTATCACACACAATAAACTGTTTATTTTTGACATTCCCTCAGTGCAGACCAAATGTGATTTTTTAAAAATGACCTGGCTGTGAAAGGGGGCTTAGTTAGCCTCTTTGAACTGGTATCCAGATGTTCAGATAAGTCATGTGATTAATGATCCCTTTTCCTGTGACCTCCTAAGCTCTGACAGTACATTGTTCTCCTACCTGATCTCTGATAAATTAAGCCACAGTTGGGTGGTTATGCATATTAATAGCATTGCTCTTTTAAGCGATTAAGTTTATTTTCATTGTTTGTATTGTTGGGTACTTTTGTGGGTTTTAGAAAACTAGCTTCAGTAGCACTCTGAAAGACATAGATGGAGCATAGTTTTCTTCCTGTAATCTAGAGAGAAGAAATCAAGTGTGGCCAAGTGGATTTACCCAGCCTGTCTCTGCCTGAGTATTGATGTTGCCTGTATTTCTAATTTTGTGTGTGTGAAATGTTCTCTAATGGTTTTTCACTCTTAGAATATATTTTGTTGGTTTAGTCATCTAAACAGCAATTTATTATTAAGCGTCATAGTCCTATGACTTGAATTTACTAGAGCTCTGGCTGGGCCTTGCATGTAGTTCTTCTGTGGGTTGACACTGTCAATGGACAGTTTTCACCTGGGATCTGTGCAGTTGTGGTAGTGTCAGCCAGGGCTACAGTTACCTAGGACTCAATGACTGGAGGTTCAAGATTGCCCGTTTACTTGGCTATCAGAGAAGCTGGCTGTTGTCTGAGAGCTTAGCTGCAGGTTCTAAGTAGCCTTTCCCTGTGGCTTAGGCAACTCACAGCATGGCAGTTAGGTTTAAAGAGGGCATAGCCCCGAGGGTGAGCATCTTCCAGGGTTGGAAGCTGCCAGGCCAGTTAAGGATCATGCCCTGAATTGGCATTGCATTACTTTTCTGATATATGCTACTGGTCAAAGCAGTTAGGCCAACCCAGATTCATTGGGTCAGAAAAATAAATTCCTAAGATGATGTGAATTGGGAGATACTCTGATGCTCCTCTTTGTTTTGTTTTGTTTCTTTTTATTGAGTTTATTGGTACAATCTAGGTATAAAATACAGTTACATTCATCATTGGGATCCTGTGCCTTTACATAATAGGTCTGATTCTCATTTTTTCCCCTTGTCCCTGCCCTCCCTTCACCCCCTCCTCCCCTCTCCATTTACAAACACTTTATTTCCATTTTTTCAGTTTCTCATATTTTTTTCCTCTCCCTTATTACCTTTCCCCCACCCTTCCCACTTTCCCTACACCTTTAGCCCTTTGCTTCCTATTTCACATTATTAATTATCTCATTAGGATCCTGTGTACTATTATAGTTTATCACACCAGAGAAACTATTCGGTATTTCAGTTAAAGAAACCTCTGTATGAACATTAAAAATAGGGAATCCTAAAATAAAACTAAAAAAGAAAGCAAAAGAGAAAAGGCAATGATGTAACATTAAAATAATCCTTAATTCTGGAGATGAAAATGGTCCCTGAGCATATTTAAATTGCTTATTGCTCTTGTAGTCTTATCGTATTCTTTTTTCATTATTTAGAGAATACTTTCTTAGTTTCTGTAATCAAACCCAAGTAGATATGACCTTACATATTTAGTACAATGCGTTACCCCTGTACACATGGAAAAAAAATAAAAATAAAAAAATTAACGTTTCTAGACCAATATGGCTGTCCATTTCTGTACAATGCCAACTCAACACAGTAAATTGGGATAACTTTTTCCAAAGTTGACAGCGCCGTTAAAGTTTTCCAAAATTCAATTTATAT
>NW_022900951.1:15922630-15958360 GCF_012274545.1 Fukomys damarensis | reverse complement strand
TATTTAAATTGCTTCTCGCTCTTATAGTCTTATCGTATTCTTTTTTCATTATTTAGAGAATACTTTCTTAGTTTCTGTAATCAAACCCAAGTAGATATGACCTTACATATTTAGTACAATGCGTTACCCCTGTACACATGGAAAAAAAATAAAAATAAAAAAATTAACGTTTCTAGACCAATATGGCTGTCCATTTCTGTACAATGCCAACTCAACACAGTAAATTGGGATAACTTTTTCCAAAGTTGACAGCGCCGTTAAAGTTTTCCAAAATTCAATTTATATATATATTTATATTTATATAAAAAGTCTAATAATAGCAGTATGTTATGCATCGATAGCAGCAACAGCTTTTCCAGGTTCTTCAGTCATGAACAAAATTTAAGTTTTCCAAAATTCAATTTATATATATATTTATATTTATATAAAAAGTCTAATAATAGCAGTATGTTATGCATCGATAGCAGCAACAGCTTTTCCAGGTTCTTCAGTCATCTGAACAAAATTATAGACATTCAGCACATTCCATTAAAACAAACAAACAAAGGAAAGAATAATATCCAGAAAACAGCAAAGTTCTGCTGCTTGATGCTCCTCTTTGGAAAATATATTATGCTATGCTTAAAATATTCACTTCCAGCGATAGTTCATAGCTGATATTGGTTTTTTATCAGAGGCCAAGTTTAATTTTATTTTATAATGTATTGGGAACATAATAGATATTCCTTTTTTCCCATTAAGTTTATTGGTACATTTAAAGCAAACAATACCGTTACATTTATCATCGGGATAATAGATATTCTTTATGATGGGAAAAATTAGGATGCAATAGTCTAGATAAGTACCTCCGACTTTGCTCCTTATTGTATACAACCTGTTCTTCTGGTAGCCAGGGACATTTAATTGCTTGCTCCTTACCAGGACCATTTCCATAGGTTTCTCTGACAAATGCATGGTATAGTTATGTTATCCCCTCCCACAAATGAGTGTCTATAGTGGATCAGGCTCCCTGCACTGGCAATTTAACTGCTACTTTGCCTCCACCATTGTTTTCCAATAGGCTTTTATATTTTTACCTGAAAAATTTCTCTTTCCTTCCCTTTCATTTTTCCTTTCCCTCCTCTCTTCCCCTCCCCTCTCTTTTCCTTTTTTTTTGTACTAGGGATTGAACCTGGTACCTTCATAGTAAGCTACATCCTTAGCTCGTTTAAAATATTTTTTGAGAGGTTTTTGCTGCATCGCTAAGTTGTCCAGGCTGGGCTCAAACTTGCAATCCTTCTGCCTTAGCCTCCTAGAGTTCTGGCTTACAGGTTACATGTATACCATGCCTGGCTTTAAATATTTCTTGAGAAGGATATTTGAAAACGTTAAATGATACCTCACCCTTACAGCCATACTTGTATATACTCATCCAGTTCATAGGCCTAAATGTTTTCAGTCTTATCTGAGGACCTTTTTTAATGTAGACCAAATTCTTGAGCCATTTTTTTTTAACTCTTCCAGCTTTGCAAAAGAATTGCAAAACTAGAGCAAAAAATTCCTGTAAGCTTTTCATCCTGTTAAGATTTAGCCACATTTGCTCTATTGTTCCCAACCCCTCAGTACTGCGGTTACAGGCTCACCTTCCCTCTCACAGATAAGCATCCATGCACAAATTTCTCTCAGATCCATCACATAGTAAGTTGCAGATGGCATGCCCCTTTACCCCTAGGAATAGTCATTCTTTTATATACTCACTATATAATCTTGAAGATCAGAAAATTCCACTTTGATATATTATCACTTAATTTATAGTCTATATTCAATGTTTGCCTGTTGTCCCACTAAGATTGTCTGTAGCATTTTTTCTTCTATTCCAGGATCCAACCAAAAGTGTCTCACATTGTATTTATAGTTGTCTCCTCTGTTTAGTCTCTTTTAACCTGGTGCAATTCCTCAGCCTTTCTTTTTCGTGATCTTGATGTTTTTAAAGCACACAGATCAGTTATTTTGAGAATTATCTTTCAATTTAGATTGGTCTCTTTCCTCATGGTTAGATTTAGGATACAGAAATCCCACAGCAAGAATGTTGGATCCTTCTCAGTGCCACATACCATGATGTTTGTTTCATTACTGGTAGTGCCAACTGTGGTCATTGGGTTAAGGTCATATCCAAAGGGTTTTGTGACATAAAACTCTTCTTTTTCTCTCTGGGAAATAATTACATTCAGAACGTTGGCTGAGCTGTGCTGTTGAAGCCACAGACCCCTCCCTCCCAGCCAGTGGGTGTGCTGTGTACACCATGCTTGGAGTCAAGTGGCTTTGGGAAAAATAGGACTAGATTCCAGGATATGGACGAAAAAAGTCCTTTGGGGTTTCGCTTTGCAGTCAGTTCACGTTCAGAAGTGTGACAACCTTCTCCTGAGAGTTATTTGTGCCCCTCCACTTACAGAGATGTTTGTTCATATTTTCTGCCAGTCATGGTACTTCAGAAGGTTATATAATCCTGCCCTATGCTCCAGGAAGGCCTTCTTTTACCACTGAAACAAACGTTATGAATCTCCTGTGTTGTATTTTTATTGAGCCTGAAAAAAGCAAGATAAAGAACAAGTGACTTGGGTACCAGCCCTGGCATTTTGATCTATTTGCATCTCTTTAGAAAAAGTCACTTATGCTCCCAGGTCTTTGGATCTCATATCAAAACTGTGGCTAGTAGCAATTTCCTACTTACTTCTCTGGGTTATTGTAGTGATCAAAAGAGACTCTGGTTAAATAGATGAGAAGGTACTTCAAAATAAGAGTGAAAAAATAGTGAGTTCCCTTGATTAATTTGCTGTTTAATTTCTTTCATCAGTCAAGATACCTATTTCCAGGAATTTTTTAAAAAATAGTTTTGCTAGACATCATTTGGCTCACAGTGGCATGCACAGAGCTGGCCAGAAAGCGTGGAGCCTGCCAGACCAACACTGCCTTGTTCGAGATGTGGTGCTCTTGGAGGGTAGCTGGCAGGGTGCTAAGTCTGTATAAGGAAGTGGCAAGCAAGATGTACAGGAAACTCTGCATGTAGGTAAGATTGGAAACTTCAAAGATTGTATCCTGTATTTTGGTCATATACTGTGAAGAAAATATCGAACTTGTTGACACTTCTCTAATTTGAAAGTTTGTGTGTGTGTGTGTGTGTGTGTGTGTGTGTGTGTGTGTGTTTCTAACTTACTTTGTCTATTGGTCAGGGACTGGGATAAAGAATATAAACAGACTTCTTCTTGAATTTTATCCCAAATAATTCACTCCTATTTCTCAGGTAGAAGTTATTTATAAATGTGTGCTCATATGTGGTTGGCCCAGTTTTACTTAGAATAGAACTTCATAGTCTAAGGTGTGAACTGAACCTCTACGTGACCATTTTGTTAAATTAAATTGAAGCAAGGCTGCTCGGAGCCATGCTGATTTGAGACTCTCAGAACCTACCCCATCAGGCTAGTCAGGGCTTTTTTCCCTAGGGGCCTCCTGGGGCAGAGCCTATATCTTTTAGCACTGCTTAGAGAAGCCCACAGTGTGGGCCACCTGCAACAAGTCCCAGAGAATCAGAATGACAAGGGCTGTCTGCCTCTGACAGTGACACCTTTGCTCAGTCTCATCAATGGGCAAACTCATACTTTACTCTTTGGGGGTAGGGTAATGGCAAGAAAGAAGAGCAGATGGCTTATGTCAGTCCTCCAGTGCTAGAAGTGGCTCTTAAATGAGTCAAGGTAGGAATACTTATATAAAGAGAAAATATTTCTGTCCACATCATCTACTACAAGATAACAGTCTTTCCAGGCATGGTGGTACACACCTATAATCCCAGCACTCGGGAGGCTGAGGCAGGAGGACTACTGTGAGTTCGAGACTAGCCTGGGCTACATAGTTCCAGGTCAGTCTCAACTACATAGTGAGACCCTGTCTCAAAAAACCAAAAAAAAAAAAAAAAAAAAATTTTTTTGGGCCGGGGTTTTGGCTCAGTTTTTCTCCCCCCCCCCCCAAAAAAAAAAGGGCCCAAGTTCCCTCCCCGGAAAAAAAAAAAAAAAAAAAAAAAAAGACAAAGGAAGGTCCAAAGATAGCAGTCTTTTCTGTGGCCTCTTTTACCAAGCCCCAAATTTATCCGCTGCTCCTACCCTGTTGTTGGAGCAGAGGCACACACAGAAACACATGGTACTCCAGGAAGTCAATAATGTGTTTTGATCTTGGCAAGGGATTACAGTGAGTCTCTTAGACATCCTCATGGTTGTTATGGCAGAGTGGGTGGTGGGTTTATAGCTCTGGGTGCTGTTCATCTCAACATGTCACTTGTTAGTTTGAGAGGGCTGGGAGGGAATTGGGTGGGGCAACATACAGGATCTGCCTGTCCTAGATGACAGGATTAAAGAAAGGTACGAGCAAGCAAAAGACCTTTTGCCATATATTTCTACACATTATTTGAAATGAAATGTTGGGAACAATTCTATATAATTTTGGGAGAAAATCATTTGATTAGGCCTAGTTCTCCTGCCTATAGGCCAGCTACGGTATGTCAAGACATAGCTCCATTTTGGCCTCCAGTCACAGTTAAGACCTCAAGGGTCTGGTGATGCTGTGATGGTCCAGGACAAGACTGTATGCGCTGAAGACATCCTGGGAGGAACAAAATCTTCATCTGCATAGTTCCTCATTGCTCTAGGATTTTTGCTGCTGCTGCCCCCACTGCCCTCTAAATCACCTTGTACATTTGTTGTTTTCCCCAGTGTACAGAACTCACTGTTCTAAGTGACCTGTTACGTTTGTTATTGTGGTGTACTGAACTCTATGTTCTGAGTGTTCTGTTACATTTGTTTTCTCCTAATGTATGTACAGAATAAAGGTGTAGTAAGCTAGGGGTTGCAAGCTTTCAGCTTTGCAGCCCAGAGCAGCACTGATCAGGCTCAAGCTCAGCTTCTTCTCAAAGGCTCATTTTTTCTCTTTCCTGTATAATAAGTTAACTCGTGCTGTCGTGGCTCACAGGAGAATAGGACCTGATACAGAGGTTCTGGTAACGTCCCCTTTCCCTGTTCCCTACACCTAAACACATTTCTTTTTTGTAGCTCCTTGGACGGCTATCCTCAGTGGAGTACTATGAACATGACAGAGCAGGATAAGATAGTTTTCCCTGTTAACAGTTCATCCTCCTGGTTTTTGGTTCATCCTTATTTGTGAGTTTCTCTGGTGTGAAAAACTATAATGGTGCATAAGATCCTAATGATATAATTGACAATGTGAAATAGGAAGAAAAGGGCTGAAGGTGTAGGGGAAATGGGAAGAGTAGGGGAAAGGAAATAAGAGAAAAGAAAAAAATAGAAGAAAATGAAAATAAAGTATTTGTGAAAGCGAGATGGTTTCTAGATGCTTTCATAGGTAAATGGATGCAACTTGTGACCAGAATGTTAAGTAAAATCAGTCAGACACACAAGCTTAAGTATCTCTCTTTTTTCTTTTTTTTTTTTTTTTTTTTTTTTTTTGGTACCAGGGGTCTAACTTGGGCCCTTGTGCTTGCGAGGCAGGCGGCAGAACCACTAAGCTAAATCCCTGGCCACATAGTTTCTCTTATATGAGAAACAGCATATGTATATTAATGGGAGTAGGGAGAAGTTTGAATACTTCCCCAAATTATCTATTCTATTGTGTCAGAAGTAGTGTAATATATATGCCAGTTTGTTTCATTTATACTAATAGTTTATCTTCATTCCTTGAAAAGAAAGTTCTGGATTATTTGTTTCGTTGTAAAGATCTTTTGGTCTATATCTTGTGCTCTGCATAACTACTTTGAAGATAGATAGTGATACACAGTGTATTAACTAAAGTTATTCTCTTAATATTTAGTTAGGAAATTTTGTTTTATTTTTTCATAAAGAAGAAACCACCTGGCTGCTGAGTCATCTGAACAACTATATCCCTGGGGAATTGTGGGAAAACAGGCATAAGCCAGCTGAGCCCAAGGGCAGAAAGGAGAATAACCTGCAGAGAGTCAAAGAACTTTCTGCATAGACAAGGTGCCCAGAGTCCTGTGTGACTCTAGGCCAATGGGATGATGACACAGGGAAGGCAAGGCAGTTTGGCCAGTATGAAGAAATTCTTCCTGGGGTAGAGAGGTGCCAGCAGGGAAGGAGACTGCCATGGAAGGGGTAAATAACCCACCATGCAAGTTTGATCCAGACTGGCTTTACATCAGCAAAATGGTGGTATTCAAATACTGTATTTTAGAAATTCAGATCATGTTAAAGAAGTATTCATTGTATTCAGGAATCACCTATTCCCCACTACTGTGTGACCCTTCTCCTGGCAATGTCTGAGAAAAGGTGCTGTCTTGGGCACCATGAGCTAGCCTGTTAGCATTGAGAGCCTTGCTGAAAACTGGCCTTTGTCTTGTCCAATCCACATACTGCTTGACAGCTGTTTTCCAGCTCAAGACCAAGTTAATCATATTTGTAACCTTATTACCAGGATCTGATCAGGTAACCCTTTAAGCTTCTGTTGAGAAATTGGCTTTAAATAATAGGCTGAGTTACCATTTTTTTCTTTTTTTATTGAATTTATTGGTGCTTTTTAAGTATAGAGTAAGTTACATTCATCATTGGGATCTTGCATTGCCATTTTTATAGATCAAAAATGGTTCAATATTAACAATTATGGTTCAACCTGCCACATGATTGAAACTGATAATTTGTAATTTTATACCGATTATAGCCTTCCTGTACATATACCTGCAAAACCCTGAGTAATGTGACATCTCAAACTCAGCTGTTTTCTGTGTCTTCACCACCCAGCATTCACCAGTATCTAAGCCTAATGGTCATAAATTTAACAAACCTTCTGCATTTTAACAAAGTGGTGCTTTTCTGAGTGGCTTGTTTTCACCTTTTACACCTGCCCAGTAGAGAGCAGAGAGATTTTTTAAACTTAGGGACCTCCAATTGGCACCGTGTAACCCTACCTCCTGGCTGACTTTGTTCCTCAGCATATTTGTTTGTTTGTTTGTTTATACTGTTTTTATTTTCTTTTTTCTTCCTTCACCATTGTTGGTGGGAGTGCAGACTGGTGCAACCACTATGGAAATCGACATGGAGATACCTCAAAGAGCTGGGACTAGAGGTTCCATTTGACCCAGCCATCCCTCTACTGGGTATCTTTCCAAAAGAATTAAAAGAATCATATCACAGTGATATATGCACACCTATGTTTATAGTGGCACAGTTTGTAATAGCTAAAACTTGGAAGCAGCCCATTTGCCCATCGGTTGGAAACTGGATAAAGAAGATGTGTTTTTTTCTATAAAATGTTCCTCAGCATTTAAATAGGAATGGGGAATATTGATGACATTGTGCTAAGTGAAATATGACAGATACAAAAAGACAAATACTACGTGATTCCACTTATATGAGGTACCTGAAATAGTCAATTTCACAGAGACAAAAAGTAGGACAGTGTTTACTAGGGGCTGGGATACAGAGTGGTAAGGGGAATTGTTCCTTAATGGAGATGGATGGTAATAATGGTAACATAACAATGTGATGTACTTAATGCTACTGAACTGTGTAATTTTAAATGGTTAAGATGGTAAATGTTATATTTATTTTATCACAATATTTTTTTCTCTCATTATGTTTATTGGTACGTTTTAGGTATAAAGTACAGTTATATTCATCATTGGGATCTTGTACCTTTACATGACAGATCTTGGTTCTCATTTTTTCCCCTTATCCCTGACTTCCTTCACCCCCTCCTCCCTTCCCTATTTACAAATACTTTTCCATTTTTTCATTTTCTCATATTTTTTTCTTTTCCCTTAATACCTTTCCCTTATGCTTCCCACTTCCCCTACACCTTTAGCCCTTTTCTTCCTATTTCACATTGTCTGTTATATCATTAGGATCTTATGTACCTTTATAGTTTTCCACACCAGAGAAACTATTTGGTATTTATACATGTGTGACTTATTTATTTCACTTAGGAGTATATCCTCAATATGAATCCATTTTCCTATGAATGAAGCTAATTTCTCATTCTTTATGGCTGAGTAATATTTCATTTTATAGAAAAACCACATCTTCTTTGTCCAGTCTCCAACTGATGGGCAAATGGGCTGTTTCCAAGTTTTAGCTATAACAAACTGTGCCGCTTGTTTAAACATAGGTGCGCATATATCACTGTGGTATGATTCTTTTAATTCTTTTGGGAAGATACCCAGCAAAAGAATGGCTGGGTCAAATGGAACCTCTAGTCCCAGCTCTTTGAGGTATCTCCATATCGATTTCCATAGTGGTTGCACCAGTCTGCACTTCTACCAACAATGGAGAAGGGTTCCTTTCTCCACACAACCCCACCAACATTTGTTATTGGTTGATTTCTTGATAGCAGCCATTCTTTGTGGGGTGAGGTGGAATCTCAGTGTTGTTCTCGTCTGCATCTCTCAAATGAACAGTGATGTGGAACATTTTTTCGTGTATTTACTTGCTGCTTTAACTTCTTTTTCTGAGAAATATCTGTTCATTTCAGATGTCCATTTTTGAATCGGGTCTTTATTTTGGGGGGGGCTGGTTTTTTGTGTTCTTTATATATTCTAGATAATAGTCCTTTGTCTGAGGAGTAGCTGGTAAAATTTTTTTCACACATTGTAGGTTGTCTCTTAGTTCTGTTGATGGTTTCTTTTGCAGTGCAGAAGAAGCTTTTTAATAAGATGAGATCCCAGTTGTTGATTCTTTCTATTTCCCATGCTACTGGGGGTTTGTTCATGAAGTCTTTTCCTATGCCAGTGTCTTCAAGAGTTCTGCCTAACTTATTTTCCATCACTATATTTTTAAAAGGAGCCATATCACCTATTGCCATATGCTGACACCAGATCCAACCTTGGTGTTCATCTAAAAAAGGTGGTAAGAAAATACATAACACTTCAGCTGTTTTAATCCATTTTGTGTTACAATAACAAAATACCTGAGGCTCGCTACTTCACATAGAAGAGAGATTTATTTTGGCTCACAGGTTTGGTAGCAAGGAAGCTCAGGAGCATGGCACCAGGATCAGTTGGGCTTCTGGTGAGGGTTTCATAATGGAAAAGCAGAAGGGCACATGTGGAAGAGCATGAGTGTGATAATAAGACAAAAGGGAAACTGACCTGCTCTATAACAACCTGTTCTTGTAGTAAATAATCCAGTCCCAAGAGATGTAACTCACTCCCTGAGACCTAATCCAATCTCAGAGAACTAGCTCAATCTCTCAAGAAAGTCATTAATCCACTCACAAGGGCAGTACCCCCATGACCTAATTACGGCCCACTAGGGCCCCCCTCTTAAATAGTCCCACTACCTCTCATTGTCACTATACTGGAGACCAGCCTCCAATCACATGAACCTCTGGGAGATAAACCATTTCCAAACCATATCGCTATCCTTATGTCGTCATCTCCAGCTGGGTTTCTCAGAGTGGCTCCCCTTCTGCCAGGCCATCTTGCAGGTACCACATATTCCTATTCAGGTAAGGGTACTTTTGAAGCTCTATTTGTTGAGGGTTCTTGGGATCAAATCCAGTCCTGTATATACTAGGCAAGCACTTTACCAACTTACTTTTTGGTCTTCTCAAAGGATGAAATTACTCAGCTTTTTGGAACCAAATGTCTTAGGAACAAAGTTCTATGGTCAAACCCATTAATCATCTTATGGCTTGTTTTTGGTTTTCCAGAACAACTTCAAAAACATATCCACAGTCTCCAAAGACTGTGAAGCCACCATACCAAGGATCTCCTGTGAAGTACCGCTTTCCCCCCAATCCCAGCCAAGAGACACTCAAGAAGAAAGCAGAGAAAGAGAAGAGTAATAAGGAAAGGGAAAATGCTTCCGGTCTTCAGGCTGCTGGCCCACCTGGAGAGGAAATCCCAGAGAAGCATGTGACAGACAAGCAGGCCACAGAGAAGCATGTGGTGGCCAAGCAGGCCACTGAGAAGAATGAGGCAGACAAACATGCTACTGAGAAGCATGTGGTGGCCAAGCAGGCCACCGAGAAGCATGAGGCAGACAAGCAGGCCACCGAGAAGCACAAGGCAGACAAACATGCTACCGAGAAGCATGAGGCAGACAAGCAGGCCACTGAGAAGCACATGGTGGACAAGCACACCACAGAGAAGCATGCTACCATAGGAGGGAGGGCCGAGAGCAGTACAGGTAGACCTTCTTTGTCAGTGTCGCCACTGGGTGGTAGCGTTCCAAAGATGGCTCTCCCTGATCCAGTCTGCTTGCCATTTTCTCGTGTTTAGGGAGAGAGGGGGGTTCTCCTTGGGAAAATGGCATCCCCTTGTAGTGCTTTATCTGGCTTGCTTGCTGCTCCTGAGACCCTCCACACTATCTCCCGAGCATCCCCTTGAGGAACATACCTAGGGGCTGACTCTTCTCACAGCTGTGGAAACTCACAGGAGTGTCCAGTTAGATAAGCTGCAGCCAGCTGGCATCTGCACTTCCCATAAGAAAGGGTCTTCCTTCAGTTCTTAAAGCCTCTGTGATTCAGTGTGTTTGCCTAGATAGCAGCTGCTGGGAGACTTGCTTGTGACTCTGTTTTTCTTTCTCAGCTGTCCACCACCCTTTACTGTGGAATGAACCTAGCCAGGGCCACAGCTGGCCTATCACAGCTTCTGCTCAGTGGTTTATTGTGACACTGTCCTGGCAGCATTTCCCATCACCACACTGCATTGGATTTTTTTGTATCTGAGCAGCAGCTGCTGTTTGTGTGGAAACATTACTGGTATGTTCATTTACCTTGATCTTTTCTTCTTACTGCCTCTTTTCTGACATAGCTTTGGGGAAGCCCACAGCAGGCACCACGGATGCAGGAGAGGCTGCAAAGATCCTGGCTGAAAAGAGACGACAGGCTCGGCTGCAGAAAGAACAGGAGGAACAAGAACGCCTGGAGAAAGAAGAACAGGAGAGGTATGCAAGTGCTCAGAGCTTCAGCAGGATCTTATGTAAAAGCTGGGATGCAAAGAGCAGCTTGCCTTTCTCTTTGTGATTTTGGTTTGCTAAAACCTAAGCAGAAGTATAAGACCTAGAATGGCTGGACTGTATCTTCTGTTTACAGGTGGAACTTTGCTCTTTTTAGAGGACCTGAACACATAGGGGTTGGATCTAAACGTTACAGGCAGCTTCCCTTTCTCCTCTTGAACTTGGAGAACAGGCAGGCCTACGGGGAGAATGTGGACTATAGAATAAAAATGGCCTTGGGAAGACAGAAGGTTCTGGATATAGAGAATTTGCTTCTGCTTCCCAAATTGTTTTCTCTCCCAGCTTATCCTAACTTATACCCTAGAGTGAGAGTGAAAAGAATTGGGCAGGGTCCCCTAGATGGGGGGATAAGGGGAGCCAAGCTCATAGCCCATGAACAATGAGCTGTGGGGAAGACCTTACAAAACATGTCACTGCAGTGGTCCTTAAACTTTGGAGGGTGTCAGAATCATGCAGAGAACACAGTGAAGATGCACTGGTCTAAGCCCTGCTCTGTTTTAGTAGCTCAGCAGTGTTCAGTGTGGCGATAGTGCCAGGCCACTTTGTGGCAGTACAGTCCTGCCTTTTCTGATCTTTGTATTCAGAGAGGGAATACATACATATTAAAGGACAAGGTTGATTTTTATTGGTAAGGGAAGCTTTTAGAATAATCAGAGTGCAATCCAGTGCTGTTTAGAGAGCGAACACAGCAAGAAGCAAGTGGTGTTATGGCACTGGAAGGCCTTCGCTGAATTTAAATTAATAAATAGTAAGTTATTCTCGATCCTTTATGATCTCTGCTTACAGGTTTACTGATCTGATTTTGTGTGTGTGTATGTGGTACTGAGGATTGAACACAGGGCCTTCACAGTGATCTGCATCTCCAGCCCACTTATATTTTATGTTAAGTTTAGGTATATTTTAGGTACATATTATGATCACATTCATCATTGGGAATTTGTACCTGTACATGATATATCTTGGTTCTTGTTTTTTGCACATTCCCTTTCCCTCCACTAAGTCTAGTTCATGCGGTAGAGGGTGACAGATAAATAGTTACCGCAATTTGCCACTTATTTTTATTACCTGTTTTGAGACAGGCTTTCACTAAGTCACTGAGGTGCCCAGGTGAGGCTCAAATTTGGGGCTCCTTCTGCCTCAGCCTCCCAGAGTGCTGAGATTACCAGTGCCTGCCACCAACCTGACTTAATCTAATTTTTTAAATTTGTGGTATCTGGCTGATTCCTTCTTCAGTTCTGGGTTACTGCAATTATTTTCTAATTCCAGCCTTTCAGTTAACAACAGTAGACTTGGTTCTTGTTGAGTGTTCAGGCTTGCTTGGGTGGGCCATAGGTCATGTGAAGGGAGCTCACAGGATGATGAATCACAGGACCTCAAATGACAGGCTTTGGTAATTGCAGGCCCTCGAGGTAAGGTACATGCTCTGAGCTGGAGAGTGATAAGATTGTGGTTGTGTGCTTAGGAAGGGGAAGTTCTCTACCTTTTGGCCACCATCCTTTCTCTTACATTACCTTCACAGCCCAGCTCCTGAATATTGATTGTACTTCCTATCTTTACTTCCTCAACTCACACTTACTCTTCCAACCTTGTATCTACCATTACTCCTAATCTCTAGACTCCTGAGTCTCATCTATCCACTCCTCATCCCTTAAATATTATCTTAGCTTCCAGTCCTCAGTTTTTGGTCAGCTTCTTACCTGACAAGTCCTCTCTGAATAGTATTGTTCCCTCCTGCTCTGTGATTATCCTTACCACACTACTAGTTTCCTCTGGCTTCAAAGGATTTAGGGTTCATATTTCATGCAGCAGTCACATGTTGAGCCTTTGGTGTGTTAAATCAACTATCCTGTCCTCTCATTTTCTACCCTCTTTCTCCCTTTGCCTTGTTTTATCGTCTGTTTCTTAAAGCTAATTTCATCTTGCTTTGTAAACTTTCCAGACTTTCTGGAGTAAGGGAGGTACTATATAACACATGTCTGTGAAGACTGCTGAATCTGAGCTTGTGGCCTGGTCTCTGTCCAGGGCTGCATGTCCTAGTACCATAGCCTCTAGGCATATGTGGCTACTGAAAGGTAGGTTGGAGAATGTTCGGTTCTTCAGCTATAGTAGCCGCATTTCAGTATTCAGTAGCTAGATATGGCTAGTAGCTATTGCAGTGGGCAACATAATTCTATAGAATATTTTCTTCATCACAGAAAGTTCTGTTGGATAGTACTTACTAGAACCTACAGACTATACAGCTGTCCATGTTTTTGACATATTTATCTCGAATTCAGCAATTCCAAAGCATGTTAATATCACTCACCCAAATTTGCTTTTCCTTGTACAAGTTATGTGCCCCCATCTATGCCAACACCCAAGTCAGAAGTCTCAGAGCCACTCTCAACTGTTTCCTTTCCATCTTCCACATTCCCATTAGTTGTCAGGTCAGTCTTCGTTAGCTGTCACATTAGTATCTCTCTTCTCTCCCTTCCCCTTTAGCCCTTGTGTCTAACCTAGACTGTGGGCAGCATCCCAACTGGGTGCCTTGCTCCTGGTTGTCAGGAGTGATTCTACATGATTTTTGGGGAAAAGCATTTCATAATTAAATTATGATTAGGGCTGAGTTTTCCTGTCTATAGGCCACCTACAGCACGTCAAGACATAACTCTATTTTCACCTCTGGTCACAGCTAGACCTCAGTGGTCTGCTTGATGTGATTATGCTCCAGGTCAGGACTACACCAGCTGGAGACATCCTGGGAGGAACCAATCTTCATCCACATAGTTCATTATTGTTCTAGGATTATCTTCTCTGTACTCTTGAGTCATTTGCTACTTTTGTTTCTGCTGATGTTCTGAATAAAGGTGTGGCAAGCTCAGGGTCTGGGGTCTTTGCCGTCTTGAATAGAGCAGCATTGATCAGGCCAAAGCTCAGCTTCTTTTCTAAGTCTCATTTCTGTCTATATATTAATTAATTCACCCTGTGCTGTCATGACTCGCAGGAGACTAGGACCTGATGCAGAGGTGCTAATAATGTCCCCTTTCCCTGTTTCCTGTTCCTGGTCTCCCAGAGCTTGTCCACTATCCATGCTGTATCCACAGTGACCTTTCTCAAATAAGTGTGATTGTCCTGCTCCTGTCCTCTAACAAGCTAGTGGCTCCCCTGTGACAGGATCCATCCAAACCCATCCACAGGCCTTGAAGGCCTGCCATGAACTGGCTGCTCCCCGCCTTTCTTCTTGCTTTCCTTCTAGGCTGCATTCCCCGCCAACACAGCTCCATACCTCCAAAGTTTCGCTTTGACCGTGCCCCTACACAGACTCATGCTCCTTCTTGCCAGATGTATTTTCTTAAACTGCAGGTTAAACTCACTCCTCTGTAGCCAGACTGGCCCTGTAATGGTGAGAGAACTGACCTCCCCCTTTCTTCCTCCTTTCTGATCTCAGCTGTTAGCTAACAGGTACCAGCCTCATTATTTTTGTTTTGTTTTGTTTTTGGTACCAGGAATCGAACTCAACTCGGGTCCTTGCTCTTGAGAGGCAGGCAGCAGAACCACTGAATTAAATCCCTGGTCCTACCAGCCTCATTATTTATAGGCTCTTTTCCCCCTAGAAAGCATTGCAAAAGACTGGGGTACAGTCTTCGGATTTCTGATGTCTGGTGCTCAGTAGATGGATGAGAAAGGAAGATAAGGAAGAAGCTTGACTGAGAAACCATGGCAGTAACAGGTTAAGCTAAAGTGATATGGTGAAGGCAAACCAGGAAAGAGAGTCTACAGACTTGCATAACTGAAAAGAAGTGGGCAGATTTGAAGTTGGTGCTGAGATTTGACTCAGAGGACTTAGGAGAATGATTTACCCAATAACAGATAATGGAAGGGCAGAAGAAATTGATTTTAAAGAATAAAAATTATGTTTGATATTAGATAAACTAAATATAAGGTACCCATGGAATACCCAGGTGATTGGAAATGGAATTGAAACTTGGATCCTAGGTTAAAAATGAGCCTAAATACTTAACCCAAAATCATTTTTTCCTTTTTCTTGCCAGAATGTGAATCTTTGCATAGTGCCATGTGTGAGGTGAGAAAGGAAAGTACCGGACACCCTGGGGCTGGAACACAGCTGATACCACTTGGAATAAGATTATCCTTGCATCTGTTTTATGCTTAGAGTTAATATTTAAAACCATAGAAATGTGATTGACAGTTGAGAAAATATAGAGAAAAATAAAAATATTTGAGCCAAACCATGGAAAGCCCAATTATTGTCACCACCTGGTGAGAGAAACACTATCCAAGTCAGGGATGGGAAAGACTTCCCTTAATAGAAGGACTGACCAACAGTCCAGACAACAGTGCCCTAAGAAGAGCAGAAGCTATTCCAGTCCCAACTAACAGTGACATCAGAGCTCTCTCAGGAACATGAAAAACACCCCCAGCACCTGGGCTTGGGGTGGCCCAAGACGTATAATGGGGTTCTTGGTGTTGGAGCAAGCATCTTAAACTCCACATCTACTCTGGGCAAGGCACTGGTAGAAACTATTAAGCAAGAGCTCTTCCCAGGATTCCAAAATACATCACATGAAGTCATATTAAGAAGCTGAAGTAACTGCTAGAGGCCCAAATCAAAGAACATTCAGGCAGGGCATCCCACAAGTAATGTCACGTAGCCAGACTAAAGTTTGGTGTCCAAGTGAAGACCCTATTCCTAGAGTTGCAAGCAGAGGTCCCAGGACTGTTCAGACCAGGCTTCTTGCTAGCTCAGCCTCCAGATGTCAGATGGTCTTGGTATGAGCTAGAATAGGCAAGACCTCTCTGAATGGGGCTTGGGCAGCAGGGCAGGGCAGCAGCCAAGGTAAGGAGCCTGAAAAATACAGCCTCTCTTGGCACAGGGTTGAAGAAAGGGCCTTATGAAGAGATGTTCAGGCTGTCGCATCTGTGAGACATGTCCAAGCTGAGGAAAGACTACTGGTCTTGGGATTTAGGAGATGAACAGAGATTTTTGGTGGGAAATTATTGAGAAGAAGGGTAGATGCCCCAAGTGTAAGCTGGTCATTCCATGGTCACAAGTGGAACGCAGATAGAGGACTATGGAGGGTGGCTTGGGGTACATATATTTTTAGGGTGTGGAAAGGTACATGTAGAAAGGTGCAACTGGCATTGGAAGGAAGAGGGGCTAGCAAGAAGAACGTGAAGCTACCAGGAGGATGTGGAATTCATAGTACAAGTAGTGGCATTTGCAATCCTTTACATCTAAGCAGAGGAAGAAAAGGGAAATTCTTCAGCAAATAATACTATAAAAGGGTGAAGTTTAAGAAGCTCAAGTCAGGTGACCTCAGTCTTCTCTATAAAATGGTTCTTGTTTTTATTTTAAAAATTGGTCAAGATACACACAAAAGGTAGTGAGGCTTTACATTTATTAAAGTTAAGAAGCCGGGCGTGTTGGCGCATGCCTGTAATCCCAGCACTTGGGAGGCTGAGGCAGGAGGATCGCTGTGAGTTCAAGACCAGCCTGGGCTACATAGTGAGTTCCAGGTCAGTCTCAACTACATAGTGAGACCCTGTCTCAAAAAACCAAAAAAGAAAGAAAAGAAAGAAAGAAAGAAAGAAAGAAAAAGGTAAGAAAAGAAGTATGCTCTGGGGCTGGGGATTTAGCTCAGTGGTTCCGCCACCTGCCTCGCAAGCGCAAGGTCCCAAGTTCAATCCCTGGTACACACACACACACACACACACACACACACATACACACAAAAGAAGTATGCTCTGCAGATGAGAATGGGCCATTCCATGAACTGGTTTTTAAAATTGGAAGGAAGGCAGGATTATGTGATTTTTTAAAATTCAAATATACTGGGCTGGGGATTTAGTGGTTCTGCCACCTGCCTCGCAAGTGCAAGGTCCTGAGTTTGATCCCCAGTACAAAAAAAAAAAAAAATTCAAACATACCTATAGAAATGTCATTTTATATTTGAACAAATATTAAATTTAAAGAAAAAATATTGTACTTAATGTAGAATTACTAAGAATATCAGATGGAAATGGAGAGTTAGATACTTAACTGTCAAAATGACAGAGTCCCCTCACATAGTTCCTGTTTATTACACCCTCTTTTGCATAACTGGAAAAAAGAGGCTCCCTGAATCACTCATTTAAGTCACGGTATGGTGTATTATGCAAAAGCCTATGTGAGGTAAAACAACTTCTGATTCTTCATTCAATCATCTGTTTATAAAACATGCATTCCATGTATAAAGTGCAGAATCTGTTCCGGATTAATCAAATCATTGTGCCATCCATTCATATCCATGCCTACCCTTCCTCTTGGAGTTTTTAAAAAATTATACAATAAAACCAGTTAATCTTCAAAAAGTGGCTGGTGATGCCATCAGCTAAGGAGGAAGATGAAGATGGAGAAAAGGTGGCAATTTGAACTGTCCATAGGAGATCCAAAGAATAGGATCAAAATGTGTCAGCCAAGACTACGGCGCACATAACCAGTTATCCTTGTTTATGTTTTTTTCCAGCCAGTGCTGGGTGGTCTAGGAAGGGCATGAGTGGTCCTGGGGGTCACCTGGGCCTGGCATTGTGCAACAGAGTGACCTCCATGCCATCACAGAAATGCTCAGGAGGGGATCAGATGCCTGGGGGGCGGCAATGAGAGAAAAGAGAAGCAGATCCAAATACACAGTGCTCCCTACTGCAGACCGTCAGAGAAAGAGGCAGAAGGATGGAGTGAGATCAGATCAAAGAAGTTAATGATGGAAATTAAGCTTTTCTTTTAAGATGAAAACTTTTAAGCACATAGGATCAGTGAAACCTATGTACTCATCTGTAAGATTACACAAAAGCTGAGCACTTGTCAGTGATGTAAGATGTGACAGGGTAGAACAGAAGAGGGAGTAAGGAGCTGGAGGTTTAGACAGGGGCCATTATATGAACACTCTCACCAGTGGCCAGCAACAGGGACACAAGCTGTATCAGCTAAATGCCATGTGGTAATAGTGCACTATTTTCTTTTGCTTTCTGCTTAGTGACAAAGGGAGAAGCGGGCTTATAGGGTAACAACAAGAACCCATAAGTCTTTCAAACTCTAGGGAACTTAGTAACAATGGCAAAGGTTGTGGGCCAAGTGGCCTACAGCAGAGGGCAGTAGGGAAAAGGATGAAATAATCATCTGAATATTTGGAGAGGATTATGAAAGACCTGGATTCACACAGGGGAAGCCAGTCTGCTGTGTGTGTGTTGCCAGTTTTCACCTGCTTTGGGAGAAGCACAGTATTCTCCAATGGAAAGGACAAGCAGGGGCTGATAATGAGGATTGTGGAGATTTAGGGGCCATAGGGTGTTACTGCATGTGTCCATCCAGACACTTCAAAGTCCTGATGGTAAAAATGAAAGAAGCAGTGGGTTTTCAGGCCCTGAAAATGACGATAACAGACACTTTTTGAAGTAATTTATATGTTAATTCACATACTATGTATCCTTTGTGTTTTAACTTCTCTGGGTCAATTACTACTGGCTTTTTAAAAAGGGGTAAAAAATGAAGTACTCTGGTTAACATTTTGGATAAATCTTGTTATTAACACATTCATTTTTTAAAATCCTGCATTGGAAATAGTACCTAGTGTTTCATTATAAAATCTAAAAGAGTGGGAGTTTCTGATTAGGCCCCCAAATGTTCTTCTGTAGAATACTTATTTAAATTTTAGTTTCTCCACAATGCCTCCAGGCATTTCAACCTCTGCTGGCATAGAGTATGTTATTGTGCACTGTTAAGTCTTGGGCTAATGCCTTTTCATATTTCTTCACCTTTTAAAATATTTCTTTGGTAAGACATAGGCTATTTGCATGATGCCTGAAGCTGACCATTAGGATGGAAAGACTGTCTGTCTTGATCTTTTTATAACAACAAAACAGCACCTCAGTAAGTCAGTGCAATATGCTTCCAAATGAAGGTAATTTCTGAAAAACATACAGATTTGTAGATGCACTTAAATGAACTTTGGGGTTGGAGAGAGGTTTAATTTTAAATTGTAAAACTAACATTTGAGAATATTCCAGGCCAGGCCACGCATGATCTCAATTCTCATAATAATGTCATGGAGCAGTAGTATAACAGTAAGTATATTCCCATTTTAAAATGGGTATCAGAAATGTTGGGTAAATTTCAAGTGGCACAGTCAGAATGCAATGTGGATCTTGCCCATGATTACCTCAGGGAAGTGGCACTCTTGTAAGTAGAAAGAACATTAGAAATCTAAAAATGAGCTTTTAGACTTTATAGAATTTTCCTCACTGCTTAGAGCTCTTTATGGTTATATGATTCATCTGTGGATAAAAATATTTAAATGTCACTTAATTTTATACAGCAAAGACTAAAAGCTAGAATATACTTTTAAAGATTGCTAAAATGAATGAAAAATAGGTGTTTTGAGATTCTGTTGAATATTTTCTTCCATTGGCTACTTCAAAAGTCACATACCGGCCAGGTGTGGTGGCGCACTCCTGTAATCCCAGCACTCGGGAGGCTGAGGCAGGAGGATCGTGGTGAGTTCGAGACCAGCCTGGGCTATATCGTGAGTTCCAGGTCAGTCTCAACTACATAATGACACCCTGTCTCAAAAAACCAAAAAAAAAAAAAAGTCACATACCAATTAGAACCCAAAGTAAACTTGTGCAACATGTGGTCACTGCTCTTTAATTGTTGACTGGCACATTTGTGGCCACTGAAACATCTCCCAGTTTTTCTAGCTTTCGTCGGGTTTAATTTTTTGTGCTTAGTTTAAAAGACAGAATTGTTATTAAATAAGAATGATGGAGACTTGCTTCCTGTGTCATCACCATTATTTATAGAATGATGAAGTCATGACAGTGGGCATCACAGGTCAATATGCTGTTACTCTTTATCCTACAAACTTTAAAGTCAAGCCTGGTTAACATTTTTTGGTAAATATACAGACTGGGATGGATTTCTAGAAAGGTTGGGTCATTTTATTAGATGATTACAAATTCCAGTGCCTGTATTTGTTAACTTGCTGACCGTTACCCACTACTGTCAGTACATGGTTCTTTGGAAGTTTGCCTTTTGAGTGTGTCTTCTGATGCCTATTATGTTCTCAAAAGGCGGGAGAAAGAGGAATTGAAAAGAACGGCAGAGGAGGAAAGGCAGCACCTAGAAGCAGCAGCCCGTAAGCAAGAAGAGGAACAGAAGTGCCACGAAGAGGAAGCAAAAAGAAAGGCAGGAGAGGAGGCCAAGCAAAAGGCTGAGGAGGAGCTGTTGTTGAAAGAAAAGCAAGAAAAAGCCATGATTGAAAAGCAGGTACAATCTGAGTCTTCAGATAGACTTTCTTACTTTGTTTTTCAAGAGCCTTAGTAAATATTAGGTGAAACTCATTTAATTTGAGTAAGTCATAAGTTTTTTCTTAAACTGTCTGTCTGGACTAGTCATTAAATATAAGTTACTTGGGACAAGTCTGCTGTCTTGAGTTTGGGTTTCCCCAAAGGTCGACTCTGAGATAAGAATCTGGGTGCCAATAGTTTGAGAAGGGAATCCCATCAAGCTGATTGGGAAGCAGGAGAGAGTAAGGCAAATTAATGAGGGAGTTATTGTGGGCAACTGGAACTCAACACTATTGGGATCCCTTCGGAGACCGGGGATCATGCATGCTTTAAATTTGTTCCTCTGAAGAATGAGGAGTCTGAACAATTTATCTGCCAACACCACCCTGTTTGTGGAAGGTTGGGGAATTAACGCCTGGAAACTTTTGGCCCACAGACAGAGACTTTGGGCATGTAAGAGAACTGTCTACAGAAGCTTTGCATGGAGGGCTGAGATATATGGATAAAGCCTAACCACATCTGCTGTGTCATAAAGTGAGTTGTATAAATCCACATTGAGTATAGGAGGGGCATCCACTCTGTTGTAGATGATGGGAAGAAGGAACTTGTGCAAAGCCTAGAGAATTACTGGTATTTTCTTGGCTTCATAAAGCCTGTACCTTGGTTTATCTGTTTCTTGCAGAAAGAAGCAGCAGAAGCAAAGGCCCAGGAGGCAGCTAAACAGATGCGTCTAGAAAGAGAACAAATCATGCTGCAGATTGAGCAGGAGCGACTGGAGAGGAAGAAGGTAAGGGCTGAAGGATCAGGAGGATTTAAGGGTAAGGCAGGTGCAGGAAGTAAATCCAGCTGTGTACTTCAGTGATTGGATAGAGTGCTCTTAGAACTGTCAGTTAGGTCAGTTTCACTGATAGTGCTGATAAAATCTGTATCTTCTTGTTTTTTATCATCTTATTCTGTCGGTTACCGAGGAAAGAGTGGTATAGAGCTCTATCTGTGATTATGGATTTGTTCATTTTTCTTTTTCAGGTCTGTAAGTTTTTGTTTTATATATTTGAAGCCCCGCTTTTAGTTGAATGCATATTCTGGATTGTTAAATTTCCTGCTGAATTGACCCCTCTATTATAAAATGTCCTTAACTAATAATATTTCTTAACAATCTGCTTTGACAGCCTTTTTATGACTACTGTCTGTATGGTAAATCTTTTTCTGTCTTTTTACTTTGAACCTAGGTATGTGCCCTAGGTCTGCTATAAACGGCATAAAATTGGGACTTACTATTAAAATCCTGTTTGATTGTCTTTGTCTTGTAATTGGTGTGTTTACCCCCTTTACACTTAGTGTGCTTTTATGGACAAAATTGGGTTTAAGGAGACTGATTATAAGGGTCTATTCTTGTGATGTCCTAGGCCAGTGATGGCAAACCTTTTAGAGCTTTCATTGATAAAGACAGCCCGCTGCAGCATGTGTGCCCTGAGTTTACTACTGCGCTCAGATTGGGCTTTGTTTTCCTGTAGGCCTGGGAGCCAGGAGACCAGCCTGTGGTCTTCTCTCCTGAGCCTCATCTCAGAGTATCAAGGATGATACCCTTGAGTGCTAGGTGGTGATTTGTTGACTTATAGGAAACCTAAGAAGAAGGAAAAAGGTGGGATATAAATTAAATATTGATTCTAGATATGCACTGGTGCATTTCGTTGACATTGTTCATAGGCCAGAGGTATACATCTGCAAAAACAATGGAAAACTTTTCTATGTTCAGTATCCTCTGCTGACATTTGACTTGCACAAGTTTTCTGAGAAATGTGAAATTGTGGGCCAGGGGATTTAGCTCAGCAGTTCTGTGGCCTGCCTTGCAAGCACAAGGACCTGAGTTCAATCCCCGGTACCGAAGGAAAAAAAAAAAAAAAAGAAATGTGAAATTGCATGTAGACCCAACTACTTTTTGATATTTTTGGCCCTACAGTCCTCTTACCTTTTGTTTTCTTCCAGAGAATAGATGAAATCATGAAGAGAACAAGGAAGAGTGATGTGTCTCCAGAAGTGAAGGTAAGGGCTTCAGATGACCATTATGTGCTGAGTGGAAAAGAACAGCAGGATACAGTGTGGTTTCAGGTGTTAGAGAGAATTAGCCAGGAAAAATGGACTCTTCCTGCTCCATTCTTGTCTAGGTTAAAGAAGATACAGGGTCCTGAAAGAAAAAAGGAGCTTCAGAGATGGAGCAAGTAAACGATTTCCTCAGAGCAGGTGGGCGTTCAGGAAGAGGCATAGTAGTCCATGACTACAAAGGAGAATGGTGACATATTAATAAGGGAAACAGCTAAAGATTCAAAGACTTACTGTGAACCAGGCAGATGGCCCAGCAGGGATCCAAATATCTTTTCTTGCTTTAAAGAAGCACTTGTTTTACTATGTAATGTCAGCCTTCCCTCTTTTTCATCCACCCTTTATTTTCAGAAAGAAGACCCCAAAGTGGAGATTCAGCCTGTTGTGTATGTGGAAAATAAGACAAAACCAGTTGTCCCCAACAAAATAGGTAAGTGTGCTTGGGCTATCCCTTTCAGCAGTGAGGGCTCATAAAGCTTCCTGAAGGGGTAAAACACACCCCCAAGAGTGTGACTGCCAGCATTTTCCTTCCTGGGGCATCTCTACCATAGATCCATTTAGAAAACCACAGGCTTCCTCAGTTACTTTGATGATCTTGGCTTGGAAGGCGTACTGTCTGCTGGCCCTTGATGCTTTCCAGGTTAACTGCTGGTCAGGTGTTACTAAGACCTGATTCTGCTCTTCTACTGAGGCCCTGCAGACAATTTTAATGTGATTTATCTTCTCTTCCCCTGTGTGAAGGTGATTACATGGGGTTATTGGTGATTCTTTTCATCAAAGATGTTGTATTATTGGTGAGGCATAGGATTAAATTACTTTATTATGTATTTCCCATTATTTCATTGTTACTGGATGTTTTATCATTCACATAAGGATTTTGTGTTCTTGATCAGAACTCAAAGGATTAAACACATGCCAGGAAATTAATGGCATGGGGTGTACTGCCCCTGAAGCTATTCCACGAGATGTTCTCTCTAATGGGCTTAAACCAGTTGGGGGGCTTGTTCATCTGAGTGCCCTTGATGGAAAATCAAACAGTCTGGATGATTCAACTGAAGAAGTTCAGTCTATGGATGTGAGGTATGTCTGTTTCTTTTGCATTTGAATTCTGTCTCTTCTCCAAACACTGTCACCATCTTTTAGTTAGTTTCTTCAGCTTTTATACAACTGAATCACCTGAAACAGACTTGGTTGACATTTTAGGAAAGCTGTCAGTGGAATAATACCAGAGTCTTGCTTGGTTAAGTCTCCCTAGAATCAGAACCTTGGATGGAGTTTCTGGGCATATGATTTATTAGGGAAGAACTCTCTGGAGTTTTTCAGGAGGAAGGGCACAGAGGGAAGGCACTAAGCAACAGTGTGTTCTCAGACAATCCACAGGAGCTCTGGAGGCCAAATTTCTACTAGAGAGTTGTCTGAATGAGGTAAGGTAGGTGGCTTTTGTACCACCCTCACACTCATTCACTGTGGACCCTGTGGGGTGGGGGATGCAGAACTAACTGTGGCTCTCATCAGCCAAAGGAATTTGTCTGGAGAGAAGGTGGCAACCATGAGTCTTCAGCAGCTCACTCTCTGCTGCTGGAAATTGGTACATCTGTAGGTAAAGAGGATCTGGCCAAGCCACCAACAGGGTCTCTTTTGTAGAGAGTCTCATATTTAAGTAAACTTGTCACTGCAAACTTAATAATGGAACTAATTTCCTTTTGGATTCTAAAAACCTAAAGAATTTTTAAATTGATTTCACATTTGTAGATACCATTATCTGGCAAATTAATCTCACACAAAAGAACTAATTGGCATGAGATTAAGGCAGAGGCGTTGAAATGGATGGCCTTGGAGTAGGGAGTGGTTCTCTGAGTCAGGAGAGTGTGACAGTGTTTTGTAAAAGCACTACTAGAGTGACAGCCTCCCAAAGCTTACCCTTCCTTCTTTGGCTATGAGTTATCAGTGTAGTCTGGGGGTAAGGGTGGAGACAGAGTTCTTGACACTGATTGTCAATATTCCATTCATCCTTACTGGACTACAGCCAGATGTGTGAAAGTCTAGGGTGTGACAGCTCCATCAGCAGTAGAGCAAGTTCTGTGGAGACTGATAACAGGACTCCCCAGCACCTTCCTTAGTCTTCCCTCTCCAACACCGCCACCGTGACAGGCTTTCCCTAAATGGCTCCATTCTGTCCCCAGCAGAGAAACAACTGAAGACATCTTTTCTTTTCTGGTACTGGGGATTAAATCCAGGGTCTCATGCATTCTAGATAAGTGCTCTACCACTGAGCTACATCCCCAGCCCTTTTTATTTTGAGATGGCTTCTCACTAAGTTTCCCAGGCTGGCCTAGAACTTGTAATCTTCCTACCTCGGTCTCTCAAGTAATTGAGACAATCTTTAGAGTTAATACTACATATTTCCACCCCCATATTAAGCAAGCTATGCGTATTCTTTTATGTTTTTTGGGTGGAGGGAGAGGAGTGACAAGACATGGTATCACTGGCCAGGGTTCAAGGAAGGGCTTTGCACAGAGTTCTTCCTTAGAGAGAGTGTGACTCCTGGCAATTGTTCCCAAGCATAGTGTGACATTTTCTTTTCCCCATGCTCTGACCATTTGTTTGAACACATGATAGGGCCACAGTTCATGTCTCACTGCCAAGTA
Organism: Fukomys damarensis; assembly: GCF_012274545.1. Lineage (NCBI taxonomy): Eukaryota > Metazoa > Chordata > Mammalia > Rodentia > Bathyergidae > Fukomys > Fukomys damarensis. The sequence continues at coordinate 15,933,279 of NW_022900951.1, read as the reverse complement.
GCTCGAACCACCAGTGGTACCTGTGTGACTATCTCATCAGACAGCTTTTAATTATTTTTATTAGTACAAAGACTGATAAAAGTGGTTAGATCCATGTGTTTCACCAGTGGTACAAGCCACCTGATGGGACAGTTGTGCATATCCCACCAGTGGTTCAAGCCACCAGGAGCATGGTAAACCTAGGGATGGAGTTAGGGAAAAATAAAGATGGACAGTGTTTCTGCTTAAGCATTTTGCCAAGGCTTCAAACACCAGAAATGCCGTCAGGTTAGCCACTTTCCTTTTACTGGGTTCAGGTGTGAGGGAGGTGGATCATCTGAGCTACTTCAGTTCAACTGGTTTTTCTAGATTCTTCTCCAAGATCTTAAGAAAGAGAAACCAGCCTTACTCTGGTTAAGAGACTCCTGGGAACAGGCCCTCATCTCCCAGCCCACTACTCTCCTGGGCCTGGATTGGCTTGGCATACAGCAAACAGCAGTGGAACTCCTTTCACCTCTAGGGGGAGGATGGAGGAACAATAAGGCTTGGCTAGGCAGAGCTGAATAAGTTAGGGTGGATTGGAAGCCTAGGTTTAGAAAGGAGACAGTGGGTGAGATTAGATAATTAAGTGGACTGGGTCCTTGTTAATGATCCCCACCCGAATTCCCAACCTTAACTGAGCACTCAGGTGATTTGGTATGCGCTCTTCCCAGCACAGTCACACTCACACTCATGGGAGCTGTGGGAGGGAGAAATTGACTGTTCTTCCCATTTTGCAGGGGAGGAGACTGAGGCTAGGGGCAGGAAAAGCAGCTCAGCCAGGATAGTACTGCAGGAAAGGCAGCACCAGAAGCCCGGTGTTAATTATGGCCCTTCCTCATCTGGTTTTGAACTTCTGGCTTTTCTGTTTGAATGTCCTGTTTTGAGAGTTCTGGAAGGACCTTACCTCTCAGTAGTAAAGTGGTCATTCCTGTAGTATTTTTTCCTTTTTTCAATGTGAGCTTGGCCTTCACAGACCTGTCTAGTCTTCCGTAGGGGCCGATGTCTGCCATTCCTTAGATTTGAACTTCCATGCATATTTTATAGTATGTTACACACAAACTCTCTCTAAATCCATCTTCTCTAGAAGAGTAATGTAACAACATATTACAGATAGAATGAAGCACATTAACATATTGTGTATCATTCTCATATTCTCTCTCATCTCTCCCTCTACTACTGTCTCTTCCTCTCTGTCTCCATCTCTTCTAGTCCTGTTTCCAAAGAAGAGCTGATCTCCATCCCGGAATTTTCACCAGTGAGTGAAATGATTCCCGGAGTGTCTCTGGACCAAAATGGAACTGGTAATGCCCGAGCGCTTCAAGATCTCTTAGACTTCACTGGTCCTCCGACATTCCCCAAGCAATCCAGTGAAAATCTCAGCCTGGATGACTGTAACAAAAACCTTATCGAAGGATTTAACAGTCCGGGCCAAGAAACTACTCTGAACACCTTCTGCTGACAAATGCAACAACCTTTTAATGAAAGGTATAGTCTTCTGCTGATGCTCTAAATCTGTAACTTCCCAGCTAGGGTATGTGAACATTGGATGACTGTCACTCAGCTTCAACATGGCCAATTTTATCTGAAAGAATGCAAATACAAATATGTTATGCATTTCAGCACACACATGAACTGAGGTGGATTTTTTTAAGTATTTTTCTCATGCTCAGTCTTCAATTCTCTGCCCTGCCCACCTTGCCTCTGTGTTTGGGAGTATGAGTGGGAAGGCTGAGAACACTGGCTAAAGGTTGGGCCTCCAGCTCATCTCAAGTAGCACCTTTGTCAAGGACATGGATAGTTCTCACTGCTTCAAAGCAGTGTTAATAAAAGTACTCCTTCTGTGTGTTTCTGTCTGCTGCCTGTCTGCCTGTCTCTGTCTCCCCCGCTCTGTCTCTCTATCTCTCTGTCTGTCTCTGCCCCCCACTCCGTCTGCCTCACACATGGTCTGACACTAGGCTACATCCCCAGCCCCTCTCATTTAAGAATCTGGGTTATATATACTGTGTAGTTATGTGCACTTAGATATACACATTTCACATTTGATTTACTTCAATTTGGGACTTGTTTTCTAATAATAAAGACATTAATTAGGATCTATCACAGAATCTCTTCATAACTTATTTTCTATAGTTCCTGTCATTTTAGACTCTTAAAAACATTTTTATATTCTCAGTATTCTGTCACTGGATTTTTATGATGACCCACTTCTTTTATTAGAAATTAGGTACCTAAAATGATTTAGTCCAGCCTTTTTTGCCAGCATCAGATTTAAGTCAAGTTAATTACCATAAGCATAGATTAACAGCTAGGCTAATAGACCAAAAATATATATAAAACACATAAAACAATTATACTAAATGAAGGTAAACTTTTAGATACATTATTCCAACCCTTTTATTTCTCGAATGAGGTAACAGGTTATGGAGGCCACACAGCTAAAGTCACTGAGTCTCTTGTCTTTAGTTGATGAGTTTTTAGAGTTCCCTTCTCCCAGTTCTCAGGAAAACAGCTGACACATGAAAGGAAACGCATGACAAGTTACTTCTAAACTATATCCTCGCTTTAGAAGAGCAGCTACTTTCTGGTGTACTTAACCTATTTATATGGAAGGTTGCAATTTTTTTAAATTGAGTTTATTGGTACATTTTAGGAATACAGTACAGTTACATTCATCATTGGGATCTTGTACCTCTACATGACAGGTCTTGGTTCTCATTTTTTCCCCTTGTCCCTGCCCTCCCTTCACCCCTCCTCCCTTCCCCATTTACAAACACTTTATTTCCATCTTTTCATTTTCTCACATTTTTTTCTTTTCCCTTATTACCCTTCCCCTACCCATCCCACCTTCCATACACCTTTAGCCCTTTTCTTCCCATTTCACAACATCAGTTATCTCATTAGGATCTTATGTACTATTACAGTTTATTCACACCAGAGAAACTATTCGGTAGTTATACATGTGTGACTTATTTATTTCACTTAGGAATATATCCTCAATATGTATCCATTTTCCTATGAATGAATCTAATTTCTCATTCTTTATGGCTGAGTAATATTCCATTTTATAGAAAAACCACATCTTTTAAAATTTGTGCATGAAATTTATATATGTTACCTAGAAAAATTCAAGGATCAAGAATCTGAAGAGACAATTTCTGTTGTGTTTCATTGTTATTGGTGTTCCAAAAATGGCACATTATGCATAAATAGGTTAAAACACTAATTCACCTGAGCAGTCTGTTTCCCTAAAAATTGCATGGCTTCGTATTAACTAATAGGTTCCTTTTGTTGTTAGCTTAACTTTACTTAATTAGCTTCCCTTCAGTTCACTTACCTTACTATCCAGTAAGGGCCAGAAAATCTGCAAATCTTAGAATATTCATGAGTCCTCAGATGTATTCCCTGCATCACTAAAAAAATGTAAAATCCAAATCCAAAAAAATGTTTGCCTCAATCACTTTATTCATACTGCCTGTACATTTTTATATGTTATATAGTCTAGTTCCCAAATCCTTTTCAGCCAAAGGTGGTACCATCTCCACTATGTAGTATTTGAAAATATATTGATGGGTTTTGTTGTCACAGTGGCTGGAAACATTCAGAAGGCAACTCTTGAGACATTAAATATTTGTAGGTTTGAATGCAAGAGAGATTTGGCAGGCAGGCATCCCCTTACTGCCTCATGTGTGTCTCTCCCAAAGCTGTGCTTTTGGTTAAGAAGACAGCCTTCCCCAGGAGAGGAGGACTATTCTTTGGTCAAAAGTAAAACAGAATATCTGAAGGCTTTAGGAAAGTCTAACTCATCTAAAAGAAAGGTCCTGTGCAAAATACTGCAGTACTTCTATTGAGAGACAGTGTATGAGCCAAGGAAAATCTAATTACCCAGTGCAAAACCCCAGTTTTCTGCATTGCTCTCATGTGCTTTTGTGTTTGAATTAATACAGGTGGTGTTCGGAGCACCCAAGGAGCTACTGGTAGCCAAATCCCAGCTGCCGGCTCTCTGAAGAAACTTCTGTCACCCTTAACCACTGGATATTAGACTGGAATGTAACTGTATTCCTAGGTAGTATGTCAAACACTGGCCTCTCGGTAGAAACCTTGAAACTTTCACCTTACTGGGCTTTAGCGAAGTTTCATTTTACGGTTCTATTTAGGAGCTTCTGCTGCTACTAAAGTATTGCCTGTCCTTGTCTATTATCACAGTGACCCTCTAAGTAACCTGAGTGACGCTGCCTTGGAAGTTCGCTTTGTGGCCGGTCTCTTTATCCTAGAGTCGGAGATCATAAGCACTTAGATGTGTCCTATAGATAGTCTAGGCATTTGCTCAGCTCTAGTTAAACATGTCCTCAGCCTGGACTGCATAGCTCCTTTCCTTTATTTAGAAGGAGAAGAAATTCAGGAGCTTCTTTCTCTCTGGGATTTCTCTCTTTAAAATATTATCAGGAAGTCTTTTTATTCAAGCTTTGCCACCTGCAAATACATTGACCCGCATTATTCCTTTGGGGTTGATCAGTTTGATTGAGTAATCAATGTGTAGTGATTTCCATTCCCTTATGCATATTCTTATATCCATGGACAACTGAATCATGCAAAGACCTTTCTTATTGCTCCTTCAAATATCCTACTGTAGTCCCTCCAAATGAAGGGGTCTTCCTGCTGAATGAATGACACTGAATGTGTCTCATATGCAGGTGGTTGGTTTTGGGTCTGCTCTTATTTTTGTATTGGATCTTGGGGTTTTTCTTTGCCCAATTATAATAAAACCAGGCACAGATAGAAAGCATAGTGCTCTGAAACAAGGGGGCCCAAAATTGGTCCCCATATGTCACTTTAATAGACTGTAACATTAAAACAGAAGATCTGAATGGGGAAAAATGACACTAGAATGTTTCCTCCACACATTTTTATGCCATATAATGCCATGTTTTCTCATTTCTTCTGTTGTGGTGAAATGTGACTTTCAGATAAATGGCCTCTTCCTTGAACTTTTGTTTAAACTTGTAATAAAGGATTTAGAGAGAAGCATAATTCTGAGAGATTTGCAAGTCTCAGTAGTAATCTCATTCATGTGCTTTTAAAGCAGGCTACAGTTTAAGAATTTATTACTTATGAAAACTGTGTATGTTTGTGTATGTATATATATTAAATAAAATACATGCCTCTAATAATGCAGTAGCATTGATTTTGATGAATATCAGGGATAATCCCTTTTGTGATAAGCACACAAAATGGTAGCATGGCCTGACTTTAAAGATGCCTGGCTGTTTTTATGGCTTTATTTTGCTCGATGTCTGGGGTTTGTGCGTGTGTGTGTGTGTGTGAGATGTGTTGTAGCTCACAGCACCATTGTGACCATGGTGATGTCTCATTTGCATCATGTGTACATTGGGGTTTTTTGTTGTTGTTGTTGTTTTGTTTTGTTTTTGTTTGTACCAGGGATCAAACTCGGGACCTTGCACTTGTGAGGCAGACGGTGGAACCACTGAGCTAAGTCCCCGGTCCCAAGTACTTTCTGTTTAATGTGAAATGTATTTTCATTCAACAGTGATGACTTGCTAGTATTTTTGTTTCTTTCTTTGTAAGCTCAGTGAAGAATTGTGCTGGAACTAAACCATGTTTTTAAAACCCATGGGACCATGTGTTTTGGGGCAGAGGAGAAAGCCGGGGGGAGAGAGCGCCAAATCCTGCACAGATGTTCTTGTTAAACTTACTAAAAATTCCTCCCATCAGTGCAAGGTGTAGCCAACTATGGAAATAAGCTTGAGTGATGGCCTGTCCCAGAAAACTATGAGCTTCTGAGTACAGCTAAGTTGCTGTACTTTCATACAAACACACTGTCTAGCTAGCTAAGACACATAATTTAACCTTATGTAATTTAAGAGAATCTTTTTTTTTTTTTTGAGACAGGGTCTCACTATGTAATTGACACTGACCTGAAACTAGCCATGTAGTCCAGGCTGGTCTCAAACTCACAGCGATCCTCCTGCCTCAGCCTCCCAAGTGCTGGGATTACAGGCATGTGCCACCACGCTTGTCTAAGAGAGTATTTCTCATGGCAGTTGGCATTTAAACAAAATTATATTAGAAACGTTGACCCTTATTTTCAAGGAACCTGAAACACAGACCAACTTTTTTGTATCTAAATCACAGGCTTGTCTGCTTCCTGGAAAAGGTACTAGCCCAGACCAAGAGCCAGGTGGACACAACTAGAATTACACACCCTCGTGGTAACTTCTGGCCTGCCATCTCTGAAGCTGAGGGCCCAGTCTGTTGGCAGAGTTAGGGCACAGAGAGGACACTTAACTGATTCCATACACAGGGCTTTGACAGGGCATTAGGAGTGGCTTATGTCATTATGAGTGCTGCCTATAGGGCCCAAGGACAATTGCTAGTTTGTGAACATTCTAAACATTTTCATAGTATATACAGGTTTTTCACCAGCTAAACTGCTTTTATAAACTAAATTTGGAAAGCAAACATAAAACATACAGAAATAGTTGTGGGGAAACACAAAAAAGCACAAAATGGTGGTACTGTTGTTCAGGCTGTAAAGGGAAGGGGTCTGGGAGGCATTAGATTTTGTGTCAGCAGAACCCGAGCACAGGAGCATCTCCGATACACAACTGTAAATAACTTCTACAGCCGAAGTTGATGCTGGCTGGTGTAAATAACTTACATAAACAAGGTTGTTACTGGCACATGACCACTACTGTGCATTTTGGTATCAGTGTAGACGGCCGAGAGGGCTGGCGGGAGACTAAGCAGCCAAGGACTGCTTTGAGAATGGGTGGGCTAGGGGCCTGAGGACTGCCATACAGGGCTGAGCTGAGTAGCTGAGAATAAAGTTGTCTAACCTGGTCCACAGTTCTGTGTCTCTTCTTCGGGCTGCCCAAATCTGCAGTGAACTTTCCCAGCCCGAATGGTGACAAGACAATAATTTGTTTCTAGAGGTATACCTATTACATGGGCACAGTATGGGGTGACCTACATTCCCCCTTCTCAGTGTTGTTCAGGAAGCACAATTATGAAGAAAAATGAAGTGAGAAGTCTTAGAAATCAGAAGTCTTTACAGACACTTTCTTTTTTCTCCAGGAACCTGAGAGAAACAACTGAAAAACTCAGGATAATTTTATAAGAGGAAGCTATTAAAGTCAATAGTTCTTTTATATATTTGCAACAAACAGGAAAGATAAAACTCAAAAACAATGAAACAAATTACATCTAAAACTTGAATGAAGTCTGTTAGAATAGATGGAAATGCAAAGATCTATGCATGTGAAGAAGGTTAACAGTAGCAGCACTCACTTTGTCCTAATCAGATTTCTTTTTGATAGCTTGAAAGTAGAATTGTACAGTTCATATAAGCAAACACAAAGCTAAGAAGCAAAAGATTTTGAAAAGGGAGAATTTTTCTAGCAAATAGTGAAATATTTAAAACTTAAGTGGTATAATCTAATACAGACATGGACTTTGCACTAGATACTAGAAATACTCAAGATAACATAAGAATTTTAAATCTGATGAGACTGGATGTTGACTGTGTGTACATGCAGAAAGATAGCAGGTGGCTTGGTGTCTCCTGGGTCAGTTGAGTTTAGCATCTCTGATGGAGTGTGGATAAGGTCCCAGAAGTCACAGTAAGAAAATTAAAGACAGCCACAGACTCCAAGGTCTGGCTGTCAAGATTTAAATCAGGGACAAAATTTAGATGCAAGGGCTGGGGGTGGCTTCTAAGGATTCCAAACTGCCTAGTACCCAAGAACGAGCTCTGTCCCCAGGAGGAGAACATCCTGGGAAGCAGTGGGCCTCTGCTCACCAAGCTTCAGCTTCAGTGGGATTGCACCATAACAGGCCTTGTGTCCGGAGTTCCCACTGCGCTCCGGATGGTTCTGAGTCTTCTCCATGCCATGAGGTAGGTACGAGAGGGTAACTTCCTGAAGGACACTCAGCTAGAATTTGGCACAGCTGACTCCAGAGTTCCAGCGTTGGTCCCTATAGGGGAAATTGAAAGGCTCTTCTGCCCCTAAGAACAGCAAAAATGTGCTACTTTTTATATCAGCACAAGATCAGGGTCTCCATGGGGAGTGTGCTTTAAATGATTGAGCATTCATGTACCATAAAACTCACCCTTTCAAGATACAATTAAATGGTCTTTAGTTCATTGACAAATTGTGCAACTATCATCACTAATTCCAGAACATTTTCATCTGAGTGTACTTTATCGAGGGTTTGTTAGCCATGCAGCAGAGCCTGGCTTTATCAATCATTAGACCAAGTTCTGCTCTTACCTGAAAGCAAGAGCATGGGATTTGAAAATAGTACAGTACTCTCCTTCCAATGAGCCAGATTAGGGTGGTGTTTATGTAACTTCACTAATGGGTATTGTTCTGTGTTCACTACATAAACATGCCAAACAGGCTCACTTAGGAGGTGCCCAGTACAGGCCTCATATTGATGAAAGACATAGATTAAGCAAAACCATGATTTAAAATACTTAGAAAATCTTAAGATTTGGGAAGCATACCATTAACAGTGAGCATGGGGTCAGGCATAGGGTGCCCTACAGTGTGACTTTACTGGCCCTTGTGTTTCTGGGACAGGTTGCGCACATTTACGGCTAGAGAGGGAGTGTTTCAGTGCCCTCTTTTTTTTTTTTCCAGCTAAATTCCAGACAGGATCCAAGAGACTAGGCACTCAATACACTGTCAAGAAATCGCCTGCTGAGAGCCTGAAGGCTCTCTTGCAAAAATCAGCGGGAGCTGATAGTGTTAAGGTGTTGCACACGGAGAACTCATCCCTACCCCCTTCAAGCTCTGCAGTGAATAAGATCCTCCAGCTGGTGCCTCCGTGCTGCAGTTGGGAAATGCAAAATGTTATCCTTCTACCTGGTGCCCAGGGATTGTTAAGGGAAATGTTTAAAGCTGCCAGCTTTCTAGGCTTCCAAGAAATTACTAAGGCAGGCTTTCCCCATCTCACCTTATCTTAGGAAACACAAAATACAAGGAATAGAGTTCCAAGGAATTAAAACGTTTTATAACTTCACGTTTTACAATTAGAGTTGCCAGGTCTTTGTCGGAAGTGTTTGTTTTTGAATTACATTTTCCTAATATAGGTTGAGCATTAATGGCAAAGACTAGTAATAAAAAGGGAAAGAAGGAGAAAGAAAGTGTTCCCATTTGGAAGAGCTCCAGTCTTTGCCATTACTGTGGACAGGCATCTCTAGTTTTTTTCAGCTTTTCAAAGCACAGTTCTGGGTGTGTCTGTGGATCATTGACATGTAGGGCAGCCTATTGGTAGGTGCTGCCCACATCTGGGAGTGGCTCTTCCCTCAACTTTCTGGCCTTTACTGCTTAATAAGTAAAACTGACATCGCAATTAACCTTCACACTGATTGTTAAGTGCTTATGCATAAGTACTTATGCATGAATAAGTATAAGAAAATGATTATTGGTAGAATATAAATCCATAGTCAGGATTGATAGTGATGCCACACAGCCATAGATGGTCCACGTGGGTGACCTATGTGTATAAAGTATATATGAAACAAATGAAGTTCATGTTTAGACTTGGGTCCTATCTATGAAATGTCTCATTATGTAAATACAAATATCAGCAAATCTGAGAAATCCAAAATAGGAACCACTTTTGTTTCCAAGCATTGTAGGCTCATCTTTGAAGAAACAGGAAAGTTGTCCGAACAAAGCGGATGAATAGGATGGGGCCCTGTCACATACAGCAGATGTGCATAAAGCCTGCTGGGTTGATTGAAGTCACTGCAATTGAACCCAGATAGATTTTAGGACACATTGAATCCTATTAGCCTTGATGGGAGGAAAGAACAAATTCCATTTTCTGGCTGGAGCTGGCCTTCTAAAGGGTTAGCAGGGGTCCACTCCTGTGTAGTGACACGCCGATGGCTAGTAGGAAGTGTTAAGTGTTCACTGATGTTAAGAAATTCAGAATGTGAGTAAAACAAAAAAGTGTAACTACGAGATCCTTGTCTTAAGGCAGCCTAAGGGTCCACTGAGTCTCAGACGATGTGACTTGTATGCATAACTGTGCTGTATCGGTTAGGATCCAGTCTCTTTCTCTCTATTTTTATTTATTTGTTTGTTTATTTATTTATTTATTTATTTAGGTACCCGGGATCAAACTTGGGACCTTGTGTTTGTGAGGCAGGTGGTGGAACCACTGAGCTAAATCCCTGGACCTCCAGCCTCTTGAGTTAGAGATTCACCTGTACAAAAGCTGGAGATGATTTTTTGCCCTGAAGAAAGGATAATACCAAAGTATATGTCTATTTGTTCCTGTAGGACAAGAAAAACTTTTGTTTTTAAATTTGCAACCTTATGCCAGAATTCTTTTTCTAATATATCTATGTGCATGTGTCTACAGACATGTGCTTAACAATCACTCCTCATATCCTCTGAACCAGCTTAGTCATCCTGCTCCTTTCTGAGTCAAATACATTTATTTTTGGTTTGTTTGTTTTTGCTGTTGTGGCAGTCAGACTCAGGGACTTCAGTATGCTACGAAAGTGCCCTGCCTCTGAGCCACAGCACTCATCCAAATACATTCTTGAAACATGTTCACTATGTATTTACACCAGAATTAGGTTTTTTTTATAT
>NW_022900951.1:15915769-15922530 GCF_012274545.1 Fukomys damarensis | reverse complement strand
GTAGCTCAGGCTGGTCTCGAACTCACAGTGATCCTCCTGCCTCAGCCTCCCGAGTGCCGGGATTACAAGTGTGTGCCACCACGCCCGGCTCAGAATCAGGTTTTTTAATCTTTGGGAAATATTTGACAATGGAAAAGACTTGGGAAATTTTAAATAGCTATACAAATGGTTTCAAAAGTTCACTTCAACTGATGGTACATATAATGGGTGTTGTGTGTCACCCAGACAGAGCTCTGCTTTAGCACTGAGGTAGTTGTCCTTCCAGATGTTAGAGTTGTAATCTCTGAAGCCTTTCTCTGAGTTTTGCTTTGGAGATTGCTCTTGGCTGGAAGAGGCTGCCTCACCAAGGTTAAAGGTCTCTATGGGGCAGTACAAAGATGCTTGCAACCCAGTGGGACAACTCAGAGAAGGCTATTTCAGCTTCAGAGGTTCCTGTGGTGTCACCTGAGGCCCAACTTTTCTCCCCTGCTTCTTTCATACCCACAAGCATGCTGTATACACTTCCTGTAGGCCAAGTGGTCTCAGAATCTGTTTCCTAGAGCACTCACTTTGAGCTAGCTAGGCACTGTGCTAAAGGCTCTACATTCCTCATCTCTCAACCTTCAGAACAACATTCTGAGGTAGGCAGGGTTGTTCCCTGCTTACCTTACCATGAAGGACCAGAGACTCAGGCCATGTTTCATGTCCAAAATCACACATGGCTGGGAGTGCAGAGGCAGGCTCCAAAGCCCGAGCTTGCCGTGGCCCACCCCCGCTTAAAGCTCCTGCCTGGGGAAATCAAGCAGACACAAACCTAGAAGCTTATCTACCCAATTCTCAGCTATATTTGTAAGTTTCCTGATCAGTCTCAAGTAGATTCTCTCACAGAAGTGTTGCTGACCTTGCAAAGCCTTGAGAATCTTCTGCTCACTCCAGCTTCCATCTGGGAGCATAGGTAATTGGTATGAGATTTTTCCTTCTCATCTAAGAGCCAGCTCATTCCATAACTGCTCGATTATTAAGCAGCTAGGAGTGAATACCATGCATTCTGCTAAGGATGGAGATGGAGCAAAGAACAGGACTAGATATTTTCCCCACTCCCCTGGGGATTATAATGTAGCAGGGAAAAGAGATAGTAGATAAATAATTTAAGTTATTTGAGTTTATTTTATTTTAATTTTTTTGGTACCAGTGATTAGAACTTGGGTCCTTGCACTTGCAAGGCAAACAGCAGAACCACTGAGCTAAAACCCGGGCCCTTAAGATTCTTTGATTAATGTCTACCTCATTGTAAACCTCCTGATAGCAGGACTGCCTTATTCCTAACCACTTAATACAGATACTCAGTACTATCTGTTCCTGAATAAACATAGTTGTTACTAAAGGAAATCTATGAATTAAAACTTTTGGCCTCTGTTTGGGATCATTTTCTGCCAGACTCACATTCTATTATGACATGAGGGCCCCAGGGACCTTGGTTTCATATTTACTGTTTAATCCCCAGCACCTAGAACAGCACCTGTCACAGATAAGACACATGATATATCTTTGTGGAACGATTTTTTAAAATTGAGAATAGGTAGGCCGGGGATTTAGCTCAGTGGTTCTGCCACCTGCCTGACAAGCACAAGGTCCTGAGTTCAGTCCCCGGTACCAAAACAAACAAACAAACAAACAAACAAAACAAATTGAGAATAGGTACACCAGTTTAGATGTAACAGTACACACAGCAGAAAGTGATTTCAATATCAGGGTATTTATCACATAACCTACACCAGCCCTGAAGGCAGCTCAATGGTGTCAAGACAATGGGGGCAGCATCTCTTTGAGTATTGATCCTGGAGAACGTTGGTGCAGCTCCAGCACTTCAGCCTCACTCGGCATGGTCAAAGGTGTTCCTCACATTGCTCCCTCCTGTTAGCAAGGAGGAAACTCCAAGGAGCTCCCAGCAGATTTCTACTTCTTATTGGCCAGCACTGGGTCTAACACCTACCTCTAAGCTAGTCATTTGCCAAAGGGAGTGAGACTACCACCTGTGTATTAGTTGAGGAAATGCAAGTTTCTATAACCGAAAAACCCCAATGTGCAGAGTGGTTCAAATACAATAGAAGTTATATGAAGCCTGAAACCGATGTGCTGGGTTACAACTCTCCTTTGATAATTCCGAGACCAGGCTCTTTCCATCTTGTAGCTCCTTCCTTTTCCAGTTTTATCATGTTTTTCTGCATCAAGCCAACAGAATTGAGAGAGTATGAAGAACACACACTACTTTTTTTTTTTTTTTTTTTTTTTTTTGGTACTGGGGATTGAACTCAGAACCTTGTGCTTGTGAGGCAGGTGGCAGCAACACTGAGCTAAATCCCTGGCCCATACACACACTACTTTTCAAACCCTTGTCCCTGGAAGGGTGTACACCACTTCCACTTGCATTTCCTCAGAAAGAACTAGTCACAGAGCTCCACTTAGGAGCACAGGATGCTCAGAAGCATAGTCCCTTCCTGGTTTGCTTCTTACTAGAGATACTGCTATACTATAGAATGGACAGACATGCAATTTAATGTATTGTTAGTTTTTTTTGCCAGTAGAAATATACTTTAAGTCACTTATATCTTTTTAAAATTGATAATGGGAGGTCTGGGAAGGGAAAAGTGCTAAATATTTTATTGTATTGTTATAAAATCTACCGTAGGGTTCTCTTTTCCTCCAGTCCAAAGGAGAGTGACAATTGGAGTAACACTATGGGATATCTATAAATGTGGGGTTGAAAAGCAAATTCCTCAGGAAAATGAATTTTTTTGAAAGCTTAATGATTTTGAAGTGGTTTGGGAGTTGTGTTAGACTACAAAAACAGACTTTATGATAGTAAGAGATATGTGAACTGAATCTATTAAGGATTTGGAGAGCATCTGGGGGCAGTGAACATTTAAGTAAAGGTAACCTAAACTTAAAAATATTGGCAATAAAATTAAGATTTAAGTCTAATCTAGTCATGTATTTTAGCCTTGCATTAATGTAGATGCTCCACATAATAATATTTAGTTTTTTTGAGGCAGGGTCTTATCATGCAGTTCAGGCTGGCCTTGAACTCATGGCAGTCCTCCTGCCTTAGCCTCCCAAGTGCTGGGATTGAAGGTGTGAACCACCATACCTGGAAGTCCACATCAATTTTTTTTAAGTCACAAATATGTGACATGCAGAACCAGGGCCAAGAGTCCATCAGAAATAATTTATGGTATCAAAGGGCTGATAGCAGCCACCAAGCTTTGTTTAGGAATTTGTCCTCCATCTCAAAGGAAAAGAAACATAAAGGCAATGACTAAATGAACAAAGAGGGATTTGCAGCATAAGCCCATCTAAAAACATTTTCTTTCAAGCGATATACACCATTTTTGTCCATGCTCTGCTGTTGACAAAACCATTGGCAAAGCAAAGGCAAACAAATAACAATACCCACAAAAGAGCCTGTACAGTGGGAGGAAGAGACAGGGCCAGCAAGGCATTATCCACCCAATTTTATTAACAGTATTAAGCCACACAACTGAAGTCACCTAGTTAACAGAAAACTCACCTGGTTTTATCACTCCTGAGGTACAAGTGCTAATGAAGATGCTCATGGCACAACAAGACCAATATCTGCTATAATCTATGTAACAAAACACTTTCCTGTCACTGGGACACATTATCCAACACCACAACTTTAAGGAGGAGAAGTTTATTTTGACTCACAGTTTCAGTCCATGGTCACTCATCTCCAAGGCAGAAGCGGCATGGCATTTCATGATGGATGAAATGCTGCTCATGTCATAGTGGCCGGGAAGTAAAGAAGAGAGGAGCCAGGGATAAGAATACACTCTTCCAACTCACATCCCCAGTGACCCACTTCTTCAGACTGGGCCCCACCTCCTACCAGGGCATTCAGTGTCTGAACTCCTCAGTAGATCAATGCATGTTGAAGGCAGGTGGCCACATCACTGAGCTAAATCCCAGGCCCCACATTTTTCATCCTTTTTTTTGGTACTGGGGATTGAACTTGGGACGTTGAGCTTGCAAAGCAGGCAGCAAAACCACTGAGCTAAATCCCCCCGCCACGTTATTCATTCTTAAATTGCAATAGTATCAATATGGCCAGAGAGGAGGAGAGGGACTAGAGGTAAGCATGAACCAAATAGTAAAACGCGCCAGGTGTGGTGGTGCACGCCTGTAATCCTAGCACTTGGGAGGCTGAGGCAGGAGGATTGCTGTGAATTCAAGACCAGCCTGGACTACATAGTGAGTTCCAGGTCAGTCTCAACTACATAGTGAGACCTTGTCTCAAAAAAAAACAAAAAAAAAAAAACAAAACCCACAAACAACAACAAAACAAACAAAGATAATTTGGGCCAGGGATTTAGCTCGGTGGTTCTGCCACCTGCTTTGCAAATGCAAGGACCAGAGTTCGATCCCCGATTTAAAAAAAAAAAAAAAAGTAAAACATTTTATATACCATGTGAAGAAGTTTCTCTGCAGAACAGGAAGCAAAGTCACTTATGAAGAGAGGAAAATGATAATTGATACAGGGCTTAAAGAAAGCAGCAAGGGATTGTGGTAAAATTATTGGGAATAAGAGAGAGCACATAAAGTGGTCATATATAAGGATTACTAAGAGGCAGCAAGGCTCTTCACTGTGGCAAGTGTATATAAATTTGTAGTGGCATCGGTCTTTCATAATTGTGTCACTTTCCCATACACACAGTGTGGAAATGCAGACAGATGTAAGAAACAAAAATGTAGATAACTGAAATATTTTAAGGTGGTAGTTTTGATGTTAGAATGTGGCAAAAGGCAAGGGAAGGGGCCTGTCCTCACAAAAGTGGTTGGAGTCAAAGGTCATGGGCTTGAGTATCGCTTCATGACAGATGAGACACTAAAGGAGATACAGTACAGTAAGGATGAGGATTGTGGGTCCAAATAAATGGGATTTGAAAATACAAGATTTTAGAGATGGAGGAGAGTAAGGTGACTCATACCTAGATTTTCTAGAGTATGAGACTGGAAATGGATGGACAAAGTAAAGGTGAAGTTCATCTGGGTTGATGGAAGATGCAACATAGGTCAGTCACACGTGGTTTCATTGGGATGATGGCATTGACTCAGGGAGAGGAAAACTGTCGGGAGCAATTCTATATAATTTTGGGGGAAAATCATTTGATTAGGCCTAGTTCTCCTGCCTATAGGCCAGCTACGGTATGTCAAGACATAGCTCCATTTTGGCCTCCAGTCACAGTTAAGACCTCAAGGGTCTGGTGATGCTGTGATGGTCCAGGACAAGACTGTATGCGCTGAAGACATCCTGGGAGGAACAAAATCTTCATCTGCATAGTTCCTCATTGCTCTAGGATTTTTGCTGCTGCTGCCCCCACTGCCCTCTAAATCACCTTGTACATTTGTTGTTTTCCCCAGTGTACAGAACTCACTGTTCTAAGTGACCTGTTACGTTTGTTATTGTGGTGTACTGAACTCTATGTTCTGAGTGTTCTGTTACATTTGTTTTCTCCTAATGTATGTACAGAATAAAGGTGTAGTAAGCTAGGGGTTGCAAGCTTTCAGCTTTGCAGCCCAGAGCAGCACTGATCAGGCTCAAGCTCAGCTTCTTCTCAAAGGCTCATTTTTTCTCTTTCCTGTATAATAAGTTAACTCGTGCTGTCGTGGCTCACAGGAGAGTAGGACCTGATGCAGAGGTTCTGGTAACGTCCCCTTTCCCTGTTCCCTACAGAAAACTAATGCTGGGCAGTCAGTAGGTGACAATAACAAGGGAAGGTAACAGGTAGTACTACCAGATCGTGGGAAAGATATTTTGCAAGTGACAAAGGAGTATCAAAAGTTGTCAAGTGGGAAAGTGCCAAGAGTGAAGAGGAAATAACTACCTTTGAGGCTTGTGGATGGACTATGGGACAAACCAAGAGTACTATAGATAGGTTGAGGCTGTAGTTTAGTTGCAGAGCACTTGCCTAGCATGTGTTCTGTGCATGGCCATGGGTATTAGTCCCCTAGCAGAGGAGGGATGGAGGGGGCAGGGAGAAAGGGACGGGGAGGAGTGCACACTGGACTGATACGTGGGTACCATTAACCTATTTGGGAAGTCCAGAAGGGAAGTCCAGAAGGGAGGTTTTGTTTTACGGGTAGAAGCTTCATTTCGGCAGCCACGGGAATGGTTCAAGGTTGGAGGAATGGTTAGAGATTGAGTAGGCAGGGAGAGAGGCCACAGAGGATTTTCTTTCTTTCTTTTTTTCCTTTTTTTGGTACCAGGAATCGAATACAGGAACAGGTTCAGGTGAGCTGGTTCTAGAAGGGCTTTGGTGCGTCAAGGCAAGGGCTTGATATGCTCATCCATGTACACATCCATGTGGACGCCCATGTGCTCAGCTGCCACCTCTGACTTCTGGTGCGATCACCTGCACAAGGCTGGAAGGCCCAGGCGACCAACATCCTGCACCTGACTTAAGCGCTGAGCTCTAAGCCTTGCACCTCAACTATCAGGATCCCTACACCTGCTAAGTTCAGCATGTTCCTTTCTTCCCGGGCAGAGGATCCCAGCAGGCGCAGGCGCTCTAGGTGGACTGTGACCAAGGCAAGCGCCTTGGACCGCTGCAGAGGCGAGAACTGCCTGCAGGGGGCGCAGGCGCTCTGGAACGAGGAGCCTGGGCGGGGCATCTTCGAGGGGAGAGCAGAAGTGCGGTTGGACGAACCAAGAGGAGCGCGAGGCCGCGGCAGTGGGCGGGGAGTGGGCGGGGCTAGGCGGTTCC
>NW_022900951.1:15910251-15915496 GCF_012274545.1 Fukomys damarensis | reverse complement strand
CCCCTTAGGACCCTCGGCGGGCTCCTTCCATCGGAGCAGTGGGCCACCTCTGGCTCCCGGTTTTATGACTTCCCTGTGTCTCTCCAGCCGTTTGGATCGGTGACTTCCCCATGGTACGGCGACCTGGGCACCTGCTCCCGCGATCGCAGCCTTCTCCCGCCTTCAGGCAGGCTGTAGTCCCAGCGGCTCCGAGCGTCTGTGGTTGGGGCGGAGGGGAGGCGGTGTCCCGGGACGGTGTCCTTGTTCCCGAGGAGGCACTTGACGCGTCGCCTGCGGGATCGGAGCCGAGCTGCTCCCGCTTTGTCCTCCTCCGGAGGCGTTCCTGCCGCGCAGCGGCATCTTTCCCAGATAACGTGGAGAATGAGTAGTGAAGGCTGCGCTTTATCCTTCATTCCAAAGTAAAACTTGTCTTTTTAGAAACGTCTCCTGAAAGCTGGCGCATCTTCCTTTGCTTGTCTAGGATGTATTTAGGAAACTGGGCCACTACAGGTACTACTCTGGCAGTAGGTCGGGAGGGAAAGAAACGGGAGAGAAACGTATCCCCTATATATTTTCCTTCTGAGGAGCTTTCCAAGCTGCCTCTTAGACGATGGCTTTTCTTTTCTGAATCAAATTACAAACTATATAGGTACAAGTCAGGGTCTCCCTGGCGTCTTCTTACCCAACGGCAGCCTTTTTTTCCCCCCTAGGGCCAGGGATTTAGCTCACTGGTGCTGCTGCTTGCCTTGTAAGCCCAAGGACCCGAGTTTGATCCCCGGTCCCAAAATAAATACATAAACAAATACTTTTTTTTTTCTAAATGCGAACAGATCCAAACAAAAGAATTTGTTAAGATTTGGCTCTGGATTCATAGAGTGCTTTAATTAGTTTTGGGGACCGAATCTCTCTGTGGTGTCTAAGTTGGTCTCGAATTTATGGGTTCAAGCGATTCTGAGCCACTCGAGTAGCTGGGACTACACACTACAGCTGAGTACGGTGGTGTGCTGTGCTGTGCTAGAGTGCTTTATTTTTCAGTGGTATTTCTTTTTTAAAAAATTCATTAAGTTTATCGGTACATATTTTAGGTATACAGTAGGACGGCATTCATCATTGGGAATTTGTAACTTTGCATGATATATCTTGGTTCTTATTTTTCCCCCATTCCACTGCCTTCCCTGCAACCCCTCCACCCCTTCCTATTTATAAATGGTAATGGTATAGTAATGCTTTATTTATTCCCTCTCCCCTCAGTGAATCGAAGGACCCAGGGTCTTGAGCATGCTGGGTAAGTGCTTTACCCCCAAACCACACCCTCAACCCTAGTAATACTTCATTTTAATGGTGTTTTTAAGAATGGCTACTACAGTTTTCACTTGAAATACCTGCAGTTTCACAGTACCTTTAAATCTTCAAAATTTTTTCTTAGAAATATTTATATTGTAAGAAACATTTAATAAGCCATTCCACATGCAAAAATCACAATGAAAATGCACTTTGGCCTTTCCAGATAACCATTGTGGATATGGTTATACACATTGGGTCTTTTTCTTCTATGCTGAGATGAATACATGAGTTTTTCCAAAGTGAATTATCTTTTTAATCTTTTTTTATCCAATGACATAACATGTCATTACATGACTATAATAATTTAGTTGGTTAGTCCCAGTTTTCCACTACTTAAACACATTGTTAGATAAATGTGAAGTCTTTATATCCATGATTATTTCCTTAATGTACATTCCTAGGTGATGGAGTTACTGGGCAGAGAATATTCATAAAGGATTTTATAAAAAATGTGAATTGCTAAGTTTCCCTCTGGAAAAGGTATGCTATTTGCATTCTTACCAATGCAAGTGCCCTTCCCCACAACTAGTAAAAGGAAATTTAAAAATTTATTTATTTATTTATTCCGTTAGAGGGGATAAATTCAGGACCTTGTGTTTGCGAGGCAAGTGTGGTACCACTGAGCTAATCCCTGGCAATTTTTTTTTTTAGTCAGGGTCTCACTATGTAGTTCAGGCTGGCCTCAAATTCACTATGTAGCCCAGCCTGGCCTTGAAATTGCAGTGATCCTTCCCTCTGCCTCCCAAGTGCTGGGCTTATAGGGGTGTGCCACTACACCTGGCTGCAAAAGGCAAAATTTAAAGGATTTCTGTAGGAACATTTTTGACCCATTTGTGTTCTCTGTAACCAAGGACCAGTATCCTCTGGTTTTCATGTTTTTCTTATTTGTTAATAGCGATTTAGTTTCTCATCTCTTATTCCACTCGTTTAGTTAAGGTTATCTAATTGAACAAAGGATTTGAAGTTAGTACCTTCTTGAATTCTAGTATATCTGATTACCTTGAAAAAATCACTTAACTTTTCTAAGGTACTATTTCCTCAACTGTGAACTAGAGGTTATAGAGTGTTTGTCTTACTCCTCTTATAGACTGATTTTAAAAGTCAAATGAGACATTTATGGAAAGTACATTTAAACATATTTTGTCTTCTTGCTATTATTGCCCTCTTGTAAAGAGTTCAGAGAACAGAAGCATTGGGAAGTTCATAAAATATTTAAAGTAAATTTCTAAATTTGAAACACTATTCTGTGATACCCTTTGCCCCACACTATTTTACTCCTTAAGTCTGAAGATTTATACTGCAGCCCTAGATTATATTAAAAAAGTATCAGGGGCCTAGTGGGTATAGCTCAGTGATAGAGTATGTGCTTAGCATGTGCAAGGCCCTGGGTTCAATCCCTGGCACTGTAAAGACATAAGAGAAAAGCAATATCAAAGTTATGAAATTAGGTGATTGATGATTCTGCACAAATGTTAAAAGAGCAAACATTTAAAGATATATAAATCGGAGGGGAGCAGATACAAAGCTAAATAAAACATAGCCCTTAAGCTCATAATAAATAAAACATGGTCCTTGTGCAGGCTATAGGCTGCAGACTGACCAGGCAGCTAGAGGGCATAAAAACTGCTTTCCAAATTTAGATGGCAATTTAAAATGTGGTGCAGCATGTCAACTACTCTAGAGTGTGCTAAAGCCCAATTCTGCTGACTGAACATCTGAGCAGGTGACCTGGGCAGCCTCCACAGGGTCATTTTTCTAAAAAAGGGGTTGCAAGGTGGGGAAGTATCAGTATGGGACTCTAAGAAACTGAATTCTGTTTCAAATCCTTTACATGGGGCATAAGTTAACC
This sequence comes from Fukomys damarensis, assembly GCF_012274545.1. NCBI lineage: Eukaryota > Metazoa > Chordata > Mammalia > Rodentia > Bathyergidae > Fukomys > Fukomys damarensis. Next base: position 15,912,324 of record NW_022900951.1, on the reverse strand, counting down.
TTTCTAAGTCTTGGTCTCTTCACCTGTGAGATAGGGATAATTCCAGCCTGTGGAGGGGGCTGAATGAGATAGTATTTGTACAACACCTAGTATTTGTAAAACCAGGAAGTACTGGCACTCGTGTGATCATCCTTATCCACCAGAGATTTAGCTTCTCAGGAAAGAAGCTGCTTCTTCCAATTTTGTATTCCTAGTCCCTAGCAGTCACTGCCACTTAGTAATGTTTGTTAAATTAACATAACATAGAATGTAATCACTGAGAAAAACTCTTTGCACCAATGAAGAAGATAATATGTAAATATAGAATATTGGGAGAAATTCACTATTTTACTTGGAGTTTATTATTTGGATTTTATTGTTAAGAAATAAAAGTAAACATTGCACTACTTGGACATGACCTATCTCTATTATGAGTATTGTTCTATTTTAGATCCCTAGTGCCAAACAGATAGTCCCTCCTTATCAACGATAATCCTGTTCAAGTTGGTCCCATTTCAAAATGTCCTCCCTAGACTCCTAATCACCCTGTCACCACCCAGTTTCTCTCCTTCCCAGCCAGACTGTTGGAAGGAGTCGTTAATAATTGGCTTTCTTAGTCTCTTGACCTCCTACTTAGACTCCTCCTACTCAGACTGTGTGGTAATACTTTTCATTCCTTTTATTTGATCTCTATGCAGCATTTGCCGTGAAAGTCTATCTTCTTGAAGTACAGTGTCCCTCTTTAGTTTCTGGGATTCTGTGTCCCAGGGTTCCCTCCTTCCTCAAAGTTTCTTTCTCTCCTTTGGTGATTCCTCTTCCTTCAAGGTTGATGTTCCTGCAGGCTTGGTACTTCTTGTACCATACCATCTCTGGAATAATTTATAGAGCATTGCTGCTATCTGGTGTTTGAAGGCTTGATAGAGTCCCCTGTGTCTGAGCCTGATGCTTTAATGGGGTATTTCTTTCATAACTTTCTGTATTTCTTCTATGGAAATTAGTTTGTTTAAGATTTTTAATTTTGAAGGGTAAATTTTGGAGACCTGTATTTTTATTTTAAAAAATACACTTTTCATCTGGGTTTTCAAGTTTATTTGGTAGATATCTGTGATAACTTTTCAATTTTTTCTGTTTTCATGGTTATGGCCTCTATATCATTTCTTATTTGTTACTTTTGTGCTTTTTCCCATTTTTCTTTTCTTTTTTGGTACCAGGTATCAAACTCGGGTCCTTGTGCTTGCAAGGCAGGCAGCGGAACCACTGAGCTAAATCCCCAGTCCTCTCCCATTTTTCTTTCTTTTTTTTCTTTTTATTGAGTTTATTGGTACAATCTAGGTATACAATACAGTTACGTTCATTACTGGGATCCTGTATCTTTACATGACAGGTCTTGGTTCTCATTTTTTCCCCTCTCTCCCATTTTTCTTAATCAAGAAAAATAGTATAGCAGAAATGGATGTAGTTCAGTAGTAGAAGGCTTTACCCTACCGAAAAAAAGAAAAATAGCATGTAGTGGTTGTGTAGTTGTTTGTTTTGTTTTTATAAAATTACAAACATTTGGATTATTAATTATATCTATTTAAAACTTTTCTTCCTATTATTATTATTTTTTTGATACTGGGGATTGAACTTCGACCTTCTGCGGCAGGCAGCAGCAGAACCACTGAGCTAAATCCCCTGCCCTATTTACTTTTGTCTTTATTATTTTCTTCCATGTACTTTATTTTGTTTTACCTTTTCTTTTTTTTTTTTTTTTTGAGCCAGGGTCTTGCTATGTAATCTAGGCTTGTCTTGAACTCAGTATGGAGCCTAGGTGGGCCTCAAACTTGTGACAAACCAACTGCATCAGCCTCCTGAATGCTGGGAGTATAGGCATGTGTCATCATACCCAGCTTCCAGTTTACTTTGTTATTTTTAATTGTTTTCCTAACCTTGGAAATGAATTGATTTATTTTTGTTCTTTCATTTTTTTATTGAATTTATTGGTACAATCTAGGTATACGGTACAGTTACATTCATCATTGGGATTCTGTACCTTTACATAATAGGTTTTGATTCTCATTTTTCCCCTTGTCCCTGCCCTCCCTTCACTCCCTC
>NW_022900951.1:15900054-15907251 GCF_012274545.1 Fukomys damarensis | reverse complement strand
TGACACCACCTCTGCCTCTGCAGAGTGGGTCCAAAGACTGGCACAGTCAGGAGGTCTGAGAGTGCGTGTGTGGGGGGTATGGGGGTTCAGGGGCGCCCGTGCGGCTACCTTCCCGGCCCTTGAGCGATGGTGGCTGGGTCGGGAGCAGGCGTGGCTCTCCTTCCCGAGGTGGATCGGGACCCAGGCTACCTCCTGGCGCTTGAGCGATGGTGGCTGGGTCGGGAGCAGGTGTGGCTCTCCTTCCCGTGGTGGATCGGACCCAGGCTACCTCCTGGTGCTTGAGTGATGGCTGCTGGGTTGGGAGCAGGCGTGGCTCTCCTTCCTGTGGTGGATCCTGTTCTTTCATTTTTTTACTGATAAATGTTTGTGCAGTGAATTTTCCTCTGATCGCTATTTTAAATTCATCTATCTCATCGAACCTGATATTTGGTTTTTTTATTATCATTCATTTAAAAATCTATAATTTCACTTATAGACTACTTAGGAATTGTTTAATAGGAGACTTTTAAATTTCTAGGTTGATGGGCCTTTTAATTTTTTATTTTTGTTAGTTGAGCGTAGCTGGTAGTATTTCTACTATATGGAAGTTACTAATGTTTTCTTTGTAACCTAACAAATGATTATTTTTGGTGAGTATGGCATGGTCACTTGAGAAGAAAGTATATTCTCCAGCGCCAGAGTGTAGAGTTTGATAAATATCTGTAAGATTAGCAAGGCATGGTGATACACACCTGTAATCTCAGCTACTTGGAGGCTGAGGAAGGAGGATTGCAACTTCAAGGCTAATGTGGGCAATTTAGTGAGACCTTGTCTCAAAATAAAAAGGACTGGGGATATGATTCAGTGGAGAGCATTCCTAGATTCAATCCCTAGTATAAAAATTGACAAGATTTACTCTGTTGATTACTGGTTATATCATTTAGACCTTCTGTCTTATTTTTGGTTCACTTAATAGTTACTGTGTTGTGTGATAAAGTCACCTATTTGTATGTTTTTTGAGACAAGTTATGTGTATTTTATAATTGTTCATTTCTTTTTTTTAGAGAGATGTATATTTTGGTTTTATTTAAAAATTGGACGCAAGCACAAGGTCTGGAGTTCAATCCCTGGTACCAAAAAAAAAAAAAAAAAAGGTACAGTTCAGTGGTTTTTAGTATAGAGTTTTACAATCATCACTATGTCTAATTTTACAACATTTTCTTCTCCCTAAAAAGAAATCCTATAACCACTGGCCATAACTCTTTAATACCCCCTTCCCTCTCCCCATCTGACTGCAAGTCTTTTTATTTCTGTTGATTTGTCTATTCTGGATATTTCTCATAAATTTAATCATGTAACGTGGTCTTTTGTGACTGGTTTCTTTCACTTAGCCTAATGTTTTCAATGCATCCATGTTAGAGCATGTTTCTGTACTTTATTCCTCCTTATGGTCAAATAGTATTGCATTGGTATGGGTGTATTTTGTTCATTCGTTTCTTTGTACATTTGGCTTATTTCTACATTTTGGCTATTATGAATATGTTCATATGAATGTTTATATACACAAATTTTTATGTGGACATATTTTTCTTTCTCTTGGGTACCTACCTAGGAGTAGAATGGTTGGGCATGTGGTGACACTGTGTTTAACTTTTTAAGGAACTGCCAAACTGTTTTCCACATTGACACCATTTTACATTCTCACCAGCAGTGTATGAGGATTCCATTCTCTCTACATCCTTGAAAAACTTTATTATTTTTTACTATAATTGTCCATATTGGTATGTAGTGGCATTCATTATGGTTTTGATTTCCATTTTCTTAATGACTAGAGATATTATGTGCCATTTTTATATCTTTTTAGGAGAAATGTCTATTCATATCCTTTGTCCTGTGTGTGTGTGTGTGTGTGTGTGTGTGTGTGTATGTGTGGTACTGGGGATTGAACCCAGTTACCTTCTCACAGGGATGTATCCCCAGCCTCTTTTTATTTTAATTTTTTTATTGTGAAACAGTGTCTTACTAAATTCTCAAACTTGCAGTCCCCCTGCCTCAGCCTTCCAAGTAGCTAGGATGGTAGGTATTTACCACTGCAGCTGGCCCTTTTGTCCATTTTTAAATTTGGTTATATTTGTTATTGTATTGTCAGTGTTCTTTATGTGTTCTGATGACATTGAGCATGTTTAGGGTGGTATAACCTTTGATGTTCTTTATATATTTTGAATACAAGCCTTTAAGACATAAATGGTTTGTAAAAAATATTCTCTCATTCTTTGGGTTGTCTTAAACTCGGGTCCTTGCGCTTAGGAGACAGGCGGTGGAACCACTGAGCTAAATCCCTGACCCTCTTTTCACTTTCTTGAGAGCTTGTTTGGAGGTTCTAGCAGGGGAGCACACCTACTCCTATACCCTCCTCTATCGGGGTGGTCGTCCTCTTCCACCAGCGCGCAGCTTCGAGAGGGATGCACATGGAGCGGAGAGGAAGGGGACACCTGCCTAGCCAGCCGCATCAGCCGAATCAACCCTGGCGATCAGTGGGGTGACACATGTCGCAGCCAGATCACCCTCACATCCATCTTTTCACTTTCTTGATGGAATCTTTCACAGGATAAATGTTTTATTTATTTATTTTTGTACTGGGGATCAAACTCAGGGCCTTGGGCTTGTAAGGCAGGCAGTGGCTCCACTAAGCTAAATCCCCAGCCCCAACACTGTTTGTTTGTTTGTTTGTTTTGTTTGGTATCAGGGATCAAACTCGGGACCTTGCGCTTGCCAGGTAGGCGAGCCCCAACATTTAAAATTTTAATGGTACCAAATTTATATATTTTTATTGCTTAAATTTTTGGTGCCATATCTTTAGAAACCGTTGCCATGGTCCAGGGTTACAAAGATCGTTTATCCTTATGTTTTCTTCTGAGTTTCGTAGATTTACCGTTTACATTTAGGTCTTTGATCCATTTTTTTTAAATTGGTGGCGGGAGATCGCTCTCGGGACCTTGCGCTTGTACGGAAGTCAGCAGAACCACTGAGCTAAATCCCCAGGCCAAAATAGGTAGTTTTCCTTTTTTTCTCCCCCCTTGGAACCTTGAGATTGTGAGGCAGGCAATGGTGGAACCACTGAGCCAAGTCCCCAGCTCTTTGATCCATTTTTAACTAATGTTTATGTATGGTGTAAGGTATGGCCAAACTTCATTCTTTTGCTTGTGGATAATCAGTTGTCTCAGCATTTGTGCTGATTTGTTTAACCTCTTAATATCTGGTCTTTTTTTTCTTTTCTTTTTTCTTTTTGTTCTGGGGATTGAACCCGGACCTTGTGCTTGGGAGGAAGGCGGCAGAATCACTCAGCTAAATCCTCGGCCCTGAGCCACATAAATGCTATCAGTCCTTTTGCTGACTTTTCCTAGTCGTTGGTTTGGGTGAAGCTCATCCTCTAGTAGGTATCTCAGAAAGGGTTAGGAAGTTCCAAAGTCCCTCAATTCTTATATGCTGAAAACTGTTTTTTCTGTCACTGTGCTATTTGAAGGATGTATTGGTTGCTATAAAATCCTTGGTTCACACTTCCTTTCATTGAAGTTTTTTTTTCAAAATGTTGTTTTGTTATTCACCTGGCTTCGTAGTTTGTTTTTGAAAAACCTCATGCTGATCTAATTTTAAAATTCATGTTATTTAGTCTTTTTTGTTTTAGTCTTTTATGTTGTTGTTTGTTGTTCTGAGGTCTTGCTGTGTAGCTCCGGCTGGCATTGAACTACTGTGTAACCCAGGCTGGTCTGAAATTCACGGCGATCCTCCATCCTTAACTGCCTCAGTGCAAGGATTGCGGGCATATGCTACCATGCATGGCATTTATTGCTTATTGCCTGGATGTCTTCATGGTTTTATCTTTGAAATAAAAGTTTTGTTGTTGTTGTTGTTTTGTTTTTTTGGTACCAGGGATTCATCTCAGAACCCTGTGTTTATGAGGCAGGCGCAATGCCACTGAGCTAAATCCACGGCCCAAAATAAAAGTTTCAGAGTTGATTGTTTTAAATTCGTATTTTGTAGGTACCTGGTGTCCCCTTAAGTATGTAGATTAGGATATTTCATGCATTTTTCCATTTCTGGAAGGTTTTCTTGAAGTATAGTTTTGTTTTTTGTTGTTTGTTGTTTGTTTTGCAGAACCAGAGCCTCTTATTGGGGCAGTGTTTCATTTCTCCTCCCACAGGGCCAGCAGAGGTGTTTTTCTCTTTTGTGTGTTCCCTGGGGGGCAGGGCATGAAGAAGGTTGAAGTATAGTTTTTTCTTTTTTTCAGTACCAGGGATCGAACTTGGGATCATGTTCTTGTGAGGTAGGTGACGAAACCACTGACCTAAATCCCTGGCCCTCTTGAAGTATAGTTTTAAAAATTAGTTCATCAATAGAGTGATTTTTCTTCAGGGAATGTAGTAGTACAAATATTTGTTTTTTACCTTTCTCCTGTTTCTAATAGTTTTGTCTGACCATTTTTCTCTCTTCCTCCTCCCTCATTGTCTTTTTTATGGGGGGATTGTTTTTCTGCCTTCTTTCAATATTCTTTACTAAATTTTCATTTGAGTTTACTTTTCTTTGAGCACTTTGTAATTTAGTTTTTACTTTTTTTAAGGTAATTTAGTTCTCTTCTCCCATTTTCCCCTGACTTTAGTTTTTAATTTTCATTTCTTCTTGGGTGTTTTGTTTATTTGTGTGAGTTTTGGTGTATTTGTGGGGGTGCTGCTCAAATTGGTCTCAAACTCCTAGACTCAAGTGATCCTTCTACCTCAGCCTCCTGATTGTTGGGATTACAGGCACTTGCCTCTATATTCAGTTTGGTGTATTTTTGTTCTTAGTTTTTAACTTATAAATCTATGTGGTTTTCAAAATAGTCTCAAGTGATTTAGAGTATACAGTATTTAATTTTATTTGGAGTATAGTTCTGCTTCATAGTGTTTTAAGGAGTAATTTTCTGCAGGTGAGATTTTTTTTGAGACAGGGGTTCACTAAGTCACTGAATTGCCCTGCCTGGGCTGAAATTTGCTGTTCTTCTGCCTCAGCCTCTTAGAGTGTGGAGATTACGGGGTGTGCTACCATTCCCAGCTGAGAAATCATTTTTCTGCTTTCTTACCAATATGTGGGTGCCGTCTAACTTTAAAATTTTTGTAACTATAACAAGCACAAAGTAGTTTCTCTTCATTTTATTCCCTGAACTCATGGTAGGTCTGAGTATCTTTTAATAAGCATGTTGGACATTTCTGTTTCCTCTTTGTTGAAAACTGGAAGGATGGAGCTGCTGTTTACTGAGATGGAGCAGACTGAGAAGGAGCATATTTTGGAGGGAGGTTTAGAGTTTACTCTTGGACATGTTTACAGCATCCAGTGGGCTATTGGATATGCGAGACTGGAGTGCAGAGGATAGATGAGGGCTAGAGATATAATTTGGGGTGTTGCTAGTATTTAAAGGCGAGAGACTGAAGGGATACGAAAGACAGTGTGGACAGTGAGAAATCCAAAGGCCTATGTCACTAGAGGATTGGGATCGTGAAAAGAGTTGAGTTTGTGAGTAGGGGAGATGAAGAGAAACCACCAAAGGAGGTAGAAGGAATTTTATTTTTTGTGCTGGGGGTTGAACTCAGGACCTTGCACTTGTGAGGCAGACATGGTGCCACTAAGCTAAATCCTGGGTCCGGTAGAAGAAACTTTAATGGAGGTATGAGGAAAAACGGGCAAGTGTGGTATTTTGGAATCCAAGTGGAAAATGTTTCTTGAAAGAAAGTATGTCAAATATTACTGGTAGGTTAAGGAAGGAAAGGAGGAGAAAGAGGAGAATTGACCATTGGATTTGGCAACATGGACTTCATTAGTAATCTCTTGGCTAGAGTAGTTTGGTGTAGTGGTAGGATGGAAAGCCAGTGGGTAACAATGGGATGAGAACAATTGGTGATAACGACTGTGGCATACAAGTAGTCCTTTTGAAGAATTTGGTTGTCAATGGAAAAATTAGTGCAGTAGTGGGGGGGTATGGTTTTAGGGAGATAGGACAAGTAAGTATACAAGGTTATATGGTAACAGAAGGATCTAATGGAGAGGAAAAAAGGACATTGTAGAGGAAAAGGGAAATTCCTTGAGCAGGGTGCTTAGGTGAGTAAGGAATTTTTTATTTTGAGACAGGCTGTTGCTAAGTTGCCTGGGCTGGACTTGAATTTATGATCCTCCTGCTTCGGGAGAAGCTGAAGTGTGCTCTCTCAAGAGTGCTGAGGGGCCGGGGATTTAGCTCTGGTTCCACCGCCTGCTTTGCAAGCACAAGGACCCAAGTTCAATCCCCGGTACCAAAAAAAAAAAGAAAAAAAAAAAAAGAGTGCTGGGATTATAGGTTTGTGCCATTGTACCCAGCTGTCCTCTTATACTACTAGCCTTGTCCTGGGAATAGATGACCTTGCTGTCCAGACATTGCTGTGTTCAGAGGCAGACAGATTCATTCACTGCTCCTGACCCCTTATAGTTCACTCTGAAGTAGCAATGTAATTGAATTTATCTTCCATCACTGACCTCTATCCCCTAATCATAAAGACTACTGGTTTTGGACTTCTCATTTCTCTTAAAGCTCTGAATTCTTTCATTAACTTTGCTGGTAAAAAATAAGTTAGTTTAAATCAGTGATCAGCAAATTTTCTGTAAAAGGGCCAAATAGTAAATATTTTACACATTGTAGGCCACGTATAATCTCTGTTGTGGTTGCTCCTTTATCTTCTTCATCTTTATCTTCATCTTCCCTAATGCTAAGTGCAATAAATCAGACACAGAAAGTTAAATATCACATGGTTCCTCTTATAGGAGAAACCCAATATATAAATAATTTAAAGACAAAAAAGAGAGAGAGAGAGAGAGAAACAAGAAGAAACAAGACTTTATAGAGATGGGAAGGGGACCTGGATACAGGAGATGAGAGGGAGGGAAAAGGAAGGGGAAGTAAAAAGATGAAGATGTGTGACCAATACTCCACGATGACTGTCACAAATACATACCAATAAAAACTTATTTAAAACTATAAAAACCATTCATAGTTCAGGCTGTACATTTAAATTAACCTTCCTCTCTTATCATTAAGGCTCTGAACAAGTATTTTTTTTTCTTTTCTTTTTATTGAGATTATTGGTACAATCTAGGTATACAATACAATTACATTCATCATTGGGATTCTGTACCTTTACATAATAGGTATTGATTCTC
>NW_022900951.1:15891466-15896805 GCF_012274545.1 Fukomys damarensis | reverse complement strand
GGAGCAGGCGTGGTTCTCCTTCCCCCGGTGGATCGGGGCTGGCCTACCTTCCCGGCGCTTGAGCGATGGCTGCTGGGTCCTGAACAAGTATTTTTATCAGCTGATGTATACCAAGCAATTGCTAAGTTAACTTTTAAAAAACAGCTTTATTGAGTTATAATTTATAGTTTTGAAGTGTAACTCAGCGGCATTTAGCAAGTTTTGCACAGTTGTGCAACCATTTCCATAATATCTGATAATTTTAGAATAGTTTCATTACCCCAAAGATAACCTTTTTTCCCCCAGCTATCAAGTATAATTTCTATGCTATACAGTGCCCCTTTTTGGAGTGAATAATTTGAATGTTTATAAAGTTAACTTTAACAACCAAAAGAAAATATTTTTAGGAGTACTTTTTTTAGGAATCTTACTTTGCAAACATTTTCTCCTAATTGATCCCCATCATACCCTGCCCATTCCCTAACCAGTGGTTCAGAAGTCCCTGGACCAGTCATAACCACATCACCTGGGAACTTGCTGGAATTGGGGCCTACCCCACAGGTAGGGCTCAGCAATGTGTGTTTTGACAAGTTCTCCAGGTTATTTCATTGCACACTAACTTTTGAGAACCACTGCTCTGAGGTATATTCCAGTGTGGAATTGCTGAGCCGTGGGATATTGCCATGCTCAACTTTATCGAGTACTACCACACTGCTTCCCAACTGGTTATACTTGCATATATTCAACTAGCAATATATGAAAGTTCCTGTTGTTCCGTATTTTTCCAACATTCCAGAATGTGCAATTTAAATAATTGTTCTGATCAGTCTGGTAGGTGTAAAAGGACTATGATCTTAACTTGCATTTTCCCAATTATTAATGAGATTGAACATGTCATACATTCATGGGTTTAATTCTGTGTTCTGTGATAAATACTATTTGAAATAATAAATACTATTTGCCTATTGGAGTAAATAAACCCAATGTATTGAAGTATCTGCAGAACAAATTTAGAATTCCTAAAGAAGAGAGAAACTTGGGGAGAAGGGTCAAGGGAAGATTCCCAGGGGGAGATGATAAATCATGCAGTCCTGAAAGAACAGGGATTTGTTAGATAGAGACAAGGCCATCTGTGTTTTAGAAACAGCTTGATCTGATCAGGCAAAAGCAAGTAATGTGGTGTGGTAGACTAGTAGGGTGTATGGAGGAAATGAGACACATAAAACTAGGAAAAAGGCAGAAAGCTACTAGATGTATACATTTTAGATTTATTTACTCTTTTACTGATTGTTGGACATTTGGGTTATAATCAGTTTTGCTGGATTATTTTTCCTTTCCTATTATGAACAAGGCTGATATAAATATCTTAGTATGTATGTAGCTGCTACCTTTTCCTTTTAAATTATTTTCCTAACAAGTTTAAGTCAAATTAATAGATTAAAGGAAAAAGTATGATTTGTTTAATAGTTCCTTGCCTGTTTTAAGTTTAACTTTCATTAGTAATTAGAGAAATGTAAACCCAAACTACCAGGTGATACTGTGTCATATTCACCTCTGTGACACTGCTGGTGGTTGTAGCCCTCATGGCTTCTATCTTGGATTGGCTTTCATCACTCCTTGTGGCTCTCCTGAGACATTTCATGTTCCTGGCTTCTCCAACTTAAACTGTGGTCTCCACTACACTTTTGGCTTCACACTCACGGCTTCGTACACTGCCATCTCAGGAGAACAATGCTTGGCCTTCCAGGCCCTCTGATATCTTGGTGGAAGCCTTCCTCACCTCACAACTCTTAAATTCTGCATGTGTGTAAAAACAGCACCATATGGATGACACCAAGGTCTGGCACAGCTTGAATAGTAACTGAGCCCTTTCTCATCTTGCTGGTGGCTGTGGAGGCCTCTGAGTGCCTGAATGACTGAGTGTGGTGAACTGAATTATGGGGAATCAATTCCCATTCCCTAGGCTGTGGCGCTCTCTTCTCAGAGCAAAGTCTTTCACTTTTCCTACCACTGAGTCTGCAAAGGGTGGTGTCTTTCAGGTTCCTTCAGTGCCCTCAAGATATCCTTTGTATTGTCCAGATCCAAAGTACTTGGCTTCTTTGTAATGCTAAACACTACTTCATCTTTGTAGGCTTTAACTTTCACTGGAGCTTCCTTTCTGGCCAAATTTAAAACATTTAAAGTCATTCAGCTGTACCTTTTGCTTTTGATTCTCAGTATAGAGCTGGCTAAAGCCTTAAACAGTACTCAAACCACAGCCTCAATGTTTGGCTACCTTGAAATTTCCTCTGCTAGATTAGTCCATTACTCTTATCTCAGTCTTTTGCAAAGTCCCAGGACATGAGCAAAATGCAGACACATTTTCTGCCAGAGCATAACACACATTGTCTGGAGTCCAACTGCTGATGAAACCTCTTGATCCTGGTCTTTTCTGGCTGCATTACTGTCAGCATTCTAGTCATCTGAGTTCCAACCACAATCTCCCATCAAGCTTGGCTCACAGCATCCTAGAGCTGCTTCTCCAGCAAGCATCTCCAAACCTTCCCAAATTCTTCCCCTAAACCAGCTCCAAAGGCTTCTGAATCACATGATCAGGCAGTGTCACAGCAATGACCCCACGTCTTGTACCAAAATCTGTCTTAGTTACTCTCTCATTGCTGAGACATAATACCTGACACTCACAAGTTCAAGGAGGAGAGGTTTGATGTTGGCTCATAGTTTGGAGAGGTTTCAGACCTTAGTCTGGACTGGCTCCAAGGCATGGCAGCATGGTAGAAGAGCATGGCGGAGGAGAAACAGCTCATGGCATGGCAGACAAGAAACAAAGAGAGATCAAAGGAGGAGGGAGAGCTGTAGACCCTTCTAGGCCATGCCCTCAGTGCCCCGCCTCCTCTGACTGGGTTTCACCTCCCAACATCACATTTAGCTATAAATACAACAGTGGGCTAGCCCCCTGATGAGAATATCGTGCCCCCATTATCTAGTCACTCCCCAAAGTCCAGCCTCTGAGCACATGAAGCCTTGTGGGGGACATCTAGATATAAACCATAACTGTGGCTGTATGATTGATTATTCATGGACTGATGGCAATAATTTTCAAAGCCATCAGGGGGTTAGAACCAGTAAATTGGGGACTACTTAATTATAGTATCATATTGAAGACTACTGAGGTATAAATAACAGTATAGAAAGTCATATCCTAATTATGTATTTTAAAAATTTAGTTCCTGACACAATCAGTTTTTCAAGAATACCTAAAATACTTATTAAAATTTACTTACTTGGATTGGAGGATGTAGTTTAGTGGTAAACATATGACTAGCCTGTGTGAGGCCGGCATTTGGATCCCAGTACCAAAAAAGAGTATTTGATGTTATTTGTTTTAGTACAAAATCAGAAACAAAATAAATGTCTAGTAATACTTAAATTTTCAGTAAATTTATCTGATGGAAAGTTAGGCAGTAATTGACTCTTATAATTAGGAATTATAATTTTCATAATCTAGCAAGTTATAAAAATAGGATGTAGTAGTAATGCATTCCTAAATATTTTTATTTTATTTTATTTTTTGTACCAGGGATCGAACTCGGGTTCTTATTCTTGCGAGGCAGGCATCGGAACCACTGAGTAAATCCCTGGCCCTTCTTTCTTTCTTTTTTTTTGATACTCGGAATCAAACTCAGGGTCTTATGTTTGCCAGGCAGGCACTACGCCACTGAGCTACATCCCTGGCCCTAATATTTTGGCTGTGATTATATGAAGAATTTGTACTCATGGCAAAAATCAGGAAGACAATAAGGGTTGCATGCTGATAAAGTAATTCTGGGTACTTTTTCCTCTTTTCAGATATTTATTTAGCAGTTACTACCCTCCTTTCCCCAAAATAAGACCTAGCCAGAATATAATCAGTCTTGAAAACCAGAGATCAAAACTGCTGGCCCTAATCAGCGTATCCTTGCTTTACCTGCCATCACTGTTCTCGTTTGGTGGTTGCTCTGTAAAGCAGGTAAAGCAAGGATACACCGATTGGGGCCGGCAGTTTTGACCTCTGGTTTTCAAGGCTGATTATTGTCTAGCTAGGTCTTATTTTCAGGGAAATACATGTATGTGCCAGACACTAGTGAGTTTTTTTTTTATGATTTAACTCAGGGGTCGTCAAACTTTAGTGCATTTATCCTGCCAGGCCAATTTTTCTTTGGCTCCTTAGCTAAAAATTGTTTTAGATTTTTTAATTTGTAAACTAATTTTAACAATATGAAAGATTTATCCCAATGTATTAAAAACCCTTTTAATATGTTATAAATATTAAAACATATTAAGGAAATACTTGTATTCTCTTTTTTTTGGACCAAGTCTTTGTAATCTTATGTATATTTTATACTTGTAGCACATTTCAAGGTGGTTTCATCTTTTTTTTTTTCTTTAGTTTTTTGAGACAGGGTCTCACTATGTAGTTGAGACTGACCTGGAACTCACTATGTAGCCCAGGCTAGTCTCAAACCGATCCTCCTGCCTCAGCCTCCTGAGTGCTGGGATTACAGGCGTGCGCTACCACGCCTGGCTTCTCATCATGTTTTTTATGTTTATAGGGCATTATGTTTTTAAAAAGAAGGAATAGTTTTGACAGATACCTTATATGGCTTATAAAACCTAAAACATTTGTAATGTGGTCTATCAGAGAAAAAAATTTCTGATACCTGAATTTATTCATTTTGTCTTGACAACATTCCAGTGAGGTAGGTGCTGTTACTATAATGCTCATTTTACAGATGGGGAAATAAGGCACAGAGGGGTTAAGTACCTTTCTCTTGGTAGCATTCACTGTGTTTTAGAGCAGATTGGAAACTTTCTACAAACTTGCTAATACTGTGTTTCTTTGCAGTATAAAAAGAGCTTAGTGGCTCATGTGTCAAAGGATGGCTTGGTCACAATCTCGATCCCCCAGGTGGAAACACAGGTGAGCAGTTCGTACTTTAGCAGAGTAAGCTTGGATTTGGGATGTGCTATGACTTTGAAATTCACCACTACTAGTGGAAAACTATTTTAAATAAGCTCATGGGACCTGGTTATTTACAGCAGAGGTCATGGTAGAGGTTGTATTTCTGTATTCTAAGATTGGACAGCTTCATTTAATTATGGCTAGCAGCTAGAATTTATTTATAATAAAAAGAAATGCAGTAGCCATAGCAAGAGGATGAGAAACATTTCTGAGAGTGTTACAGTGTCTAAATTAGTGGTTTAGAGCTCTTCCATGTATATTTCATTTTTTTCATGATCTATATTTTTGAAGAAATTTAGGGTTAGAAATAAGGAGTTTCCTCTCTTTCCTTCCCTTCCCTTCCCTTCCCTTCCCTTCCCTT
>NW_022900951.1:15880155-15891094 GCF_012274545.1 Fukomys damarensis | reverse complement strand
CAGGACCTTGCGCTTGTGAGGCGGACAGCAGCACCACTGAGCTAATTCCCCAGCATTTCCTATTTCTTTATCATGGTCAAATAATAGTTTTGAATAGTTCAGTTGTAGTTTAATGCGTCTCTTTTCTGGTAAGTAGTATCAAGAGTATATGTAATTAGATTGAAGCAGTTAAGCCACTTTTTTATTGTACATCTGCTATACTGACTTTCCTGGCCTCAGCAAGCACACAGGGAGATTGCCAACTACGACAGCGGGAAAAATGCACTGCTACTGATTGGGACAAAGCATTCTGGATATACAGGGAGGAGATCATTCCGCTTTTGTAGAGGAAAAATTTCTTAGGACAAGAAAAGTTTTTGGCTCAACATTTAAGGATGGATAAAATTTCTAAAGGCAGAAAGAGTGAAGAAAGTATTCCAGTTAAGAGCAAAGGCTCAGAGCTGTAAATGTGACTAGTTTGTTTTAGAACTAAAAATGATCACAAGTATATGCACAAAAAATCAAACCATGATCTTCATATTAATGTAACTTGGCCAATGTGTTTATTCATTTAGTTCTTCAGCAGTTTTCATTTTGTAATTCACAAGACCAAACTTTAATGAGAGGACTTCGGAAGTAAACTAAAATGTAATGAAGCAAATGATTCGAACATGGAAGGTATCATAGGGGTCATTTTGTTTCACTCATTTGTGTTAGGCTCTGATAAGAGGTACAAGAGACCCTACGAAGCTTAGTGCCTGATTCCTGGATTCCTTCTCAGGTTTCTTGGTCAAGCAAAATGTTTGACCCCACTTGAAACCTAACTCATCAGCCTGATACAAAGTGCTCCAAGATCAGAGACAAAGGGTTTTATTACTCTTAGTATAGCAGGCTGTCTAAGCTTCATATTCCTGCCCTTCCCCTTGCCCTGTGCATCCCCTGAGGGCCAGCTCTGCAGAAGGGCTGGCTGGGTGGATGCTGCAGAACAGTGGGGTTATGACAGCTGAGAAACCTGAGTCCCCCATGATGAGCTGAGAGCAAATCCTCCCATCCTTTGCCTTGGAGGAGGCATTGTCTTATTATCCTGGGCAGCAAACAAATCAGCTAGCTCTCTGTCCCTAAGGAAAATCCTATCTCTATTTCCAAGGCTGTTTGCCTTGCAGCAAGAACTGTCAGTGCCTGCACTCATAAGGCAGACTGTGGAGAACCGACTCCCAACAGATTCCTTGGATTTAGGACAGCGGTAGCGAACCTATGGCACATGTGCCACAGGGGCACACAGAGCCTTCTCTGTCAACATGTGAGCCAAGTCGATCCAGCAGCGGAGCATCGGGTGACAGTTGTTTTTTCTAAACTAAAACCTCAGTATTCGGGTTTAATTGCAGTACTGGCATTTTGTGGTAAGTAAGTGGGTTTGGGGTTGCAGTTTGGGCACTCGGTCCCTAAAAGGTTCACCATCACTGCTTTAGGATAACCAAAAATGATAGCAGCAGTCCAGCAAACTTCTCCCGAAGAAAGGAGTACTGTACAATAAAAAATGATATAAAATATAACATCAACATATTTTTTAATATAAAGTCAGGATTCAAGTAAGATCTTGGGTATTTCATCCAGTCTGGAAGACCTCTGCCTGTGACTGCCGGCTTTTCTCCTTAGTAGTGAAACAGATGAAATCTTCCAGGAAGTCCTCAGAGGCTATAGTTGCTTCCCCTCCTGTGAGGAGGTACAGCCAGCTAGATAGTGGACTTTGTGCTTCCCCTAAGTAGTGCTTGCCAGTATGCCTAGCTTGATGAATCTAGAGGGCAGTATTGCATATATGTACCCTTTCTTGTGTGGAGAATAAAGACTTGGCACCAAAAGAAAAGAGATTCACTCATAGTTTCTGCAACTTTGGAGTAGCTCTTGAGGGTTTGATTTAAAAACCTGCAAGGGTAGCTTCTTCATTATTTAGAAGAAATTAAGATTGAGATATTGGACAGGTCAGATGGGGGGGTCCTTAGGTGCAAAATTGAATTTTGTTGACTTCTAGACAGTGGCACTTCTCTCTCTCAACTTTAAGACTGGGCAACTCACACTGGTTTACCTGGGTGCGGGAGCTTTCCTTTTTAGTATAAATATGAAGCTCCATATTGGCAATGTCAGGGAAAGTAGATCCAAAAGGAATGTGCTGTCTCTGTAGAGCATTATATCTCTACTAAAGCACGCTCTCACCAAAATTACCACCTCTGTTTGAACAGCACATGCAGAATAGGTGTGGGAAAGAAAAGCAATTTATCTGTGCTAGAAGGTATTCTTGGAGGAACTGAATATAACATTCAAGTCTTAAGACTTGACTCTCCCTCCCCTACCACCTGTTAAGTATATGTTTTTTACTCCTTAATATATACTTAAGAGAGAATAGACAGTCAGTGGAAGAAACTATGGTGTCAATCTTGTTTTTTTTCTTTTTTTTTTTTTGGCTTTTGGTTCTTGGTTTTTTTGAGACAGGGTCTCACTATGTAGTTGAGACTGACCTGGAACTCACTATGTAGCCCAGGCTGGTCTCGAAGTCACAGTGATCCTCCTGCCTCAGCCTCCCAAGTGCTGGGATTACAGGCGTGTGCCACCACACCCGGCTATGGTGTCAATCTTGGATCTGAGTTTGGGTTGTGACATCATTACATTTTAGAATCTAATTTAAATTCAGAGGTCATGTTCAATTTTCCAGACATTCTTCTGCACATTTGCTTGTGTAAATCTATTCCTTCAGCTTCTCACTTTGCTGTTCTACCTGATTAAGCTTTTGCTGACTGGCCACTTGAAATCACTGCATGGCGTTTTGCCAGATTTTACTATCAGCAATCTTCCAAAATGGATCCTGCTATATGCCTAAGCTGGTCTTCTTCCAATAGGATGAGTGTACCCAGCCCATTTTTCTATTCATGTGGAATACATTAGTTCAGATGGAAAGAATGTGCTTGTCAGGTTAGGCAGTGCCATCTTCAGACCCCCAATATACGATTCCAAATTCATAGACAGCAAACTGACGTATTTAGTTTGAGTGGGAGCCGCAGGGTAATTTTTGGAAAGACAAACATTTTAGGTAGGTCATAAAGATAAACTTTAGTTTATTGTCTTAAAATAGACTAAACTTTTCTGTGTTTGTTCACGTAGATCTTTATCACCAGTACCTAGAAATTTTGAATACTACAAGCAAAGATATTCTTCTGAGCATTATGGCTGTGAATCTAGAAAAGATCCAAGAAGACATAATGCTTGGAGAATGGATGATGAGAAACATGGAGAGAATAAAACAAGGATTCCCCATCGTGGATATTTCTATCATAGATCTTATGAACATAGATCACCTTCCCCAGACATAAGAAATTCTTTCGATGATGCTTACATGTATAAGCCTCACCAAGTATACTCGCCTGGAAGAGGGAATGGCAGCAGAAGATTTCAGTATATGCCCACATACTCAGAGGATACACCCTACCTAGAGTATGAGAGGGATCCTTATCCCCATAAAATGCAAGGGAGGTATATTCCTGATAACTACAGAGAGAGAGGAAGGAAACCACCTCAGAGGTCAATGGAAGATTCCTTTACATTTGAAGGAAAGTGGCATGATGATGAGTTCAGACACCAGCGGATACAAGAAGAAAAATATTCCCAGTTACCTAGAAGAGGCCAAGAAGACTTTGAAACAAGGAGCTCTTTTCAGAAGAGGTATAGGAAAACATTAAACCTGGGTAATTTGGTATAAAGCCTCAAGTGAAAAAGTATTTTCTGTGTAGTTGAAGATAACCACCTTGAAACTCTTTTGTCTAAAAAGATAGAAAGCATTGTAATTTCGTTATGGTCTGCTACTAGTAGTGAAATGTTTCTTTTTAGAGTAAATCATATTAATGGCTAGAATATTGTTTTTGTTGGGTTTTTTTTTTTTTTTTGGTACCAGGGATCGAACTCTGGACCTTGCACTGCAAGGCAGGCAGCGGCACCACTGAGCTAAATCCCCAGCCCTGGCTAAAATATTTTTTAAAGATGGTATTCTTTAACTACCATGTGCCTCTATGAATTGGCTTGAGGGATTATGGGTTATCTTGCCACTGCATTCTGCATTTAAAACCATGCTTTCCAACATTCTACACATATAAATTCTCCCTTTCTTCTCTGTAGTGCAAGTATAAACTGCTTTATGTCAACACAGGTATCCTGAGGATCGTGATTTCAGAAAATATGGACACACATCAAAAAGAACTAAGGATGTGGAGAGATACAAAGATAGAGAGCCTGCCAAGAACCCAAAGTGGAAACCTGAGCATTCTTTTCCATCTTATCAAGAGAAGAAGAATGAGCGGGACTTCGGACACCAAGCTTACCGATACACTGAGAGGGAATACCCAGAGAGCAGTTCAGCAACCAAAGTATCCTATGACTATCGCCACAAGCATAAGCTCTCGGATGATGACCAGGACTTTGCTGATGGGAGAACTCAGAAATACTTGAAAGAAGATAAAAAATATTCTCCAAAAGGCCCTGTAAATAAAGAGTCAGAATGTACTAATGCTGGAAGAGGGAAAGAGACTGAAGGTGGGCTAGTCAAGGATCCTGTTAAACCACCTAAGAAAGACCACATTCCCTGTGCTCATTCAAGTAAAAATGAAGTTAATTTGAAGCCCTGTAATGACAAGTGGAAGAAAAAAAGGAAGAAAGAAGAAGACTGCAAAAAAGTGAACAACTCTTCCAGTAACCTACCGGATACAAGTGAGAACCTTTCCAATGTGAAACCCTCACCTGTCAGTCTTGGGAAGAAATCACTTACAATTAAAGTAGATGTGAAGAAAAATGTAGATCCACCCAGGTATGATCTTTAATCTTTCGCCACCTTTATTTGCAGCTTTGGAATAGAACTTGTAGTGTGTTTAGAGTCCATGGGGGTAGAAGGATCACCTGGATTTTCCTCCAAAAAACCCTGTAATGAAAGTGGACCTTGCCATTAATAATAGTAATCGCATGTCTGCTGGTTCCACATCCTGTCGCCAGATGTTTCTTGGGTGAAAAGAATTCCATGGCATTGTTCTTCCTCATGAATTCACGTATTTCTGTGCTGCCAAATATTCCTTATCCAGGGATCGGAATTCAAAGAGACCTGATCTTTGTAGTTTCTCGGAGCTTGTGTTCTCTGTTGCCTGATGATGTTCAAGGAATTTTAGGGAAGGGACTTTAGCAGGGTCCTGATTTAACAGAGGAGGAAAGTGATGCTCAGAGAGGTGAAGTGACTCACCTATGTCAAAAGTGACTGGAGTTTAAATCCATTTATCCCCTTGTGACTGCAGGAGATGGGAGACTTAATGTGGTTCCTGCTGCCATCCCAAAATGACTGGGCTTAATTGACTGGATTCTCCCAATAGAAGAAATTAGTCCATAATCTGGAAAGATGTCTATTTATAAGACTTGTACTTTAGCTTTTAATGATTCTTGAAGAAAAAAAAACAGACTACTGTTACAATAGCTTATAGTTTCCTAAAACAAGATTGAATGCTTTATTATTAATATTATCTCCCATTTATGGATTCTGAGAATAGCCAGGTACTGTAGTTTGGCTGTGTCAGCTAAATCTGTTCATTGCCTTAGTACACTACCAATATGTGAATGAAAACATGATGGACGTTGTTGACTTGATACATATTCACAGTTGACTCCTATTTGTATTTTAATCAAAAGCAAGAAAAGAAAATTGAAAGAGTAGGATGGAGATAGGGAAGGAGTTAAACGCAACATTTTTTTAAGCAATATTTTTGTTCCTTTTCTTAAAGTTAGACGTGGAAGTCTTCCTTCATACTTCCCCTACATTTGTTGAAATTGCACAAGATACTATAAAATATACTAATGTATATTTGTACTTAAAAGGAATTAATATATTGTAGCTTTTTTTTTAAGCAATATTTTTGTTCCTATTGTAGTTCTTTTTTTTTTTTTTGTACCAGGGATTGAACTCAGGACCTTGCACTTGCAAGACTGGCGGTGGCACCACTAAGCTAAATCCCCGGCCCCGTTGTACTTTTAAAGAATGCTAAAAATACAAATTTTGAAGGATTTTATTTTAGTAGACCTCATTAAGATACTGTACAGTTAATTTTATAATTTGAAATGAGAAATGGAAGCTTGATCTTCATGTGTCACAAAAATGAACTTTCCGAAATTGATGCTGCTCCTGCACTTTTGTTTTGAATTTGTAAACTGTAATTTTATGAACTCAGGATCCATCAGTGAAACCTGGCAGGATGCATTTCAATGCTTGACCAGAACCTGCAGGATGACTTACGTAATAAAGAGCCTTGACTGCAAATTCTCTCTAGACAAAGACCTGAAGAATAAATAACTGAACAAATATGTGCATCTTTTCAGTACAATAAAGCATTATAGTCAACGAAATCTTTCTCTTCAATTACAATTTACTGGTGACTGAGTTATGGAAGAGTTTTGCAGGTTGGATTTATTACGTATGTACTGATGAAATATCCATAAAACAAAGGTAGTTAATGCCCTCAATAAAATTATGTTTTCGACTATTAACATAAATTAGATTTTTCTTTGCTAGAAAAGATTGAAATAATCATAGAGTAGTGCAGAGAGGGATTTATTTGTTGGTTAAAATTTAGAATTGATCCATTTTTTTAAGGACTAAGATGGTTAATTTTGTGCATTTGTTTGCTAGCTTTGATCGAGTATTGAAATTTGTTCCTTCAATTACCAGTATGGTTGAAAACATGAGATTATCCCCTAGTGATTTTTCCAGATTCCAGATTGTAGCTAGAAACAATAGGCAGAAAAAAAAAAGAAACAGTAGGGAGACAATTGCTTGAACATTCACTGCATAGTACTTCTGTTAAGAAAGACTATGTCCTAGTGACCCACTCTGTCAGAAGGTTAATTATCAGAGGTAGAAGTTATGTAGGAGCAATGGATTTTATTATATAGCCTAAGCTTCCGGAGGGCAGGCCAGTCTGTTTGCTTGAGGTTTTTTTGTTTACTTTTTTGTGGGCAGTGGTTTGACATACATTTTTTTTATGAGTCCTAAGTATGTACAATAGCTAATTAAGGTTTAATGTAGCTTTTTATATTTTCTTGGTTTTTTGTGCATAGCACTCAAGGAGAACATCAGTGGAAATATCCTTAAACAGAGAAAAACATGGGAAAAGTCAGGGAAAGGAACAAAGGAAATTGGAAGATTTGAGCCCAGTACTAGAAGTAGCATTAGAAGTCAGGGTCTTAGCTATATTTTAATTCATAAAACGCTCTAAGATGCTTTTCAAATGAGAACATTTAGTCTTTCCAGCGTAACTACTTATTTTGGGGAAATTTCCTGAAATTATTAACTTGTTAATCAATCCATGTCATAAATAATAAAAAGGAAAGTATGAACCAAGAGTTACTCAGGTTTACAAATACTAACGCTTAGAACATTTTTCATTCACAAGTCTGGAGTTTTTCTTGTAGTAAAAAAATTATAAATAGTATGTTTTTGGTTTTTGTTTTGTAGTACTGGAGTGGGGTCTGAACCCAGAGCGTTATGCTAGGCAAGCACTCTACCACTGAGCTACATCCCCAGCCTCCTGATTTTTTAAAGGGACTAAAGCTTGGGGTTATACTATTTTAAAGTGTATTTTTCTGGAAAATGATAATTTTAATTTTGGTGGGGGTACCTAGGGATCAAACTCAAATTGTTGAGTTTGGAAGGCAGGTGGTGGAATCACTGAGCTAAATCCCTGGCCCTAATTTTAATATTTTTAATTTAAAATCTTGTAATGAGGGAGCTCTAAATTCTAGGATAAGTTTTTTTGTTTTGTTTTGTTTTGTTTTTTTTGGTACTGGAGATTGAACTTGGGACTTTGCATGTGTGAGGCAGGCTGCAGCACCACTGAGCTAAATCCCTGGCCCAGGTTTTATCTGATAACAGTTTTAAACACTAAGCTCTCAGGAATTAAATATAACCTCAAATTATACTACAGCAGAAAACATGCTAAAGTCCTTGTATGGATTGTGTGTTGCATATGGAGTGGAGACATGAATTGTGCTGGTAATTAATTTGTAGTATAAGTAAATTTTAATAATTATACAATGAAAACTGGAAACTTTTTTTACCTGATCTCCTCTTATGATAAACTGATGCTTCAAAAAAATCAATTGATTTCTCCCTATAGTTTCAAAGCTGTATTTTTTATTATGGAACAGGATTTTTAAAACATTAAACCTCTTTTTGTAACTCTTTGTTTCTGGAGGTTGTCATGCACTGTTCTTGCTTTTAACAGTGAATGTCTCTTAGCTAGTTATCAAGTGCCCAGTGGGGAACTTGGAACAAATTAGGAAAGAAGGGAAATGGATCTTCTAATGAAAGTCCGCCTGATGGACCAAGAACCACAGCAGTGGCATTAGCCTGCTGCATAATCACTTTTCTGTATTTTTGCTTTGGCAGGGATTTGTCTCTGACTGCTGGTCTGAGAGCAGGGAGCATGGGAAGGCAGATGGAAGCCTCTCTTATAATAATTGATCAATAGGCACTTTAAACCATTTTGTTATAGGAATTAATTTTTTTAAAATATCTGTAAGCCCCTCAGGACCCTGGGACAGTTTTCAATATATGGCTGTGTGACTTGAATAAGTAAATACATGCATACATGCACCTGTACCCCAAAACTTATCTAATTGCTTTTTGTTTCTGATGAGATATAATTTATTCTAATGGTCCTTCTGTTATATAAAACATACTTCAGCGATCTCTAGGATTTACCCTTGGAACCTGTTACATACTCAAAAAGAACCCATCAGTTTTAAATTTCAGGTCTTTGGACAATGAACTTGATTTTTGGGAAGCACCAAAAGGAATTTAAAGTCAAATACCAAAGAATAAGATAGGTACAAGCTGACTGATTCCATTTTGGGTCCAAAGTAAGACATAAAATAAAATGAGACATTTTCTTCTGTAATGCTGCCTCCCAACAAAGAATTTAAGAATAGTTTTAAGCCAAAAGCATAATTTTCCATTAAGAAACTTGTAAGATGTATTCATTTAAATACTCAACCTCTGGGATGTAAAACCAACCAAACAACCAGAACTTTCATTGTTTCAGTGCTTATTGTACATTCCCCAGAGGACTGTTATAAAGATTATGAGATATCGGTAGTTAGCTCTAATCCCTTATGTTTGATGTTTGGTAAACCCTCAATAAATGTTAGTTCTATATCATGATAATGACTTTATAGTATTGCCTACATATCAGGATAGCACTTAATGTAAAAAGTTTCGGAAGGTAGCAGACGGGATGTAGCTTAGTGGTAGAATGTTTACCTAGCACATGCAAGGCCCTGAGTTCAATGCTAGCACCACAAAAAATTAACTAAAGTTGCACAAGGTATTAAAGTGGTAAAATAGCTGGGATTATATAACATGGTAGCATTTCTTTAAGGGCATATTAGAGCAATTTGCTATTAATAATCGGAACTTTGCTAATACCTATTTTCTGAGTGAGATTTTGTGATTAAATTAATTTTTAAACAATTCAAGTTCAAAATACTATTCTGTTTCTCATTACCAATAGAGTGATAAGGATTTTTATGAAGTCAGAGGTTCTTATGTTTAATAATCAGTTTTTAAAATGTTTTATTTCAAGTTGTATAATCTTACTGGATTTAAAATGTGGCTATTTAGAAGTAGAAATTAATTTGTCTTTAATGCTTTGTATTTTTAAAGTAAAAATTCTTTCACTTAAAACACTAAAGCTTTTATTAAAATGGTAAATATTTACTGATCTCTGATTTGAAAAGAACTCATATATCTATAGCTATTTTCTCCTAATTGTTATTATACATGTTTTTCAGCATATACTTTAGTGCTGTAATCATAAGAAAAGATAAATTTCTTTTTAGTTTTCTAGGTATCTTAATTTTCAGTAGGTTATATTCTTAGTAAAATAATCAAATTTAGTTAAATATTTGTCAATTATTCTAGGGTTTCATCTAGCTATTCTGAAGAGAGACAGATATCACATGATTTGGTTGCTGCTGGCAGGAAAATTGAGAACTTTCATCCAGTGTTTGAACATCTCAATTTATCTCACAATACTGAAAGCAAATCTACTGGAGAATTTGCTCAGGAAATCATAACAATAATTCATCGAGTTAAAGGTTGGTATATTTTACACAAATATTAGGGATAACACAATAATAATGTGCTGACTTTTCATGAGATATGATACCTGCAATATAGTTTAATAATATTTTCATTGTAAGTTATATCACGAGTTAGGAAATCTGTTGGAGAGAGAATCAGGCATTCATTCAAGTCTAGTTGCTCTCTATAGGTATTTCTGATAATGTTTTGCTTCAGTTGTTGGTAGATTAGAAATCACAATTTAGGAAGGGAGAGGTTTTGTATGCTGCAAAAGACAGGCCTCAAGAGTGCAATGAGAAGGAATAACAGCCTAACAAAGAGGAAGGAGCAACAAAAAAACAGATATGAAACTCAGGTAGTACAGAAGTCTAGATCATTTTATGATTTTTTTTTTTTTGGTATCGGGACTCGAACTCAGGTCCTTGCGCTTGCTTGCAAGGTAGGCAGCAGAACCACTGAGCTAAATCCCCGGCCCTTGTGAAGTTCTTAAAGCCCCCTGTGGGCATTACTGGGATTTAGTGCCATAAGGATGTTGCTAAGTGATCAGTGAAAGATTCCAGTTTGCTTTGGCATACTTATGGCATCACAGAGTAGCGTAATAAATACTTTAAAGATTTGCATGAAATTGTTTTGTTTTTGCTTCTGGAAGGTTTTCATTAATTGGAAAATTCAGTGAGATAGAATAGCTTGTCTCAGTAATGCTACCTAAATAAGGCAGTTGTGAGGATTATAAGCTAGAGGCCTTTAATAATTTTAAAAAGTTTATTTTATACTTGTATTGATGTTTTTGTACCCATAAAACAT
>NW_022900951.1:15872095-15879952 GCF_012274545.1 Fukomys damarensis | reverse complement strand
CATTTGAAACATGCCGATTTGGGCTGGGGGGTATAGGTCAGTGGTAGAGTACTTGCCTAGCATGTTTGAGACACTTGGTTTGATCCTCAGGTATACAATCAATCAGTCACTAAACAGAGAGATAGAATCAAGCATATAGTTTTTCTGAAACAGTTCACCCTCTTAGCTCCCACGCCTTTCACCCAAAGAAATGTAATTATTTGCAGAAAGGGAGCCCATATTGCAGAAAAATCCAAGAGATTGGCGCAGAACAGGGACAGTAAGTTAGAAAGGATTTAAGTAGCATTCTGAGAGATCAGGTATGTTCTCCTTCCCTGTATCCTGTTAAAAGCATGTAACATAGTTGATTTGGGAATGTCTTCAAGAATCTCATTTAATGTTAAAGTAAAATGGCATTAGAAGACTCCTGTGACATGTAAACATAACATTTAGCATTTTTTTCAGAATTATTTTGATGTTTCAGAACAATTTGTTGTTTGTGAAACTATTTTTTCCCCAGAACTAAGGATTGAACTCAGGACCTTGTGCTTATGAGGCAGGCATGTCACCACTGAGTTAAATCCCTGGGCCTGTGAAACTAATTTTTACTCCTGTTGAACTATAGAGCTCTGTGTTGCCTTTACTTCCCACATAGAGTAAGATCTTACTTGGAGAAAAAAGATTTTTACTTCAGAGACAAAAGGTCCTCACTTTGAGAGCACCACTGTTTTTTCTCTGGACAAGTAAGCAGACGTGTCAGACAGGAAGAAAACCCTTCGTAAATTTGATTTCACTTGGGCTTGGAAAAAAGCATGTGAGCCCTTCAGTTTAGTTATGAAATAATTTGGGCCCCATGTATTTTCAAGAGAAAAAGGATTGGATTTTTTTTCTTTTTAAGATTGGATTTTTAATGGTCATTACGTCCTGTGCTTATATATAATCTTTTAAACAGAATCAGTTTTATACTGAGACGAAATGATTTGTTTCCTTTTTCAGCAAATTATTTTCCATCACCTAACATTACTCTACATGAACGTTTCTCAAAACTGCGAGACACCCACAACACAGATGTAAAAGAAAGTCAATTGAATTCAGATCCAGAAATTCACAGGTAATGGTTGATTACTGTATTCCCATTTAACTCTTGAGGATTAACCGCAGAACAGATTCAGGAAGGTGCTGCTCCCTGAGCTTGCTCACCTGGGCTTGTTGTAGACTTTAAAAGTGCATTTTCTACATAAAAGAGGACCAGCCCAAGCAGGTACTGGGCCAGTGGACATGGATGGAATAGGTTGCATCGAAGCCACTGACTAACATTATTTAAATGTACAGGACTTTTAAAATATTTACCTACTTGATTCTTCTGTGTCTAATGAATAGTCGTTGCCAACTGAAGTTCTGGCTGGAAGAATGAAAGACAGCTGTCAAGCCATTGAAATCATGGGTGTTTCACATGGGCACAGACGGCTGTTAAGGGCAGCTGCGTGAAAACCTGTCTTGTCTGAGCAGGTGGTGCACCCTGTCTTGTGGACTGAGTAGAATCAGTGTTAGAATATAATATATCACCAGAACAAAATTGGAGATTGCACAGACTAGTGATTTGAGAACCACTAAAAATTTCTTTGCAGGATATGTGTGTATCAAGAGATTGCCATACAGACTAAGAACCACCTGGTAGCAGGTTTATTTTGCTTTCTCTAAGACATACCTGCTTTATTTCAAATCCCATTCTGTAGTAGTAGAATCAGTTATTAGTGCATAATATAATTGTTTAATTGTAATATACTTTTATTATTTTAGGAGAATAGATATGTCTTTGGCAGAGCTTCATAATAAACAAACTACGCAATATGAATCAGATCAGGTAAGTGAATACAATTTTTTTTTTTTTTGGTACCGGTACCAGAGATCGAACTTGGGTCCTTGAGCTTGCGAGGCAGGTGGCAGAACCACTGAGCTAAATCCCTGGCCATTGAATATAATTTTTGATAAGAGATTATCTTATTGTTAGTATACTAATGGGAAAAGGATTGGTGGAGTCAAAAGAGAGTTAACATACAGGAAGAAGAGGAGTTGAGACTCGGGGATCTGAGATTTTAAAAGTTCTCCAAGTGATTCTGATTATTGGCCGGGTTGGAGTGAGACTACTGACAAAAGTCAAAAATATTCCCTCACAGGGTCAGTCTCTAAGGATAATGGCTTTGTAAAATTGATGCAAAATTACAGGATATATATTCATTACAAAACTCCACACTGAAACTTATGGAAAGCACGTTCTGTACATGTTATTCCAAAGCAGTCATGTGGAATGCATGGAATGAATTAAAGGAACTAAGTCTCATTTGATATTGTCCTTTTGTTTACTGTAGAATATATTTCTGATAGAATATATAAATAATTTTTTCACTTGGGAAAATGACTATAATTTTTATTAAATATATAGAGATAGATTGGTTTATTGAGTGGTATGTTCAGAAAACAGATCTTCGGGCTGGGGATTTAGCTCAGTGGCTCTTCTGCTTGCCTTGCAAGTGCAAGGTCCCAAGTTCAATCCCCAGTGCCAAAAAAAAAAAAAAAAATAGATCCTCACTTTTCTTTCCTAAACTTATACCTCCCTTTCCAGAGGTCTAGTGGTCTAGATTGGCCCCCATTTATTTCTAGTTCTTAGAGCTAGTAGAACTTATGGTGATTCTGTGTAATATGAAGCAGCAAAATATTGGAAATGCTACTAAATTTCCTTATTGTCATGTGTTGTGTGTGGTTCTCACCCAACACTTCTCTTCCCACCTCCCATTTCTTTACTAATTAAAAAGAAGATTTTTGACTAGCCAGGGAGGAAGAAAACTGGATCTTGTTTTAAAAGTTTGTCAAATTCTAAAAGAACTGCTAATTTATTCATTGAGAGTAAAGAGTTTTTGTACAGAGAAGATTTTAATATAGTTCCGATAGAATATATAAATATTTTTTCACTTGGGAAAATGATTATAATTTTTATTTATAGAAATAGATTAGTTTATTGAGTGATATGTTCAAAACATATCTCCTCTTAAGCATTGCAGTCATCTTACAAGAAATTTGAGGATTTTTTAAAAAAATCATCTATTAATTCAACTGATTAATACAAGATATTTGATCATCTTTTGTTGCAGTCTTACATCTTGCATTTTAACATAGCCTCCATCATAGTGGATACACAGTTTGCAGTTTTATATGTTTTTTTCCTTTTGCTTAATTGGTGGTAACATTCCTTTTATGTAAAAAGCTCTGAATTCCCCATCACTCTTATAATTGAAGCTTTTTACGTTTTAATTAACTTTTTTCAGTAAATGTTTTTCCATGTTAACCTAAAGTTACTAATTGTAGTTACTAATTTAAATGGCTATACATTATTATTATTATTATATTATTATGCATTGTCATAATATATTCTTCCATTTTCCTTTAATTTTTTTAACATTGAAGTTCCTTTCTTTTTTGTTACTTTAAATATGGTAATTTGAAATTTTTTTGTAGACAGTCGTTTCTTTGAGACAGGATCCCAGAAGTGGGATCCCTGTTTCAATGGTAGGAACTTTCCTGACTATATTGTCAATTGTGTCTCAAAATATTTGTATCAGTTTACACTACCGTTAGCAGGATGAGTATAAAATAAGTTATTTAGGACTTTTAATTAAGCTTCTTGTTAGATTTGGTCTTTGTGCAACTAACAGTAATTTGAATGGTTTGGCTTCTGTCAAAATTCCTCAGACTCTGGTCAAAGTAATAGATCCAAATGACCTACGTCATGACATTGAGAGGAGGAGAAAAGAGCGGTTACAGAGTGAAGATGAGCACATTTTTCATGTAGCTAGTGCTACAGAGAGGTAAGCAGAAGATGGAAACCATTCTGTTATCAAGGGAGGTTTTGGTTTCAGCGTTTTTTCAGCTTTTTGAGTGTGATAATTTTCATTTTACTATAGGGATTTGATCCTTCAAATCCATTTTTTATGTTTAAGTGAATTCTATTAAAATGTTTCAAAGTTATTCATTGATCATCATTTACAGCTTAATTTAAATAACAAAAATCACGGGGCGGGGGAGTATTTGAGGTCTTCATAATTCTAGAGAGGAGTGTCATAGCTTCTTTTAATATTAGCAGGACCCAGGGCTAGTAAGTTTGTGGACTGTGTGTAGCTTGTTGAAAGTGATACATTCTCCACTTTCAATTCTGAGGTAGTCTGAAAAATACAAAATTTCCTGAGGTCAATGCAGTATTCGTTAGGACTCTTTGTGGATGTCTGTCCATGAAACGGGCCAGTGTAGTAGAGAATGCAGAGGACACCCACACTTGAATCTCACCTCTGTCCATTTGTATGCTGTTTAATCTTGGAAGAATTTGCTCTTTAGAGACTCTCCATATATAAAATGGCGATAAAACCAACTTATTAATTGACTGATGTATCTGAAGTACTCATACCATGCATGGAAAATAGATCCTTACTTTTCTTTCCCAACCTCATACCTCCCTTTTCGGAGCTCTAAGTGGTCTAGATTGGCCCCCATTTATCTCTAGTTCTGAGAGCTAATAGAACTCTCAGTGCCTTCAGTATTATGATTATGAGGTATGTAATTGAATGCGGCACATTTTCTAGTTTGATCAAGAGTTCTCACACTATTTTGATCTCCACAGAGTGGAAATGTATGAGTAGAAAGGGTTAGTGCTAGTTGTTCTTCCATAATCATTGATATCGAATTACTAAAATATATGACTAGACTTTTAGGTCAAGTCAGTGCCGATCTCATCCTTAGTCAAAATACATAGAACTTGTTTAAAACTGAATTTGATTCTGACAATAAGTTTGGGACTCATTAAAAGACAGTGAAACTGTGTTATGGCATATGGATCAATTAAAATTGTAAAAATCTTGTCCCTTACTAAGTAAAAGTTGTTATTCCTTTAATATGATATAGTTAATACATGGCATGATTATTGTCTCTGATGACACAAACTGTCATGTTTTTCTTAACTCAGTTTAAGAAACCCAGTATACCAAGAAACTGGACTTTTCAAACAAATTTCAGGTGATCAGCATATCATAAAGACTATATAATACCTCAGGATATATCTTCACCCTTTGAGATGATTAGAGCTTGAGCAATAGGGTAAGACCTGGGTTCATCACCTGGCTCTTAGACTTCTAGTTCTGTGACTGACTGTAGGCAAGTTAATTTAGTCTCTGCTGCCTCTTCTGTAAAATGAGGATGATAAGAATTATACTCACCTCATAGTGGTGGTTAAGATTAAGTTAAACGAGGGCCAGGGATTTAGCTCAGTAGTTCTGCCACCTGCCTCACAAGCACAAGGACCCAAGTTCGATCCCCAGTAACAACAGCAAAAAAGATTAAGTTAAACGATAAGTGTACAGTAGAGTAGCTGGTTTGTGTTAAACGTATTAATGTTAGCTTTGATGATAGTGTTATAGCATGTAAAGACATGTCTTTTGCTGAGTCTGTTGGATTATTTTATTTGTATTGGGTAGTTGTTGTGGTATAAGTAGCCAGGAGGGTTTTTAAAAATTATACATTCTGATACATTCTGTAAAATTCACCCCTTAGGAGTAAGCAATTTACAGTAATTTTTAGTATATTCACAGAGTTGTAAAACCATTACCACTATTTAATTTCAAGCATCCCATCACCCCCAAAGGAAGCACTGGTACCCATCAGCTGTCAGTCCCCTCTTCTCCTTTCCCTCCCCCTGGCAACTGCTGTGTATGGGTTTGCCTAGTTTTAACATTTCATATAACTGCAATCATATAATATGTGGCTTTTGTGACTGACTCTTTCATGTAGTCTAATGTTTTAAACATTCATTGCTATTGTATCCCCATTGCCTTGAGCTCTGTTCATATGTGTTGAGTGAATGAATGAATCTTTTGCAAAGGAGCAAAAGGGCACTTAAATTGTTGTACATTTCTATCTGGATTTCTATTCCTTGATGCTTCGGATCCTTCACCAGCAAGTCTAATTCTGAGGGAATCTTTCTAGTCTTCTTGCTCTTCTCTGATTCCCTTTTCTGATCAATCTCTTGCCCTGATATCACCATGCCTTGTAACACACTATCTATCCTCTTCTAACTAGTGTTAATAAGTTCACTATAGTGTAATTGAGATGTGTTATATAGGTATTGGCTGTGTATGATAAAGTAGCTTAAAAATAGTATCAGTGGACTTCAGGAGGACCTCAAACTGTCAAGACTTTCTTTTTAGCAAGATGGCTTATGGTAAAACACAAGTTTTTATTCTTGCTATTTTGACAATCTATAATATGCAGTGAACTACAGTGAACTTCACATGGGTCTTTTATTCATATATTCAACAAATATTTATATGATAATTTACTTTATTCTAAAGTTGCTATTACAAGCATTGAGGATACAGTGAAAACCTATATACAAAGCCCTTGCCTCGGAGGCACTACAATTTAATGATAAGAGAAAGGAAATGAGTATATGTCAGTGTAGTGATAGGTGAAAAATAAGGCAGAAAAGAAAATTCAATAGGAAAGTAACATGTGTGATATGATTTTGAAAATTTAGCTGGGGTGTGAATTAAGAGTGTTAGCCCCACTCTTAATACTTAAGGCAATAGTATTTCAAGAGCTGAGACTAGCAAATGGAGAGACTTTGAAGCAGGAATGTGGTTGGTCTTGTTGAAGGACTAGAAGGGGAGGGTGGCTGCACCATGGAAGTTAAGGGAGAGAGTTAGCAGATGAGAGACCAAATCATGAAGAACCAAAGGCCATGAAGATTTTATTTACCTCTGAATGAAATTAGAAAACATTTTGGATTCTAACTGGAAAAGAGACATAATCTCAACTAAATTTTAAAAGGCTCCCAAGCATTCTGGGAGGCAGAGGCAAGGCAATCACAAGTTTAAGCCCAGCGTGGGCAACTTAATAGTGTCATGAGACCCTGTCTCAAAATTTTTAAATGGGAACGAGGGGCTGGAACATAGCTTAGTGTGAAGGTCCTGGATTCAATCCCCAGGACTGCGAGTAAAGGATGAATGAATGAATGAATAGATGGTTCACTATGGTTGTTGGGTAGAGAATGAATTATAAGAGCTAGAGAGAAATAATTTCCTTGTCAAGTAATTAAAATAGAAAGTCTGCATGGAGAGGGAGGGATGGTAGGGGAGACCACTCAGGGAACCTTAGATCTTGCTTTTCCTGTGTCTTTTGTATATGGGGTCCGCCTGATGGTTTAGATGGGTATTTATGCGCTAGTCATCATGGCCTCCTTCTAGCCTTTCCCTTGAAGACTTCCTGAAATTGACACATGACACTAACACTGTTGGTCAAAATTTAGTCCCATGACTATGCCTACCTGTAGGGAGGCTTGGGAAATATAGTAGAATCTTTAACCTGGTGGTAGTTTGTTTGCCTGGCCAAAAATCATGTATCAAAGAATTTATTTAAAAATTTTTAAATTACACATGTAAAATTTACCATTTTAATTGTTTTTAAGTATATAATTTGTTGGCATTAAGTCTATTCACCATGTGCAATCATTACCATTATCTATGTCTAGAACTTTTCATCTTCTCAAACAGAAAATCTGTACCAATTGAAAAATTACTTCCCATTCTTCCCTTTCCCCTGCACTTGCTAACCTCTTTTTTTTTTCTACCCCTATAAATTTGCACATTCTAGATACCTCATATAAGTAGAATCTTGTTATTTGTCCTTGTGTATCTGGCATATTTCTTTTTTTTTCTTTTTATTGAGTTTATTGGTACAATCTAGGTATACAATACAATTACATTCATCATTGGGATTC
The DNA here is from genome assembly GCF_012274545.1 of Fukomys damarensis. Classification (NCBI taxonomy): domain Eukaryota; kingdom Metazoa; phylum Chordata; class Mammalia; order Rodentia; family Bathyergidae; genus Fukomys; species Fukomys damarensis. The sequence goes on along the minus strand of NW_022900951.1, from coordinate 15,872,154 downwards.
TGTACCTTTACATAATAGGTCTTGATTCTCATTTTTCCCCTTGTCCCTGCCCTCCCTTC
>NW_022900951.1:15870963-15871175 GCF_012274545.1 Fukomys damarensis | reverse complement strand
AAAGACTAATAATAGTATGTTATGCATCGATAGCAGCAACAGTTTTTCCAGGTTCTGCAGTCATCTGAGCAAAATTATAGACATTCAGCACATTTCATTAAAAAAAAATCAAAGAAAAGAATAATATCCAGACAACAGCAAAGTTCTGTTGCTGTTGTGGTACCTGGCACCATTTTTTCTATTAGCATCTTAATCATCATCTGGAAAGAGAA
>NW_022900951.1:15839116-15869030 GCF_012274545.1 Fukomys damarensis | reverse complement strand
GAGTGATGGCGGCTGGGCGGGGAGCAGGCGTGGCTCTCCTTCCCTTGGTGGATCGGGGCCCAGCCTATCTCCCCGAGCTTGAGTGATGGCGGCTGAGTCGGGACTGGCATATTTCAATTAGCATGTTTTCAGGGTTCATCCATGTTGTATATCATGTGTCAGAATTACATTCCCTTTTAAAAAAAAAATGCCATCCCTTTTTTAAGGCTGAATAATATTCTGTTGGCTATATCATATTTTAGGTATCTGTTTTTCTGTTTATGGACATCTGTGTTATTTCTACCTTTTGGCTATTATAAATAATGCAGTGTGCTGTTACGAACATTGGTGGTGTCATCGTTTTTATTGTAGTCATTGTAGTAGATGCGGTGTCTTATCTCACTGTGGTTTTGATTTGAATTTCCCTAATAATGATGTTTAACAACTTTTCATATGCTTATCACCTATTTGTATGTCTTCTCTGGAGAAGTTTATTTTCAAATCCTTTGCCTATTTTATTTTTTGTTTCACATCTTTTTTATTAGTGCATATTGTTTAAACAGGTTAAAGTGTTTCATTTTGACTGATTTATACATGTACATAACATACTTTGATCATATTTATCTTCCCCATAACCCCCTACATTTTGTCAATTTTTTTTTTTTTTGGTACTGGGGATCAAACTCAGGACCTTGTACTTGTAAAGGTAGGTGGGACGCCACTGAGTTAAATCCCCAGCCTCTCATTTTGCCCATTTTTAAAGCAAATTATTATCTTTTTATTGTTGAGGTGTAAGGTTATTTATTCTAGATACTTCAGGCTTATCTGAAATGCTTAGTTCAGATTTCAGATTTTTTTTGGATTTTGGAATATTTGCATATATGTAATGAGATGTGTCAGAGATGAGACCCAAATTTAAACATGAGATTCATTAATGACTCATATTCACCTCATTCATACAGCCAGAAGGTAATTTTATACAATAATTTTAGAGTGCCTGTGTTTTGACTTACCTGTCACATGTGGTTGGTATGAAATTTTCTATTTGTGACATGATGTTGGCCCTCAAAACTTTTCAGATTTTGAGGCACTTCAGATTTCAGAATTTTAGGTTATGGTTGTTCCACCTATACCCCCTTATCTGATAAAGAGGATATTTAAAAGCCCATTGTTTTGTTGATAAAAATAGTCATACATGCTTATGGTAATCATTTGCAAAAATATAAAAATGTATGGAATTCTTAATTTCACCAGTTACATTTCCTGTCATTTGTTTTACTAGGCATGTATTCTTAAATAATTGGAAGTATCTTTAATATATAGCTCTGCACCCTACTATTTTGACTTGTCATATCATGAGTATTTTTGACAGGACTTAGGAGGGTTACTAACATTTCAAAAGACCCTGAATATCTATTTTATGCCAGTTTCTGGGGACAGAGCTAGGGCCACAAAATGAACCATCCACAGTGCCTCCTCTGAAGGAATCACAGCCTATTCCATTAAACACACAGGTATACCAGTAGATACAACAACACAGAGAGATAGGTGTTAAGACCCCACACGTGTTACATGTGCACATAGTAGAGGGTCCTTCTACTTCAGATGGGGTTAGGAGTCTTCCATGGAGCTAAATTTCAAAATTAATTTAAGTGGAAAGAAATGCTTCCAGAAGGAATGAACTGTAGTTGTAAAATTATGGAAGCAGGAGATTGTGGTGTGTGCCAAAGCCACATGTAAGTAAATAGCACTGAGCACTCAGTGTCTGTTTTGGCGAGATTGAAGCAAGGCAGCAAGGGCCCAAGCAAAGCCATGATGACAGTGGATTTTATCCTGATGCCAGGTCAAATGCACGGGAGGAACTGAAGCAGGGCTCAGGTAGTGAGCACTTGGTTTGCCATGGAACAGGCGCTGCAAAAGATATAGGAAGGGCCTCGGGGCATCATAAGAAGATGTAGGGTATGATATGACAAGGAAAGGAATCCCCGATGGCTATGAAACTTGAGGCTTCCAGAATCTGAGGAAATCCAAAAGAAGGCCCTCCCTCCCAAGTGGGGCTGCTTGGGAAAAGCCTTTTGTAACCTCAGTACCTTGAGATGTTGGAAGAAGGGAGCATGTCCTTTGCTGCTGTGGCCTAGTGAGCAGTAAAAAGCCCTCAATTCTTCTACTGAGACTACTGAGACAACCTTGAGCCAGACCTATACTCAGTGAATGGGCTGGGTGATGGGCCATTGGTGCCTCTGCTAAGAAGACTCTTTCAGCAAGGGGGAGGGACAGTGTTGCCAAAGGCCTCAGAGCAGTGATGATCTTTCCCTAGAAAGCATACGTTATGCATATGAGTTACAGCTTCCAGTAAGCCTGTTCTTGAACCTCACTCAAATTGAGAATGCCAGAACAAGGAGTACGGTTTCTTCTCTATTGGTAACTTCCAACTTAACTAAATAATGTTTTTTGAAAAATGGTGTTATCCAAAAAAATTATCATTTGTAATTTTAGTAATGATAGATCATTGAGGTTTACTGTTGTGCTACTTTATTGTCTCTGAAGGGGCTTTTAAATTTTTTTCTTGTTTATTTGTTGGATAAAGATAACTGATAAAAGATTTTTTCTCTTTCTCATTTTGCTAGGAATGATCAGCATTCCAGTTTTTCAAAGGTGAAGAATACTCATACTGATGGATTCCAGAAACCTACACATTTTATAAAAACAAGTTTTAGAAAATTTATTCAGAAATCTTACGTGGTAACATTGGAGTTGCAAATTTTTTATTTTTTGTATCTTTTTTTGGGGGGGGGATACTGGGATCGAACTCAGGACCCTTTGCTTGCAAGGCAGGCAGCAGCAGCACTGAGCTAAATCCTCAGCTCTCAAATTTTTCATTTTTGTACATTCTCCTTAAATCTGTTTTGTTTTGTTTTTTGTTTTCGTTTTTTGTTTTCTGGGGTTTTTTTTGGTACCAGGGATCCAATTTGGGACCTTGTGCTTGCGAGGCAGGCGGTGGCACCACTGAGCTAAATCCCCAGCCCAAATCTGTATTTTTTACATTGTTTATAACTGTTCATTAAATATGTGTTATAAGATTCTGTTGAGGCTTACAATTAATACAACAAAAGAGATATTCATCACTGATATAGTAGAATTTTATTAGATTTATTATAGTACTGACTTTCTTAATTTGTTTAAGAATAACTTTATTAAGATTAAGATAGAATTTGAGTACCTTAAAATTTTCCTATCTTAATTGTACAATTTACTGATTTTTCTTAGTAAATTTACCAAGATGTGTAGCCATCATAATTCAGTTTTAGGATATTTCTATGATTTAATAAGAGCCCGCATGCCTGTTTAGTTATTCCTTGTTCCCACCGTCAGGCATGCACTACTTTACTGCCTCAAAGATTGGCCTTTTATAGGGCAGCTCACAAAATGGCAGCTGTCTTCCATAAATAAGGCTACAATTATGGAAGCTAGAGTCAGAAAAACCTGCCTCCTATAGTGTTGAGGATTTGTGTTCTTAGGTAGTAGGACCTCTTTAGCAACTTGTAATAATAATGGGTTTCTCTTTTGAACACCAGAATAAATAAATCCGAGATATATAGTCTATATTCAAAGTTTTATACAAGAGTGTGAGTAAAACTGTCCTCTCACAAATTATGGATCATGTACAAGAAGTATGTGTGTTCCTATAGCTAAGCTCTCTGCTTCCTGCTTTGTGCTCTTCATCCTATACATTTAAATATGTGTCTTTTAAATGGTCAAACTAGTTTTTTAAATAATCCTTAAAATATATTAACCCACACTAATACTTTTTTCATGCAGAATTATATGATGCAGAGAAAAGATGCTACTACTCAGAAATTGTCTGGAGTTGAGAGAAACCAGCAAGTCTTTAAAAGAGCTTTTAAGGTATTATGTGTTATTTTTCATTTAACTCAGACTGGGTTTATGCTTTGCATACAGTGTTGTGTTAAAATTAAAAGCTATTTTGTGGTAAGAGGCTATAAACTAGTATTTGAAGAGGCTATGTTTCTGGTTTACATGAGTATTTCTAATATTTATAGTTAACTGTAATCTCTTTGATAATGACTTTTTTCCTCAGGACTTGATTTTCAGTTTTTTAATGAGTGGAATCATTTTTTCAAATATGACCTGGAAATGCAAGTACATAGACAGATACAAATGCAATGACTCTAGGTAGGGTGGCAGGCAAGGTCCTACCTGCCTGCAAGGTAAGCCTTCTTCCTACTCTCTTAAGACGTAAGTACAGAACATCATGCTTGCCCCAGGATTCTCAGACTGAAAGGCTCTGCCCATAGACATGCAACCTTCAGAGGCCTTTTGGACTTCTTGTCAAGATGGCTTTGTTAAAGCATATTTTATTGGTGGCCTGCCTTGCAAGCGCAAAGACCTGAGTTCAATCCCCGGTACCAAAAAAATTTTTAAAAAAAGCATATTTTATCACTAATTTCTAGTTATTTGTGCACCTATATCTGATATAAATGATAGTTTTAATTAACCAACATCTTTGATTACCCAGAGCACCTCATCCCCAAAACAAATAGAATTAAAATTATAGCACAAAGTATTATGTTTCTCTTTCCTCTCAAAAGATGAGATTTAAAAAAAAAATCTATTTGACTGAATTTCTTTTTATGACAGGGCCTTTATTCATACTTTTTACTCTGTGTTGCTCGTCTCCCTAAAAATAGAAGAAAATTTGAAGGGTTTTTTTTTTTTTTTGGTAAAAATAGCAGGTGGGGGGGGCAGGGATTTAGCTCAGTGGTTTCGCCACCTGCCTTGCAAGCCCAAGGTCCCAAGTTCGCTCCCCAGTACTAAAAAAAAGAAAAAGAAAGTAGCAGGTGGATGTGCTCTAGTAATTACCTCATTAGGAAGAAGTTAGTATGAACAGAAAGGGATTATAAACTCTTCTGAAATGCTAGACTAGGAAGGTAGATGAATGGTCTATTAATACTTGGTTTCTTAACAGTCAAAATTTCTAGATGTTGAAAGATTTCTTTCCACTACGAGTAACACATAATTTGTGGATATTGCATAGATTGTGTTTTATTCTATAGTTCATATACCTAAAATATGTATAAGGTTTTCTTTGATAGCTATGGGTATAGAGTATATAAACATGTTTTATACCATCTTTTAATTTCTTGAGTGATGAGAGAGCAAATCAACTGAAAATATGATGTTTGAATCACCTAGAGTTGATACAGATGGGTATTCATGTCTAAGTGCTACTACATGTTGTTTTTCTCATTAGTGAGATGTAGCTAATTGTATTTTTCTAAGATCATCACTTGATTTATTTCTTATTATCCTTTCTCCTTAAGGGAAGATACTTTGGCATTATTAGAATATTTTCAAAATATATGCAGTAATTTTTCATATTCACCAATCATTTAAAATTGTGTAATGTCACAGGATTGCTTAGAAGATCACAGTTGTTTGAGTAAAATCATGTGAAGAAATAATCCTAAAGAGCCGGGCGTGGTGGCATACGCCTGTAATCCCAGCACTCGGGAGGCTGAGGCAGGAGGATCGCTGTAAGTTCGAGACCAGCCTGGGCTACATAATGAGTTCCAGGTCAGTCTCAACTACATAGTGAGACCCTGTCTCAAAAAACCAAAAAAAAAAAAGAAATAATCCTAAGGAAATATTTTATTAAAATTTATTTTTGCATGAATTAGACTAAATCAAAGCCAAATAGTAATCAGCCTATGAGATGTGTAAAAAAAAAGGACCATGTCAATCTCAAGGTTAGCGCTGCTGTGATAAGTTTTTGCAGATAGTTACAACAGAATTAGAGTGTGTCATTATGATTCTCCTTTACTTGAAATTTTCTGTATCTTTAAGAAAATAATTGAAAAATAAGCCTAGAACAGGTACTTTTTGGTAAATTAATGTGCTTTATTATGTATGACATTCCCATTTCTAAAATAATCATGAAAAGAAGAATGAATCTTAGTTCTTTTAGTTATTCTGTTATATGTTATAATATACGTTTGTTTTGCCAGTATTTCTCATGATCTGTTCTCTGTTATTAAGTACTCCAGGGGTGAAACTTAAATAAAATAAGCCAAAAACTAAGTTTCAAAAAAATTAGACAGGAGGATCACAAGGTCAAGGCTAGCTTTGGCAACTTAGCAAGACTTAGTCTCAGAAAAAGGTGGGGGAAGGGCTGGGAATGTGGTTTAGTGTTCCTCGGGTTTAATCCCCATACCATGAAAGGAAGGAAGGGAAAGAGAGAGGGAGGGAAAAGGACAGGAAAAAAGTGAAAAGTAACAGCAGTTCCAGCAATGGCAGTGCACCTGACTAATCCCGATCTCTTCCTTCTGGCATTGCCTTAGCTGCTGTTTAATCTAAATTTTATTTTCAGAGGGGAAACAGTGTTTGAAGAGGTCTTTAACGCAGTATGATGCAGTTGTGGTGTTTGTGGACAATTTTATTGACTTCCTTAGAGGCTCACAGTATATTTAGTCTTACAGTAGTCTTTTTAGGATTTGTTATTGTTTAGCTCTTCATCTTGAGAAAATCTTCTTGTTGATATTTGTATAGGGTTATACAGGCTGATTCACACCTTAACATTATGTAAAGTAAAGGTGTTCTTGTTTGTTCTTGTTATTTTAGCTTCGATTTTAAACCTTAATAGTTTACAAATAGTAAATCCCCTCCAGGCATTTCAGAGGGGCAAATCATCCTATTTGATGGGGACATGGTCATATAGTTGTTGGAATGTGACTCAGGATGTTTTTAATTCAGAGCAAATAAAGAATTTGATTTAAAGACTGTCTCCATGCAACTTTGTCGTATAACATTTCCGTGTAGTTAGATTGCACTTTCTTTTTTTTTGCTTTGGTTTTGTTTTGAAATTGGGTCCTGCTATGTTGCCCAGGCTGGCCTTGAACTCCTGGACTCAAGTGATCCTGCTTTAGCCTCCCAAAGAGCTGGGACAACTGGCACGCATCACCATATATTTTCCTTTTTAATATGAGAATTTGCTTTGAGAAATTGAGAGGATGAAAGGAAATTAGCTGAAAATAAATTTTATCCTTGCTGGGTGGGGTGGCGCACGAGGAAGGCTGAGGCAGGGGTATCACAGCACATTTGAGGCTGTTAGGGACTACAGTGAGCTCAGGGCCAGTCTGAATTACAAAATGAGATCCTGTCTCAAAAAAAAAAAAAGAGAGTTTATCCTTGATTAATATTAATCTTCTGAGTAGAATTCTGATTGTATTTAAAAATGGAGTACATTGGGAAATAAATTTTGTGTGCAGTGGCTGCTGTTTTGAAGGTAGAGTTTGTAACTTATTTGTGTGTGTATACTGGGGATCGAACTCGGGCCCTTACACTTGCAAGGCAGGTGGCGGAAACGTAGGGCCAAATCCTCAGGCCCTGTAACCTTTTTTCAGACTTTGTCCCTGCCTAGTAAATGAACATTGGGTGAGTCCTTAACTCTGAGTGCTAAGGACAGGTGGAAGAATATGGCTTTGTGTTCATGCCAGTAAAGGTGAGCATTATTTTATGTTCTTCAAATCTGGGCAGCCCTTTTCTTGGATCTCTGTAGACTCCTGTTGGCAAAATCAGAGACTAGCTGCCTATCGGGTCCCTAGACTGGCATCTGCACTAAATTGTCAGCCCCTATAAGAAATGGGGTGGGTCTGTTTCATCTTTTGCTTACACATAGTGTCAGATAATGGGTTTTGCCAAATAAATTCAGAACAGTTTTATAGTTAACTATGCCTGAGAGAGCATGCTGGGTCAATGAAGTCTTACTTTTTTTGCCATATCTTTTCCTCACTTCTTGGAATTAGACTTCCAGTATTTAGTTTATACTGAACTTGTCTTGTTACAAGTTTAATTTTGCCTAGAGTTTTGGTTCATATAATTTTGCATTTTTAAAAATTTTGCATTTATTTTTAAATTTTTTTCTAGTACCAGGGATCAAACTCAAGGCTTTGTGCAGACTAAGCAAGCACTCTACCACTCTACCCCCAGCCCTACACACTAATTTTTTATAGGAGGATTTAATTTAATGATTATAGGGAGAAATCCCTTCTATAGTCAAGAGCTTAATATGCAGCCTCTTCTGGTGAGTTAGCAAGTAGCCAAGGTGTGGTGGTGTTTGTTGTTGTTGTTGTTTGCAGTATTAGAGACTGAACCCAGAGCCTTTGTACTTTGAGCTGCATCCCCAGCCCTTTTTTATTTATTTTATTTTGAAACAGGGTTTTGCTGTTTCATGAAGTTACCCAGGCTGGGCTTGAATTTATAATCTTCCTGCCTCAGCCTCCCAGAGTAGTGGGATTATTAGTATGTACTACCATGCCTGGCTTAGTAGGGCAGAAATGGACTCCATCTGTTAACATTTGGGCTACTTTTCCCTTTTGTTTTAGATTATTGTAGGAAGCTACTTGGAAATACAGACAGCCATGAAGAGTGTGTGGTAAAGAGACCAAGGGAGGGAGATTTGAAGCATTGTGCTGGGAAGATTTGGAGAGGATTGGGTCATGTCTGACAGCACTGAAGACTTCCTTTCTCTATCTCTAGAACTAAATTACAGGACCAATTCTTCTCATCAGCCACTTAGGAAAATATTCATAGTCCTTTATGTCTGTTTGAATACGGGACAGCATGCAGGCTAGGAATTGGTCTTTATAATTCACATAAACTCTAATGTGTTTTTCATGATAAAGAAAGATTTATTTGAAGGCATTGACAAGAACAAAGTTAAAAATGTTTGTTCCTTAATGTCCTCTTCCCCCACTGGTATTTGATATTGTCACTATGAATCAGAAGAATTTTAGTTCAATAGAGGTTTTGAAAATTATATTTTAGCATGTTGAATTTGAAGAATTTATTCCAAATTCTTTTAACAGTTTTAAAAACTGATTTTATGTTAAAAAAAACTTTTAAAATGGCATATAAAATAAGCTAGGGAACTAGTTTGAAGGAAATGTGCTTTAATGCCAGCATTTACCTCTTCCCTTTTAACATCTGTAGTGCCTAGGATCAAGGGCAGCCCTAAAAGCTAGTCATTTTTTCATCTGTTATACTCATAAAATAGACTTGAAAACTATAGTTTTGGTAACACTTCTTTCTTTTCTTGACAGAGTTACTTTAGAGGTGGCAGATTCCAGCCCCAGTATAAATCAGACCTGGTACAGAAGAGCTTATACATTCAGGCTAAATATCAGCGTTTACGATTTGCTGGTCCAAGGGGATTTATCACTAATAAATTCAGAGACAGGTCACCAAGGAAAGAAAAGGTTAGTTGTATTATAGTCACTTAAAAATACTGACTGAATTTGAACTTCTAAATCATCTGTGTTGGGCCAGAGATTTAGCTTAGTGGTTCTGGTGACTGCCTCACAAGTGCAAGGCCCAAGTTTGATCCCCAGTACCAAAAAAAAAGAAAGAAAAAAAAAAACATTAAATCATCTGTGTTCATTAGATAAATTAGGTTTTTCATTTAGTTTTAAGAAACTTAGATTTTTAAAATGTTCTTATTTCATGACAGTGGAGTAAAAACTTCACAGAGTAAAGCTAATAGAATTGTGAGACTACTTATCCTTAAAATGCTTTTTAGCTATTATAACTCAAATCATTTTTTTGTTGTTGTTGTTGGTACTGGGGATCAAACTCGTGACCTTGCTCTCATGAGGCAGGCAGCAGAACCACTGAACTAAATCCCTGGCCCTCAAATACTTTTAATAGCCTGGCTGTTTGAACTTTTTACTTTAGAATTTCTATTGTATCGTTAATCTTTGAAATGGAAATTTAGATAATGTTTTAGTCTTTTTTTTTTTTTGCTTTTTTGAGACAGGGTCTCACTATGTAATTGAGACTGACCTGGATGGAGCTCAATGTAGCCCAGGCATATTTTAGTCTTTTACAATGTAAATTACCTGAAAATATTGAACTGACTCTATATAAAATATATATAATTATGAAGTATACTAAGTCATCTTCCCCCACTTTATTTTATTTTATTTTATTTTATAGTACTGGGGATCGAACTCAGGACCTTGCGCTTGTGAGGCAGGTGGTAGCACCACTCAGCTAAATCCCCAGCCCTCATATATTTTTAATTGTGGTAAAATAATGTACAGTGTAACATTTGCCATTTTAATTATGTTTAAATATGTAGTTTGGTAATCTTAATTACATTTAAAGTGCTGTACAATCATTTCCATTATATACTTCTTAATTTGGACAAGTAAAAATTATATATATTTACAGTATAAACAAAATTTTGATATATATTCATTGTGGAATGGTAAAATGAAGGTATTTCACATATGCATTATTTTATATACTTATTTTTTGTGATGAGAACACTTAAAAATCTACTTTCTAAGTGATTTACAACTATATGATATGTTGTATCTTCCTAATCTTCCTATCACCATCCCCCCGGTCCCTGGTAACTACCATTTTGTTTTCTACTTCTATTCAACTTTTCTAGATTGCATATACAGTGAGTTCATGTGGTAATTTTCTTTCTGTGCCTGGCTTATTTCACATTAAATAATGGCTTCCAGGTGTATCCACATTATCACAAAGGTGAGGATTTTTTCTTTTAAAGGCTGAATAGTATTTCATGGTGTAAATGCACTACATTTTCCTTATCCATTCATCCATACATAGATACTGCAGTAGATTGCATCATGCTAACTCTTAACCAAGCATTTCTTTACTTAGTAATTTGAATTCTGTGCTCTTTTAGATGTGCATTGGTTTTATTTAAATTAGCCATGTTAGTATTTGAAAATGCAGCATAAATATGAAATAAAATTGTCTTTTACATAATTACATTTTAAATGAGAATAGCCTTATAAATTAAGTGAATCATTTTTCAGTTTTTAAAATTCATTTTGTTCATAACTTTAGGCCATTTTCTTCTGAGAAATGTACATATCTTTAGTTTTGTAAACAAATACCTCAATTGTCCTTTTATAAATTTAGAATTAGATCTTTCTCTAAATGTTCATGCTTATGAAGCCTTTACATTGAACTTGCTTAATGATTTTAATAAAACTTAACATTTTTCAAAAGATGGACCTGTCAGATGATCGTTTTGAGGTCTTAGAATTAAATAGAATACTTTATGTAACTGTCCCATTCCTTTATGTATGTATGTATGTATGTATGTATTTTTGTGGTGCCAGGGATCAAACTCAGGACCTTGTGCTTGCCAGTCAGGCACTGTGCCACTAAGCCATGCCCCCATCCCCCATTCCTCAGTTTTAACCAAGTACCTTTGATGAGGTTTCTAATTGCACTGTGTATATCACTCATGGTTTGAGGAAAGCCATCTCTTTCTTTGAAAAGCACGGGTGAAACTGGAGCCATTTGCCCTCTCATAGTCCGCCTCACGGTCAGTCTGTGGCAGGACTTGGACTTGGATAGAGATTCCGCTTCTCTTCCTGCCTGTGGGACAAGTTTCTCTGCAGCAGATCTTCTAGACATTTGTTCCCAGGCCCAGGTGGTAGCCTGAATGTTCTCAGGGAAGCTAGTCATTGCTTTCCACTTGACAACCAGGGCCAAGACAGGCTTTTTGCTCAGGTGCAAGGTTGATTTTGTAGTGCATGGTATCTGTTTCTCTTCTGTTAGCTCTATGCTGAGCTTTGAGATTTAGTTTCATTTAACTCCATTTTTACCTGTGTTTTTTAGGTGATTTGCATCTCCTAAATGCTTACCTGACTGTACTTTCTTTATGCTGTTTGAACTTGCTTCATTTCATTACCCTTCACAACAAATGGAAATTAGACTTCAGGCCTTCATAGAAAATAAGAAGTGTGTCCTAGAAGGAGCTACAGTCTTTAGAGTCTTCAGTCCTTAGGCCTAGGCTTTTGTATCATCTATAATGTAGTAGTTGTACTTAGAGTCCATTGTGGGTCACAACCCTGCCTTCCTGTGGCTGCTCACTGCCATCTGAATTCTTTAGAAGTGGTTGGTCCCAACACAATGGATTTTTATTTTATTTTATTTTTCTCTCTTTGAGTTTATTGGTACATTTTAGGTATACAGTACAATTACATTCATCATTGAGATCTTGTACCTTTACACGACAGGTCTTGGTTCTCATTTTTTCCCCTTGTCCCTGCCCTCTCTTCACTCCCTTCTCCCTTCCCTATTTACAAAAACTTTGTTTCCATTTTTTCATTTTCTTATATTTCACAATGGTTTTTTAAAAAGCAGTGTCTAGGGATGGGGATGTAGCTCAGTGGTTCTGCTGCCTGCCTCACAAGCACAAGGTCCTGAGTTTGATCCCCGGTACCAAAAGAAATAAATAAATAAAATAAAAATAAAAAGCAATGTCTAATGCTCCTCCAGTGTTGAATGCTCTTTTTCTTAGTCCTACTACTCTGGGTCCTACTTCATATATGTTTGTAGTATACTTTGACCTGGGCTTTCCCAGTCTGGCTATTGTCAGTTCCTGTAGCCAAGCCAAAGCCAGACATTTTATAGAGTTGTGTTTGAACAAAACCCAGCCCTACAAGAACAGCACTAAAGTCCTACTTAACAACTGGACTTCATTTTTCTAACTTTAGGGAAAGGAATGAGGCATTACAGCTTCTCTGTTTTTGCCACGGTGTGAACTAAGGTACTTAATGCTTACTCAGCCTTTAAGCTGTCCCAGTAGTATTGTGCTACTCTGAAATCTCATACTGTGTAGATAAACTAATGTGGCTTAGACCTGTCAGTCCATTTTACCTCAGCCTTTGCACCCATAAAAAAAGAGGGAAGGCCTGGAATCTTGGGCTTCTTCTAATGTTGCTTCCCTTCTTCCTTAAATTAGACATTTTTGCTCAAAAGGCATTATTGGCTGTGAGATAGCATTTACATCACTTTTTTCTGTTGTGCTGGGGATCAAACCCAGGGACTTGCACATGCTAAGCAGCACTTCACCACTGAGCTGTACTCCTAGCCTGCATTTGCATCAGTTTTATCCCAAGCTTTAGCATCAGCGGGTACTTTGAAGGTCCTACCTTAGAAAGACACCTTAGTCTGCGTAGCATCTCTGCACACTTTGGCTTTTTCCTCTGTTTCTTATAGTGTTCACTTTTTGGCAGTTAGTAGACTATCACCTAGATTAATTATGGATGTATGATTCATATAGGTGCCCTGAAATTAGACATAAACTTACTTATTCCTCCATGCCTCAAGGTCCACTGGAAATATTTAGGTGGTTCTCATCTGGACTCCTTTCCCTCCTTCTCTATGGAAGTGCCTGGACCCATCATTTATAGCTTGAACATCTTATGTTCATCATTTGTAACAGTCTGTTTATTATACCAGCAGACTATGTGTTTCCTGTCTCCAGCACAAAAATGCCTTGGGGACTGATGGAGGTGGATCCTAGATATGCTCCCAATATGTCTTTCCACTTTCCAGAAAAGTAGTGTCTTCCTAAAATTTCATTGGCTTCCCGGATGCCTACAAAATAGTAAGACTACCAACCAGAAGTAGCAAAGCATCGAACTGAAACTTTTCCTTACTTGTCATATCAATCTCATTCTGGGTTTCTTTTTTTCCCTTGGATTCTATGCTTGGGATGGAAGAGGAGGGGGTGTCTGTTACCCTGGAATAAGTCTTGTCTTTTTTCCACTAGCATTTAGAATTGTCCTCTCTCAAATATCTTCTGCTTATAAAAGAAAGTTTGTAGAAACTCTTGTGGGTCTGATAATGTATCAGGAGAGGACACAGAATTTAGTAAGAATTCATGAGACCACCTCTGAGAACATTGCCTCTGAAAAACTCAGTGATTGTGCATTTGGTAAGGAGGCATTGAGGTCCTTAACACTGGATTCTCCAGCCGTTCTTAGGTGCCTGAAAGCTGTCTACGAGATCTCTGCCTGTAGATAAGAAAGGAAGACAGGAAAGGGCATAAAAACAATACAGAACGGAAGTTAAGAGACTGCAGTATGTAGCTTTGGGGGTTGAAAGAAACCTTGGCAGTCATGGAGTACAAAGATGGAATGAGGACCAAGATCAGCAAAACCAAGAATTTACTGCATACCTGCTACATCAGAGCTGAAGTGTGTGGAGAGCAAAGGAGTGTTCAAAAAGGCATCATTGCCATTGGGCATCTGTGACCTAGATCCTCCTCTCCGACTTCTCTGTCTTATTTGGTTTCTCTTCTTTCATACATTCTTTTACAGTATAAGCATTTCCTAGTGTGACATTTGTTATTCTCTGTTTTTAATTCCTCCTACTTGGCTTAATTGCTGTCATCTCTTTTCATTATTTCACCATCACTGCTATTGATGCCTTCAATCCTGACCAGTCCCTGGACTTCTAGATGTTCAGCTGCTTCCTAAGCACCCTCACATAGCTACCCTGAAATCACTTTAACCTTACTTAGCGTGTTCAGAGTACTGAAATGTGCTATAGCATGAGTGATCCTTAAAATATGCTAAGTGATAGAAGCCAGGCACAAAAAAACACTTATATGGGTACATTTTGTCCAGGACAGGCAAAGTCATAGAGACAGAAAGTAGATTAGTGATTGCCAGGGACTGGGGGGTTAAGAGAACATTGTGGGAAGAATAGGGTTATTGTATTGCCAAGGGGCCTAGAGTTTTGTTTTTTTGTTTTGTTTTGTTTTGTTTTGTTTTGTTTTGTTTTGTTTTGTTTGTACTGGGGAATCAAACTAAGGACATTGCACTTGTGAGGCAGGCGGCAGCGCCACTGAGCTAAATGCCCAGCCCTAGAGTTTCTTTTTAAAGTGAGAAAAATATTCTAAAAGTGATTGTGGTGATTGATGGTTGCGCAGCTCTGTGAATATACTAAAAAGCCACTGAACTATTTACTTTAAATAGATGAACTTCATGGTATCTGACTTATATCTTAGTGATACTGTTAAAAATATTGTCATACTTGCTGTCCTTCCCAGACCAGTTATTTCCCCTCATGATCCACACAGCTCTTGCAGCTAGCCAAGCCACCATGGAAGCCCGTCCTACTAATCCGTCCTCCCAGCTCTCCTTCCATCTGTAAGGTTCCACGTTGTTCTGACTCATTCATAACTTCATTCATTCATTCATTCTTTTTAATTGCCGCATATTATTCTACTGTATGGATATATTATTTATTTCAGTGCTTTTGAAACCTTTTTGTGCTTATATGGTCTAAATTTTCTAAAATCGTTTATTTATTTTAGGTTACCTATTTTTATCATAAATTGTTGTAAAGGACGTTATTTCTGGCATATTATAAACACCAACAGCTTTAAATAAAACCTACATCATTCTTTGAAATCCCTTCAGTAGAACTTGTGTACCATAGATATTTGACAACAGTAATCATCCATTTTTTTAAATGCATAAATAAGCTCTTAACACTAAAAGATTTTAAATTGTTCTTTTTGCCTTAAATTTGGGTTTCATTCTACTTCTCCCAAAGAATTTGTCTTTAAAAGTATTTTATTACGCATCAAATCTAATTTGGCATGTAATATTATTCGATTTCTGTTTCTGGTGGGTATTAAATATTTCCTTTAGATTGATTTACTATTAGAATTAGTCACAATACCATAAATGTATTATAAATTTTGTTGGGGGTTGACTAAGCAGAAGAAATACTAGAAATGCATTTTTTCAATGAGTTCATATATTCATAGATAAATATCATTTACTGCTAGTAAAATAATGCAGTATTCAAGTGTATTCTAATTCTATTTTTTTCCTTTTATAGATATAAGTGCTGAGAAACCTTGTTTATATGATTATATAAATGGGAATGCAAGGACTTCTATAATAGCAATGCCACTTGGTTCTTTGGATTCACTCTGAATTATAGGCCAAAAAAATCACTTAGTGTTCTCTCACCTAAAAATATTTTGAGTGTTCTATCACTGACAGCTTGATTTTGTCCCCCTTAAATTTTGTTAAGCAAAGTTAAAGAATTGGAAACTGATTTAACATGCAAATGTACGTTATTTATTACTAAGTATTAGGATTGGTTTACTTTCTTCTTTTATTTTTTTGTTTTTGAGACAGGGTCTCACTATGTAGTTGAGACTGACCTGGAACTCACTAGCCCAGGCTGGTCTGAAACTCACAGCGATCCTCCTGCCTCAGTCTCCCGAGTACTGGGATCACAGGTGTGCGCCACCCCGCCCAGCTGGTTTACTTTCTTGACCGCCATTTCAAAGTGCCCCTTTGTGGTAGTCCAAATACTAGATTCAGAATAGAAAGGAGATTATATCTTTCTTGTACACAGTGGAAGTCAGGGAACCAGCCTTAACTCATTGTGCAGGCAGTATAATTTTGGAAAGTGAACATCGGAAATTTGAAGATCTAGAAATTAATTCCCTCAAACTATCTGTACCTGTATATTCCTTTGAAAGTCTTTGTATACTCCTAAGGGTTTGTCTGCTTCAGTTCAATGATCCCTGGCTTACCTAACCAAGTCTCTGTTGATAACTTCAGGATAGCTTACAGGTTTTCATTATTTGCAGTATTACAACTTGAGTACATTGAGATTTTGGTATCTTGCCTTATTGCCCCTTTCACTCACTCAGAGTCAAACCAACGGTATGTGAGTAGGCCTCCATGACAGCCAGCACTTCACGTTATCAGTCCTGTCATCAGTCATCAGTCATTTAAAAATAAGAAAGTAGGATCTTATTTGCCTTTCTTTGTTAGTGGTGTGAATGTCTTTTTTAGCCATTTAGCGTCCATTGGCTATTTGTGTTTCTTCCCTCAATTTCCTTATTCCTATGCTTTGCCAGGGTTTCTGTTAGCGCATAGTAGTAGTTTTTCTTATTGACTTGTAAGAACTGTTGCTCTACTGAAGGTATTAACCTGTTGTACATTTTGCTGGTGTTTGGTGTTTGTCAGCTGTTTGTGCTGGCTTTTCCATTATAGAACTTTTAGGTGGTCATGAATCTGTCAAGTTTGTCCTATATGACTTTAGATTTCATATTATGCTTATACTTAGAAAAATTCTTTACTGTTTCCTTGAAGTGGTTTCATGTTTAAGTTTATTTTATGATGTATATAGTTTAATTTTACAATATTGTATGTAAGGATTCAATTTTTCCCTAGTGGATGTCATATTTTTCTAACACCATTTATTGAATAGTAGCACCTTTCTCTGCTGATCTTTACTGTATTCTAGATTCTTACATTTTCCTGCCTGTTTTGGGAAGCTTTGGAGCCATCTTGTTTCCTTTCCTCCTGTGATTTGCTATTTAGTGTCTTTACTACTAGAACAGTCTGGAGCACACATTCTATAATATCACTGCTCCCACCTACAAGGAAAGAGACCAAACGTGTTGGCAAGGTCTAGTCCTGAGCTCCATTTATAGTCACATTTCCCCAGCCCTCTGCTCTTTGAAGCATAGCATGTGGTTTCATTGCTTTATACCTTTGTTTCTACTGTTTTCTTGGCTAGAAATAGCCTACTGATCCCCATTCTTTTCTTAGCAAACCCTACTTTCCTTTTAAGGCCCACTGTGAAACCTTCCCAAAGCCTTAACTTTAATTCTTGTTTTATTTGGTCTCTATTTCTTTTTGCCTTCTTGTTTATCCAAGTAAATTATCCAACTTCTTGTGAGTAGAGGGGACTTCATTAGTCTTTTGTCTTCTGTTGCTTTTCATCTAGTCAGTCTTTAGAAAATGCTCATTGGATGGAATTGAATCTAATTATTCACACACACATGCACATGCACACAGACTCATCCTCATGTCCATATGCTCTAAGAAAAGTTAGTGAGCAAAAATCATGGTGTCACTCTGGAAGGCTGAGGCAGGAAGATTGCAAGTTCAAACCTAGCATAGGCGGGGCTAGGGATTTAGCTTAGTGGTTCCGGTGCCTGCCTTGCAAGCAAAGGGACCCGAGTTCGATCCCCAGTACCAAAAAAACAAACCTAGCGTAGGCAACTTAGTTGACTTTCTGAGACCCTGTCTCAAAATAAAAACTAAAAAAAAACAGGGGATGTACAGTGGACCCTCAAATTACAACTGGCCTGACATACAAACAATTTAGATTAATTAAGTTAATGGAAGATTCATCTGCCTCTTGTTATCTGTATCGTGTACCCAGATAAATATCCAGATATCAGCTGTATTGGCTTACAACCAACTTGAGATACAACCAGTCCTTGGGAACCAATTGAGTTTGTAAGTCAAGGGTCCACTGTAGCTCAGTGCAAGAGTCTTAGGTTCAATCCCCAGCACTACAAGAAAAAAAAAAAAACACACCACATCCATTGTTATGGGTCCCCAGGTTTGATGGGGACTTACAGGACTCAGCAGCTGGTTGCATTGATGGTTATGGTTTATTACAAATGAAGGATACACAGCAAAATCAGCCAAAGGAGATGGCACATAGCACAGAGTATGGAGGAAACCAGGTACAAATTTCCAAGGGTCTTCTCCCAGTAGAGTCACACAAGACATGCTAAATTCTCCAAGCTGTTTGGCAAGTTATGATAACACATATGAAATGTTGCCAGCCTGGGAAGCTCTCTTGGGACCCAGTGTCCAGCATTTTTTCCGGGGTCTGATTGTGTCACCACCTACCCCATCCACCACCTGCCAGGCGCACACCCAAATTCCAGGCTTCCAGAAGAAAGTAGATGTTCAGCATAAACAATATTTTTTTACACAAAGTTCAGCACTGACAAGTTAATGTTAGGCACTCTCCTGAAATTTACGTTCCTAGATGCTGGCCAAGGACCAACATCATAAGCAGCCCTTGCAATAACAGTAGTCAGGTCTGCTATGCTAGCTCTTCCCTCCCCCCACCTTTTTTTTTTTTGAGGAACTGGGGATCGAACTCAGGACCTTGCGCTTGCCAGGCAGGTGCGGCACCACTGAGCTACATCCCCAGCCCGCTGACTCTTTTTCTAAACAACCATATTTTTGAACTATGTTTCATAAATGCTAAATGATTACAGGGAGGAGATTAATATGCTAGGAATGGCCAGGGCATGTAAATATTTTCATTGCTATTCTCTTCATGGAAGAGGTAGGTTGTAAGCTGAAGCATATAGAAGAACTAGATATATAAGGGCTAAAGGCAAAGATCCATGTTTGGCAGTAGGTTGGTAGGACTATGAAACACTGGCTTGTGTGTTTTAGAGAGGCCCTCATGCTAAGAGCTGGGTAAAATATTTAGGATTTAAGGTGGTAGCAGTCAAACATCTTCCTAGACTGAAAATGGAAAAGTGGTAGTTTAAGGATGGTCACTTGGTTAGCTGTGGGTAGCAGGGTCCTAGGGAACAGAGATGAAGTCCAAGAGGAACAAACAACAAGGGAACATTTGCAGTGACCCGGGTATCAAGCTATGAAAACCTAGATGAAAAGGCACTTGGACATCTAGTTCAGCATTCTGCTCTGCCATAGTAGGTTTTCCAGTCAGTAGAAGAGTGAGCATAAATTTGAGAGATGGTATGGAAGTAGTTAGATGAAGGGTGAACTAGTTCAGAATAAACTGCACATTTTTATAAATAAGATACTTCAGTTAAAATTTTCTTTACAATTATTATAGTTAGAATTTCCTTTTAATGTTGTTAGTAGGTAACATATTTTATTTGAAAATATATTAATGTGATTTTATGTTGTGTAATAAATAAGGAAATAGAATATAGTGAAGTCTAGCTCTATTTAAAGGAATGCTTTTGACAAAAATATCTATGATTATGTTTTGAACATTTCATTAAACAAAATAGAAAACAATTTTCTATCAGCATTGTTTCTGCTTGGAATTAAACAGCTCCATACTAATATAAATGCCAAAAATAAATCAACTTTTAAATTTCTTTCAGTTTTAATAATGTAAGACCCTAAGAAAAGGTAAGAATATATGTATTAATAAGTTCTTATTTTTACTGTCCCTGAAAAATATGTCATTCTACTATTTTTGTTTTTATTAGTTGCATGGTCTTATGTCCAGTTTATGGTTAGTAATTTAACATTTTGCATAGTACTACAAGTCCAGTTTAATCATTAGCAATGTAATATTTTTCATAGTGTCACAATACAAAATCCGTGTTCATTACTCTCTAATTGTCTTACTGTTTATGTGAATTCCTTTTCCCAAATTTATTGAACAGTCTTTTAAAGCTACGGTGCTCGCTTTGGCAGCACTTATACTAAAGTTATAGGTAAAGGTCTGAAAGCAAGAAGACTTGTCCCCTTATAATAGTTTTCTCTGTAGTTGTCAGTTATTAGAAGAGTCCATATAGTTTTAGAATTAGAGCTACCATGTGATGGGAAAGAGAAAATACTAGTTTGATGTTGTGCTGTATCACATCAGGCTCCATAGTGGAGAGACTGAGGTTTTAAGAATCTTGAATTTATGCCAGGGAGCCCCACTGAGACTCATCCAAGTAGCTGGATGCTGCACTCATCGGTTTACTAATACCAGTGTCACCTAATGTCTTCTGTTTTTTTCCTGTCTGACTGTGTTCTGTTGTTACTTTGCGCGTCAGGGTCCCATGTACCTTTGTGGAGATCTCTTGAGGTGCGAGTAGTACTCTATTAATTAAACTGTTTTGAAAATTGCACTGTGAACTCTAGCTCAGATGTTACAATGGACTCTTCTTTTGAAGTCGGTATTTCTCTTTTTCTCTCTCAATAGGATTATACAAACGTTGCCACAGAAACCTAATCTGGAATTGTTGCAAATGGAAATACCACTACAGGAGAATATTTGGGAGCATCTCTTTTTGTCAGGAGTTAGAGTTGGCACTAAGGCACTAATACTGTAACTTTCTTGATAAAATAACTTTATTTTTCAGTAGTGGAATGTTGTAACTTTTTTACATTTAACAGTTGCTTTTAAATTACAGTATTCAATTTAAAGGTTGTATTAACTACCGTTTTTGGGGGGTTTTTTTTGCAAAAAGTTTGAATAGAATGAATTGCAGGGCATTGTTTGTCGATGAATTTTTCTCTGAGCATGGTTTCATCTAAAGAACTTAAGCAAATTATGTCCAGACATTTATATGTTCAAAGTTTTGTTTATGTAAAAAAAAAGTATCTGAATTGTATAGTGTCTGTACATGAAAGAACTTTAAACAGTGGCCTTACAGTAGTAATTTTTATACCAAGCTTTTCTTTTTCTGATAACATTTTGGCTTATAACTTGAAGTTTTCTTAAGTTTCTGAAGATCAAGGCCTATACAATTCATACATTTCATATTATAATAAGGCTAGAGAAAAGGTGCTTCAAATTTTCCATCAGGTAGTTGTGAATGCACTGAATTTTTAGTAATATGTTCATTCAGTTTTTTCCCACAACTATTTGCTCTTTTCCAGTTTCCAAATGCTGTTGTGGAAATATGTAAAGATTTTATAACCTATATTCCATCTTACTTTTCCCTCAGGGCAAGCTTGTCATATATTTTTAAAGGCTTTTAAACAGTCTGACAGACAATATCTCATATTTGAAAATTGTACTTTACTACTACAGCATTACACATTTTGCAAGCACATCTTATAGACTGTTTATTTTCAGTTCAGTTGATATGTACTGTGTACCTACTATGTGTAAGATGAAATTGGTGGAATTTTAAATAAAACTTTTAGGTCCCAGTACCTTATTTCATTATGTCTTCTGTGTCTTACTTAACAGTACATATACATTCCCAACTAAATTTTTGTAAAATGTTTATGTGTAATAAAGTATTGTTGCACTTTTTGCTTGAAGAAGTTACTTGCCAATTTGTGTGAAAATTATTTTAATTTTCTATGAAACTTGCATCCCTGGTATCTTCATTATTTACCTCACTGCTGGAACGAAATACTTGACGGCCAAAAATGGAAGGAGGAGAGGTATATTTTAGCTCACAGTTTGTATAGGTTTCAGTCCACAATCTGTTGGGTCCAAGGCAGGGGGGCTTGGGCATCCAGGAAGCATAGAGAGAGAGAGACCCTTGAGGGGAGGAGCCAAGGAGGGAGAAAAATGTTTCCAGGCCACACCCCCTGGGACCCATCTCCTAATAGCAAGTTAGCTGTAGACCCCCACAACACAGTCACCTTCAGAAAGCCCTGCGTCTGAGCACAGGGGTTTCTTGTGGGACATCTGGATATAAACTGTAACAGGGATGGGACCTGTTGATATTTAATGCTGGTCAGCACTGATGAAGACAGAGCTTTCTGAATTGAAATGTAAATGTTGATAAGAACTTTTTTTTCCATAACTGGATTATGAAAGATCTTAACTACAGTTGTTTAATTTTTTTCCACATCTTGAAAAGATGGGGCAAACTGTGCCTTAAATGAGTCAGTGATAGGGGATCAAGAACACTGGATTCGTTGCTAACTGGACAATAAATTTAGGTAGATGGCCTGCATTGTACTGTGTACTCTCTGCAGGTCAGGATTTTCAAATATATTTGATGTAACTGTTATGGTAAGAAAGAAACGCATGCACCCAATACCATGACAGCTTTGCATTATGCAGCTACTTACAAAATCTGTCTCAGATTTTTCAAACAATTGATTTCATCTGTTCCCATATTCTAAGGGGTAAT
Source organism: Fukomys damarensis (assembly GCF_012274545.1). Taxonomy (NCBI): domain Eukaryota; kingdom Metazoa; phylum Chordata; class Mammalia; order Rodentia; family Bathyergidae; genus Fukomys; species Fukomys damarensis. The sequence continues at coordinate 15,846,550 of NW_022900951.1, read as the reverse complement.
CTTGACTTTTGAATGCCTAATTATTTGATTGAAAGCTGTTTATTTCACAGATACTATGCTAAAATGTCATCAGTAAACAAGAGGACAGGATACACGGCCCCTGCCTTTATGGTATGAGCAGTTTAAGAGGCAAAACGGACATTAAACTTAGAAATGAAACTTGGTAAATAGCATTGATTCTATAGTTTTATTTTTTTATGGTAGCACATAAGGGAAAAATGGTTGATTTATCATTGCTCCCTCCACAACAGATGCCATATTAGGCATATTTGGATATACCTTGGCACTCTCTCAAAATGTAAATAAAGCACATCATATACAAAAAAAAACTATTCAAAAAACATTTATTTTTTAAGATGTATATCCTAAAAAGAAATACCTGTTTTGTAATTTAGAGTATAGAATAAGGACAGGGTCCATGTTGGCCTTGTTCACCATAGTAGTATCCTCAGTGCCCAGTATCCTACTTGATACTTGATAGGACCTCATTAAATATTAACTGACTGATGCATAAATGAGTAATGAGTAGAATTTGTCTGTTAAGATTTACAGCCAGGGATTTAGCTCAATGGTTCCAGTACCTGCCTCAAAAGTGCAAGGTCCTGAGTTCGATCCCCGGTACAAAAAAAAAAAAAAAAAAAAAAAAAAAGATCATGAATTCAATTCAGGGCCAGGGATTTAGCTCATGGTTCCACTGCTTGCTTTGGAAGCACAAGGTTCTGAGTTCAATTCCTGGTACCAAAAAAAAAAAGTAGTACAGATTTACATATGTGCTGGGTGCCATGGCACATGCATTTAATCCCAGCTACTTGGGAGGCTGAGGCAGGAAGATCTTGAGTTCAAGCCTAGCTTGTGCAATTCAGTGAGACACTGTTGCAAACTAAAAATAAAAAGGGCTTGGAGGTATATATAGTTCAATGTGAAGTCTAGTACCACAGTTTGATTGCCAGTACCACAAAAAAAAAAAAAATCACAACTACAGATCTAATTTTCACATGGAAGTTGAACAGAAGGTTATCTATAGCATTTTTAATTGATTGGAAAGAATGCATAATATTTGAGGACAGTTTTTGGTTGAACTCCATACTGTTAGCCCCTGCCACCGCTGCGCCGTATGCTGGGCCCTTTGGTGGCAATAAGAAGTCAAAAATAGTGAGATATGGTCCCTGCTTTGAGGAACATAGGAAACTATTATTGGACAAGAGATTCACAAAGATAAAGAATTGCAGCGTAGAAGTGTTAAGTACTGTAGCAGGCATAAATGCAGAAGGCTTGAGAGAAAAGTTGACATTTTCTCATTAGGCATGCTTTCTTTGGGTTTCTTTCCTATTGGCTTCACAAACCTCATAAGGTACTATTCTGGTGGCTTTGCTGGTTTTAAAAATTGACCCATTGTGGGAAACTGGGTAAAGTACACACAAAATCTCCATTTTTGTTGTTGCCGTTGTTGTTATAGTTGTGTGTGAATGTAATTGTGTGAGTATAAATTAAAAATTTTCAACTACCCATAAAGCCAGTACTCCCTGCCACTCATGATGGCTTGGATCTGGATTGCACCATAGCCTCTCGGGGGAAGTGGGTGCTCAGAGCCTATTTAGTGCTAGAGTTTGGTGTGCATACAGCTTGGTTGCAGTAGCACTGAGACCGTGGATGAACTCTATCTGGGGAGCTTTGCTAATTTGCTGCAGCTGGACAGTATTCCTCTTTCACAGCTGTCTGTCAGCATAGTTGTAGCATCATTTCACTGTGGTGATGGGGACTCAGCTCTGAATCCTCATAGAAAAAGTAGGTGGATCCCAGCCTTTCAATGGCTTTGAGACAACTAGAAGTGCCCACTCTTGAGCCTAGTTTACCTCTAGGCAAGATCTCCCTGCCCAACAGGATGTGCTTCCAGCATTTAGCTATGATGATGCCCTTGAAGACCCAGTACCTGCGACTCGTCCCCCACTGGACATGGGCAGCAACCCCAGAAAGCCAGTGTATTTCTCCACCCCCACTATACCCTGTCGAAGGCCACTAAGAGTACCAACAATGTCCTGGTGGTGAAAGCCAAAGCTACCCGTCATCATGAATTCTCTGATCATAAAAACTAAACCTACTGAGTGGAACAATAGCAAAAGTAGAGAAGGAGCTTGCATCAGCCCAGCTCACCCCAAGCAACACCCCTCATTCTTCCCCTAAGCAGAGGCCCAGTATCACTTCTGATTCTGCCACAGTCTTACCTGGTTCAAATTGTCAATAAATGGAGACTGTTTCGAACAAGACTGCTCCAGGAGTCTGATTTTACCATCCAGGCTTACAAAGCCTACCCTCTCATGTGGCGCTGATCTGTGCCAGGTCACCTGAATGAATAGAGCTCCAGAAGTCTTCAAGCCATCCAGGATGGATGTCCCAGTGATAGAAGGGGAGAAACAACTGCTGTGGACCCAGAATCTCAAACCTCGTGGTTTGAATGTGCTCACTCATTGAATTCTTGTGTGCTTTCTATCCCAGAGACTCTACATAGAGAGTTTTTGTACCTACTCCCTTTCTATCTTGACTCTGACACAGGAATGGTATAGTTTTTAAAAACCTCTTACACTGAGGCTAGAGCTGGAGACATAATTGATTTCTGAAAAACATCAGTGCAAAGCTTGTGCTTTTGTAGAAGAACCATCTTGTAATGCTTTAAAGTTAGACCAAAATAATACCAGCTGTGATCTTTGGGGGACCTCATCTATTTTTGTGTCATTTACCCTAGACAAGAACTTGGACCATTGCTAATTATGTAAATGATGTTCATGCTATTCCAAGACATATTCTGGTTCTTTTACCCCTATCAATGTGAGCATTGACAAATCATGGCATAGAGGTGCCCACTGATGGGTTTGGGCAACTCTGGCCCTCTTAATTCTGCCAGTGCTGTGCTCTAGCTTTATCACCTTGGGGGACTTAGGCCCTATTTTGAGATCTGGGTTCACTTAACAGCTAGACTTGGCAAGAATCACTCTTTCTAAGGTAAGACTGGAGCCTCCTTGCTTTGTTGGTCAACTTTATGGAGCACTCTGTCCTGTGGCCAGTTCTTCATGCATCTTGGCACTTTGTCACGCCACTGCTTTAGGAAGGATACTTCTCTTTTATATGTCACCAAACAAACTAGTGTGTATTCTTTTCTGCACTTTAAAGTGCTATTAGTTTAACCCTAATCTAGTTGAAAACTTCCAAAGGGGTATTCATAGTACTGATTTGGTGCTGATAAATGGATATTTTTTTTGCCAGGCAAATGTTCTACCACTGAGCTACAACCTCTAGCCCCTGGAAGTTAAATATTTTTAGAGTTAAGAAGATAGTAAGTACTGTTAGATTATAGACTTAAGGTTCATGTGAAATGTCACCTTATTTTGATTTCTTGTCCAGGTCAGGATCTAAGACTTGTGCGTACTACCCATAAAGCCAGTACTCCCTGCCCTGCCACTCATGATGGCTTGGAATTCCGTTGTGGAGGAATTCCTTTTCGTTTGTTTCTTTGTTTTTTGGTAATGAAAGCATTTTTACCAAAATGAGCCTCGTATCTTTATGTAATACATATCTTACTGAGGAAAGGAAACAGAAGCTGCTTTTTCATTTCTCCTCATTATGTTCATGTTAATTATCTTGAACACCGTCTTGAACACCGTCTCAAAAACACTGTTTTTGTTTAGGGTAGTATTTTCTTCATACAATGAGCTGGGCTTCTCACTGAGATGTTCTGGAGTCTAAAATTTTCAGAGCAATTAATTTATTTGTGTTTTCTGTTATGACATGTTTTGACAATAAGAATCTTTAGTACTTTCACAAATTTAAAAAAAACACCTAGTCTTATCACAGAGAAAACTATTAAATATTTTGGAGGATGCAGTTTAATTTTTTCTATTGGAAAGAATCATATTTACATGACAATTTGTGTAGATATGTGCAGATGCATAAGAGTTACCACATTTTATGTAATGAATCTTGCATTTTAAAACTTTTTAATTTACTTTTTGTGGTACTGGGGATCAAACCCAAGGACTTATGCCTGGTGGGCAGGATGTTTTGCCACTGCTGTACACCTTCAGAATTTTTTTCTTAAAGAATGGGGATATTTCCCGACAGAAGCAGGTAAAATAAAACTGGGTCAGAAAGTCTTTCATTCTTCATTATCTAGCAAACTCAGTAACCACCAGGCACAAATTGATCAGTAGCTACCAAATAAGGAAGGGAGATGATGCTAATGGGGTAAGGTGTGAGGGAACTTCCAGCTCCCTCACATGCCCTATAAATGGCCCTGAGAAGAGAAACAGTTGACAAAATCTTGGTGACAGTGTGCCCCCAATAGGGACAAGGAAACCAACAGTGTGACCAGGCCACATGGAGAACAGTAAAGGAAACCCCTTGGAATGCCAAATCTTTGCTGCCATTTTGGAGCCTCAGCAGAAGAGGAGTTTCACCAGGTCTAGTAATTTTCCAGGCCCCAGACCAGCCTGGGGAAGACAAAGCCTACAGGAGTAAAATACACTTTTGACTGGGTCCAGCGAGCCTTGGTTCTGCATATTTAGTGAGAACTCAAAGAAAAGGGATCCAGGTTCGCCAGCAAAGTTCAGAAAAGTAAATGATTATGAGTCCTAAATCTATTAAAATGTAAAATTTAAAGCTGAGGATAGACTGTAAATACATAGGACAAACCTGCACAAAAATTAACATGTCAACGAATTGGAGCATGGTGGAGGGAAAGTGGGATGAGCACTGCAAACGCACCTCCTTTTTAATGGCCAGGTGTCCTGTAGTTATAATGTCTTCAGACTATAATCTAGGAAAAAATCCTAATGACAACATTACGTTTTCCCATCTTTTACTTGACCTTGATACAGCAATTCTCAAAGTATAATGCCAAACCAGGAAAATCAAAATCCTCTGGGAACTTGTTAGAAATGCAGATTCTTGGTCTTGCTCCAGACCTCCTGAATCACAAATCTTGGGGTTGGGACCCAGAAATCTGTGATTTAACAGTCCTTCAGGGGGTTCTGTTGCATACTTGCATTTGATAACCACTTCTTTTTCATAGATTGGATGCTACCTGGTTCATGAATTGCTATTAAATAAAAGTGAGATCTCTGAAACTCTATTTGTTGAAATTTTGTTATTTGACAAAGTACATGGAATGGTATGTAAACAGGAGAAAATGTATAACCCCATTCCTCATAAATATTTGTGTTACATTTCGGTATTTTTCAGTAATCTTTTTCTGGGCCTTTTTTTGCGGGTAGTTGGTATTATACTTTATATCTATTCAGTCTTTGAAGGTAGTTACATACATGTTTAAAACATGTTTAAAATTTGTAGGACATTCAAATGCACCTATTATAGAGGACAAGAGATAGACTCCCATTCCCAAAAGTCTAAAAATGTCTTAATGAAATCTTGAATCACCATGTTAAAATGTAATAACTTCATTTTGCTGTACACACTGTTACTAAAAAGCAAACTAAATTTTACAGATATTTTTCTACAATAAATTTTTATCTCAAATTCTAATCTCTTCTAATGATACTTCAAATAATATTTCATAAAAAAGAAATTAACTTCAATATTGAGAAGTTCTTACTGACAACAACTTGTGCAAGGGAACTCAGTGCTGCTAACTTAATGGTCTCTTTAACAACTGAGGTTGAAAGTGGTCAAGATGTTCCTCAAAAAGTTAAACATAGAATTGCCATATGGTCTAGAAACTCCTCTCCTGGGTCTATGAATTGAAAACAGAAATTCAGATACTTGTACAGAAATGTTCATTGCAGCATTATTCACAGTAGCCAAGAGGTATTCATCAGCTGATGAGTGGATCAACAAAATGTGCTATATCCATACAATGGACTTTTAATAGGTCATAAAAAGGAGATAAATATTGCTAGTACTTGGTACAACACAGATAAACCTTGAAAACATTATTCTAAATGAACTAAGCCAAACAAATGGACAAATAGATGATGCCACTATTGTATGAAATACCTAGAATACACTGGAAATAATTTTCTTTTTATCTTACTTTTTTGGGGGGAGGGAGGCCTCACCTGAGTTTTATTAGTAGGTGGAAGTAATGTCTCTGTTTCCATCAGAAAGAAAATAATTTCACTATTGTTTTCCTGCCAAATTAAGCACCTTTCTCTCCTTAAGCCAAATATCCTTTGTAATAAAATGTGCTAAGTGGCCCCTGTCCTTTTTTTTTTTTTTTTTTTTTTCTTTTTTTTTTTTTTTTTTTTTTTTTGTACCAGGGATCAAACTCGGGTCCTTGTGCTTGGGAGGCAGGCACTGGAATCACTAGGGCTTGTCTTTTTTAATCTCATTGTTTAGAAAATCTTTAGTAGCGGAAATCTGTTTCCACTGAGAGTATATTTGAGCCTTAGAAGTAGGCTGAAAATTTTAAGAGTCAAGTCATACACAGCACACAGTAGGAGTTCAATGAATATTTATTGAATTAAATAGCAGATAAAAACTTAGATACTAATTGAAAATCTAAGCGAATTGTGTCATTCAAATTACTTTAGGCTTAAAGGTATTGAGAATGATTTTTCATTTGATTTGAAAATTAACTTAAAAATCAGTTTCCAAAAGGATCTTCTAAGATGATTACTCATTTGGAGAAATAATACTATCATTAAAATAAATGTATAGTGTCAAAATACTGTAAATTTGATATAGCTAAGCCTCCTTGCTTTATGGCTCTGTAGGCCTCACTGTGCACTTACTGTGTGCACCATGCCCTAGACTGGGCCCTTCAAAGAATGTGAACATAGACGTTATGTGACCAGAGATACTTCCTGGCTGTAACATGGGCTGCTACTGATAACGGAATTGCCTCACTGTTTTTTTGTTTGTTTGTTTGCTTTGGTAATAGGGATTGAACTCCAGTCCTTGCACTTGCGAGACAGGCGGCAGAACCACTGAGCCAAATCCCCAGCCCTGACTCAGTGGCTTTTAAAAGCTATGGTGTATCCCCAGCACTCAGCAGGCTAACACAGGAGGATCGCCAGGATTTGAGGCCAGCCTGGGCTACATAGTGAGTTCAAGGCCAGCCTGAGCTACACAGTGAGATCCTGTTTCATAAACAAACAAATAAACAAATAGCTAACTAGCTAGCAAGCAAGCTATGGGGTGTGGAAATGTCTGGAACTTGACAGACATCTGGGTCTTTTATTCTCTGAGGTTTATGCTGATAATAACTTTGTGTTTCACTCTAAAAAGCCTGGAGGCATGGGGAAGTACCTTCCTGAAGTTTACTGCATCCTGAGCTGCCTGGGATCTTCTTTTTAGAGGTGAGAATTTGGACCTCAGAGAAAGGAGAGGGAGGACAGGTGTGGTGCAGGTGTGGTGCATGCCTGTAATCTCAGCACAATGGAAAGTCAAAGTTTCCCACTTCTGACTTTTTTTTTTTTTTTTTTT
>NW_022900951.1:15837506-15839104 GCF_012274545.1 Fukomys damarensis | reverse complement strand
TTTTTTTTTTTTTGGTACTGGGGATCAAACTCAGGTCCTTGTGCTTGTGAGGCAGGCAGCAGAACCACTGCGCTAAATCCCCGGCCCCTCCACTTCTGACTCTTTACATCTCAGGAACAGACATCTTGTTATTTTCCCTTCCACTTGTTAGGCTTGGAGTATACCAACCACACAGCAGTGCCTGGGAAATGTCATAGACATTGAAACAACAAAGAAATCTAGAGAAATGTGTTTGCTTTTTCTTTAGGAAATCAAAATTGGTGGTGGGAAAAAGTCTTTCATTGTTTCCAAGAAGACATAGCATCGTGGTATGATTGAACTGAAGTTAGAAACAGATGATAATATCATGCATTTTAATCTATATTTTAAATGTTTTGGTTTGAAAATAATTTCAAATGTACAGAAAAACTGCAAGAATAGTTCAAAGAATATCCATATACCATTTGACTCCGATTCAACTGTTAACATTTCTTATTTGCTCTTTGGTTCTCTGTGTGTGTGTTGGGGGTGGCCTTAGTGCCCACTGCTACTGCAGTGTCTTTACTTATAAGCCTTTTCAGTAGCCATGTCTAGGAAATATTCCATAGGATTCTTCTTTCCTTTTCCTATTTTATTTGTATGCCAGTTCTTCTACAGCGAGAACCCAGGCTCCCAACAAGAGCAAATTATTTCACGGTTTACTCAATCACATAATATATCTGTTAGTCGTTGTCCCTCAGTACAACAGAATGCTTACGCTAATTAATTTATAAAGAGAAAAGGCTTATTTTGGCACAGAGTGTTGGAGGTTTCAGTCCATGGTTGTTTGGCCCTCTTGCTTTTGAGCCTATCCATGGTGGAGGAGAGCCGCTGCATCGTGAGTCAGGAAGCACAGAGAGAAAGGAAAGGGCCAGGGTCACACAAAGTACACACCTGAACATCTAAAGACTCCTTATTAGTCCCACAGCTTAAAGGTTCTAGCACCTTCTAATAGTGCCTCCTTGGGGACCAAGCTCCCAGCACTCGGGCCTTTGGGAACATTCAATATAACGAAGTGTAGCAACATCTAAACTGGTTTCAGAATTGCTTCACTGATTGATATCACTACAGAGAATATTGCTAGTAAAAATAGTTCAGGATTTGTTCATAACTCTATGCCCTTAAAAACAGAGGGCTACAGATAAACACTGTGCTCACTAATTATTTGGATTGATCTCACTCATTCTCAGTCCCCCACAATGGGATTATGTTATTCACTTGTCACAATTGTGTTTTATTTTCCATTTACTTTCATTTTTAGCTTTTCCTTCACCCTTGTTGATTTGATCTTCTTAATATATAGAACATTAACATACACAAATCAAAGCTATAAAAAAGATATCCGCATAAAAGTGTCATGTTTGCTAGATTGTCTCTTCACTTCTCTTTACTGTGTAGAAGTGTTTTAATTTGATTCCCATTTGCTGATTCTTGCTGTTATTTCTTGCAAAGTATGTTGACAATTATTTTTTTGACAATTATTTTTAAAATCAGGGTGTGTGTGATACATTATAGTTACATTCATTTTGGGGAATTGAAACATACATAAAACGTATCTTGATCATTTTTTCTTTCTGCCC
>NW_022900951.1:15832311-15837448 GCF_012274545.1 Fukomys damarensis | reverse complement strand
CCCACTTCCCCTGATCCCCTTCCCCTTATATAAAAAGTCTGCCTTCCTGTTTCCTACCATCTCGCCTTTCTTTTGCTCTTTATTTATATTTTGGATTTCTTATATAAGAGAAGCCATGTGATATTTAACTTTCTGTGTCTGGTTTAGTTCGCTTAACCCTATAGTCTTTGGATGCATCCATTTTCCTGCAAATGACATGCTCGTATCCTTCTTTATGGTGGAATCTGTTGCAGAGTGAACAACGGGCCACGTTTTCTTTATCCATTCATCTCTTAATGGGAGCCTCGGCTGTTTCTAGAGCTTAGCTATTGTGAGTTGCACTGCTATAAACATTGGTGTGCATGTGTCACTATAGTTTGAAGATAGACAAGCTTTTGAGTGTTTGTCCATTTGATCCATGAAAAATGGTCTCAGTATAGTTTTAATTTGCATTGTAAGCAGAAAATTTTTAATTTAAAATTATTAGAAAAATGTCCTGATTTCTGATGTGATGATCAGGTATTGAAACACATAGCCTCTCAACTTGGTATTATTGAGGCAAATCTTTGGAAGTTTTCACCCTAGGAAAATGTTAGCACAATTCTACTAAAGTGGATTGAGATGACTACTCAGCCTGCCTTTTCTGCAACTTGGTCTCTGTCTAGTTCTGTTTTGACTGTCAGGCATCCTTCTAAAGCTTTCTTGCCCCACCTACTGGACAAGGCTGGGAATTGAGCTGCATTTTCCCAAGGCTGCCTAGTAGAAACCAGAGGACCTTCTGTGCCCTCCAAGTTGTCACGGCCTCATAGACCTTAACATAAAACAAGAATCTAAAGAGAATAATATCTGTAGGTTTATAATAACAGCTTCACATTCTTCTAGTGTGTGTATAACTAAACAACATTCTGGAGCACGTTAATTAAAAAGAGTAGTTGACATATTTTCTTTTCTTACCTGTAATAATTGCTACATGTGTAATCTTTGGTGACAGCTGCTGCTGCATTTCGTCTCTAGGTTTTCAGATGCTCATTTAAAATTGGTTTATTTAGGTTACCTGGAAATGATTCTTTTTATTGGTATATAAGTAATGCACACTTAGGGAGGGGTGGAGGGATTGAAGGGAGGGGAGGGGCATGGGGGAAACATAAGAACCAAGATACACCATGTAAAGGTACAAATTCCCAATAATGAATGTCAGCATATTGTGTACGTAAAATGTGCCAATAAAATTGATGAATGAAAAAAAGTAGTGCAAAGTGAATGGGGGCAAATCCTAGAAAATATGAGGAAGTATAAAGAAGTGCAGTTAATGATTTGGTCTCTACCCTTTCGGGCTTTCAGCACATACAGACCCACTTTGCCCATACACGCACTTTCCTATTTATTTATTTTGAGGCGGGATCTAAGTATGTAGTCCAGGCTGGCCTCAGACTCACAGCAATCCTCCTGCCTCAGCTTCCCAGATGCTGGGACTATGAGTATGTGCCACAATGCGCGGGTTAATTTTGTTTTTATTAACATATGAATTATACAAATGAACAGGATTCACTGCGCTATTTCCCTACATGCATAGAGCGTGCCTTAATCATATCTATCTACCCTTCTGCTCTCACTACCCTCTTCCCCTCTTCCCAGACCCTAGTATCATTCTTCTACTTTCCCCATTTTTTTAGTTTTCACATGAGGGAGACAATATGACAATTACCTTTCTGTATCTGGCTTATTTCACTTAGCATGATATCCTCTGGTTCCATCAATTTTGGTGCAAATGACAAGATTTCATTTTTAGTTAAGGCTGAATAATATTCCATCATGCATATACACAGTATAATATTTCCTTTATCTATTCATTTGTTGGACACCGAGGCTGATTCCATGTCTTATCTATTGCCAATAGTGTTGCAATAAACATGGGTATGCAGTGATCTCTTTTGCATGCTGACTTCATTTTCTTTGAATATACACAGAAATGGGGTAGCTGGATCATATGGTAGTTTTACTTTTATTTTATTTTATTTTATTTTTGGTACCAGGGATCGAACACGGGACTTTGTGCTTGCGAGGCAGGCACTGGAACTACTGAGCTAAATCCAGGCCTACTTTCAGTTTTTTGAGGAAACTCCATGCTGTTTTCCACAGTGGTTGTACTAATTTACATTCATACCAACAGTGTAGAAGAGTTCCTTTTTCTCTATATCTTCAATATTTGTTATTTTAAAAACATAAGGGCCATTCTGACTGGGATGAGATAATATCTTATAGTTTTGATTTGCATTTTTGATGGCTAATTATATTGAGTATTTTTCATGTACTTGTTGGTCATTTGTACTTCTTCTTTGATCAGTGTCTATTTAGATCATTTGCCCATTTTAAATTGGATTATTTGCTTTTTGTTGTCAAATGTTTTTTAGTTCATTCTATAGTCTCTCATACCAATACCTGACAGATATTTTCTCCCATTCTGTCAGATGTCTCTCTGTTTGCTCTGTTAATTGTTTCTTTGCTGGGCAGAAACTTGAAAGTTTGACATAATATCATTGGTCAATTTTTGCTTTTGTTTCTTGGAGTTTGTCCAGAAAAATCATTGATTGTACCAGTGTCTTCAAGTGCTTCCCCTATGTTTTCCTCCCGTAGTTTCATGGTTTACTTTAAGGTTTTTGGTCCATTTTGAGTTGACTTTTTGTATGGGGTGAGAAGGATCAAGTCTCATATGTCTGCATGTGGCTATCCAGCTCTCTCAGAACCTTTTGTAGAAGAAGCTATCCTTTCTTCAAAGTATGTATTCAGCAACTTTGTTGAGAATCAGTGTGCTGAAGATGTGTGGGTTTATCCTGGGCTCTCTATTCTGTTCTCTTGGTCTATGTGTCTGTTTTTTATGCCAATACCATGCTGTAATATGTCTTGAAATCAGATATTGTGATGCCTGGAGCTCTGTTTTTTTTTTTTGTTTGTTTGTTTGTTTGTACCAGGGATCGAACTCAGGTCCTTGTTCTCGTGAGGCAGGTGGCGGCACCACTGAGCTAAATCCCTGGCTCTGAGCTTTCTTCTTTTTGCCTTGGCTATTTGGTGACTGTTGTGCCTCCATATGAAATTTTGGACTTTTTTTGTAGTTCTGTGAAGAAGGCCATTTGTATTTTTTTATTTGTACCAGGGATCGAACTCAGGACCTTGTGCTTGCGAGACAAGCGCAGCTGTCACTGAGCTAAATCCCCAGCCTGCCATTGGTATTTCGATGGCATTGAATGTGTAGACTGGTTTGGGTGGTAAAGACATTTTTTATTATAATTCTATTTAATAATAACACTTATAAATATAAATTTATCCAAATACATAGAAGCTCCTGTTTGTTGTTCAGGTTAGTGAATGATTCTAAATGTGCCTCACTTAGAAAAAGTTGCCTGATACATCAGTTCTGTTGAGAAGAAAGGCCTCCAATAGTAGAGGTAAGCTTGTTTTTTTCTAGGATTTCAACTTTTGCTGAAATTCCATCATGTGCCACCGTGCCCAACATGTTTCTTCTGTACCATATGTTGAAGTCATTTAGGTTCTCAAACTGAGTGAATGGTGGCTTCCGGTCCTTAGTCTCCTCCTGGGCTGCACCGCTGCCAGCTCTAAAACTGCACTCCAGCACTGCTCCCAAAACCTAGTAAAGATGTTTTAATAATATTAACTCTTCTAATCCTTGAACATGGGAAATCTTTTCACCTCTTAGTATCTTCTTCCATTGCTTCTTTAGAGTGTTTTGTTATTTTCATTATAGAGGTCTTTAACTTCCCTAGTTATGGTATATACATGTATGTGTGTGTTCAGTGGAAAAGTTTTCATGATTTCTTTCTCAGAAAATTTATTATTGGTGTATAGAAAGGTTACTGATTTTTGTGTGTTGATTTTCTACCTTGCTCATGTACTGAATTTGTCAGTCCCAAGTCTTTTGGTGGACTCTTTAAGTGTTTCTATGTATAAAATCATATCATCTGCAAACAGGAATAATTTGACTTTCTCCTTTCCTATTCACATACCTTGTATTCCTATCTCTTGATTAATTGCTTTGGCTAAAATTTCAAGTGCTGTATTGAATAAGAACAGTGAGAGTGAACAGCCTTGTCTTATTCCTGATCTTTGAGGAAGTGTTTTTAGTTTTCCCCAATCTGATCTTGACTATGGGTTAGTCATATATATAGCCTGTTATGGTGAGGCATGATCCTTCTACATGTGATTTGCTCAGAGCTTTTTTTATAAAGGGATATTGAATTTTATCAAATACTTTTTTCACATCTATTGAGATAATTGTATGATTTTTATCTTTCATTCTATTTATATGATATATTATGTTTATTGATCTGTATATGTTGGATCATCCTTGCATCCCTAGAATACACATAAATTTTTCTACAGTTTCTGTTTCGGTGTGCCTTTGTATGTTTAAGTTCACATATACTATATATGCACATATATACATATACTTTATGCATGCATACTCTTTATGTACAGTATAACACATACATTCCTACATACATAATTTATATGTGCACACACACATATATGTGTGTGTGTGTGTGTGTGTGTGTGAGTGTGTGTGTGTATGTTGTTATTGTCCTGGGTCTTGAACCCAGGGATGCTCTACCGGTGAGCAACATCCCCAGCCCTTTTGATTTCTGAATTCCAGACAGGGTCTCACTAAGTTGCCCAAGCTGACCTCACACATATGATCCTCCTACCTTGGCCTCCAAGGAGGATCATAAGTGTGTGCCAGCATGCTCAGCTATACATACACATTTTAAAAAATAAAAATTGAATAATTATTAGCTTACTAGTTCATAATTTGCTTTTGTCAACTAATGTACAGTGACTTAATGTAAGTGACTTTTGTCACTTAATGTGCATCTTTTTTTTATTCATCAAAAAGCTCCAGGACTAGGCACAGTGGCATATACTAGTAGTCCCAGCTTCTTGGGAGGCTTGAGCCCAGGAGTTGGAGACCAGCATGGGCCATGTAGTGAGATCTCACCTCAAAAAACAAGAAATAAGTTTTATATCAAAATGTTTAATTGCTACAGGCTCTCTACACTGAGCTACATTCCCAGCCCATTTTTTTAATTTTTATTTTGTTTATTTATTGGTGCTGGGGATTGAATTTGGATTCTTGCGCTTTCCAGAG
>NW_022900951.1:15821099-15832226 GCF_012274545.1 Fukomys damarensis | reverse complement strand
TTTTTTTTTTTTTTTTTTTTTTTGGTGATTGAACTCAGTTTCTTTTCCTTGCGAGGCAGGGGGTGAAACCACTGAGCTAAATCCCCAGCCTGGCCACCCTTTTTTTTTATTTTGAGGCAGGGTCTCACAAAGTTGCCCAGGCTGGCCTTGAATTTGCTATCCTCCTGCCTCAGCCTCCCAGAGTCCTGAGTTTACAGGCACGTACCACCATGATTGGCTTACACAGTAGTCTTTTTGTTACTACACCTTAAACATTTTTATCACAAACATGTAGTTATATTTCTCCGGCTTCAGAAACAATGTCTGTGAACATAGGTTTTTGTTTATTTGGCTATCCCATTAAAATTACTTCCTAGAAGTAGAGTTATTTGGCCAAGGAGTACATATCTACATTAATTTTTATGAAAGTAATGCAGACACATTAGAACAAGTAGAATAATGCCCCAGTCCGAACATGTCTACATTCTAATCCTTGGAATTTTGTATGACAAAAAGAGTTTTAGAGGTGTGATTAAACTAAGGTTCTCAAAATGAGGAGATTATTATGGATTACCTGGGTGGGCCCATTGTCATCACAAGGGTTCTTATATATTTTTTTAAAAACCAAAAAACAAAAAACCCAAGGAGACTAGAGAATTGCAGAAGGAGATCTGATAATGGAAAAAGATTTGAAATGTTGTGATTGTTGATTGGAAAAAGGCAATGAGCCCAGGAAGGTTGGCAGCTTCTAGTTTCTAGAAATTAGGAAAGGCCAGGAGAAGGATTCTTTTCTAGAGCCCCTAGAGAGGATCTAGCCCTGCTGACACCTTGACGTCAGCCCACTGAGACTTACTTTAGACTTCAGACCTTCAGAACTGTAACATATAAACAATTATGCCACTAAATTTGTGCTAATTTGTTCCAGCAGCAATAGGAGGCTGAGGACACAAATAGTTTAAACAATTGTCATAAATTGTTCAGTTCTACTAGCCAGGGACAGGGTCTTGCTGGAGAGTCCAGGCTGGCCTTGGATGCATAGTGATCCTCCTGCCTCAGCCTTCCAAGTGCTGGTAGGACAAGCAGGCATATGCTACCATACCCTGCAACTCCCCAGGGGGAACTTGGCTATTTCTTTTTTTTTTTTTGAAATGGGGGGGATCAAAATTGGGTCCTTGTGCTTGCAAGGCAGGCAGTGGAACCACTGAGCTAAATCCCTGGGCCTGGCTATTTCTTGACTTAGAAATTTAAGACAGGATCTGTTCAATTTGTCTTGTAATAGTTAAGGATTTAGCTCTTTTTTTTTTTTCCTTGCAGTACTTCAGATTGAACCCAGGGAGCACTGAACTGTATCCCTAGCCCCTTTTATTTTATTTTGAGACAGGATCTCACTAAGTTGCCAAGTCTTGCCTTAAACTCGGGTCCTCCTGCCTCAGCCTCCTGAATAGCTGGGATCCTTTGTGTATGCCATCACACCTGGCTAAGAATTTAGCTCTTTTACATTATTCCTCCCAACTTTCAACCCCAAAGTCTCCCAATTTACTACTATATATTTTTGCTTAATCAATATTGATTGCTTTACATTATATAACCACATAAATGTTACGCTTATGTGTATTTTGCTAACTGGAATTTCCTCTTCTTTACAATTTACTCTTTGTTCCTAATAGTAACAGCTAATATGGGGCACAATAGCAGAGAGCTGTGAGAACTGAAGGACAGGGTGGGGAGTAGCGTTTGGAACTCTACAAGTCCCACCATGTGGGAAGAGAGAGCTGACCAGAGCCGTGGTCTTACATAGAAGCGGATGGCCATGCGACTCCCAGGCAGGGAGCATGGGGAATATATACGTGGACCTCTCTCTTCTCCCAACACCCATCTCTTTGAGTGTTGTGCACTGAATGAACTTGGTGGGGAGCCTCTTGGCCACCAGAGAACTGGAAACTGGATCCTCTTGTGTTTAATGTCTGTAGAGAACAAGACTGTGATCTCTTTCTTGGTGGGTCACCTTGATGAAGTGGATTCAGGAGAGGACTTGTGGGTCTAGCCTTTCAGTGTACAGATGGTAACACCATCTCCCTGACCTCAGCCTTGAGCCTCACCTGGAGTTTGCTTGGTCAAGGGACTCCCACCCTGAGTCTGCTGCAAACCCCAATTCGCTAACTTCCTGCAAAGGGGCCACCTCTTCCAGGTTGCTGCTTGAACCTATCAGTGCCTTGAATTGCCTAGTCTTTTGGTGTTTCATTTCCTGTCCTCCTTGGGAAAGGATTCCCTTTGTACTACTTTATTATCATTTTACCAGGATTTGAAAAGGAGAGATGGTAAGTACAAGTAGTGTGCTAAGGTTGACCAGAAGTGTGTATTTTTTAGGATTTTTGTGGCAAATTGTCAAGTTCAATATTTAAAGTCCTGCAATCATTTTAATGCTTATTTGTTCAATTGTAGTCATAACTTATTCTAAGAGATTCAAATAAGGAAACACAGAAAATATATTGTAACCTATAAAGGCAACCTTTTCCAGTGTTAGGATTATGCTGATTAAGGAAAATCTAGAACAGTGCCAGACACTATGCTAAGCTCTTTATAAGCATTAGCTCATTACTGCCCCAAGATAACTCCATAGATGCTCTTCTCCTTATTTTGCAGATGAGGAAGCTCAGGCACAAAGAGGTTAAGAAACCGTCAAGGCCACATGGCAGCTAATACCATATTTAAATTGATCATGCTCAGGCTAGTGACTCCACCTTCACACCCTGTTGATAACAGAAATTCAGAAAATAGAAAGTAAAATTATTCCTACAATCACATGGCTCCAAGATGACCTTTTGGAGTATTTGCTTGCAAAGTTTTTAATATCTTTTCTAAATTAAAGGCAATTTTTAGTGTAGGGGATGAATAAGGGTGTTGCTGTGTCTTCTCAATCATTATTATACCATGAGCATCTGATATGTATCCAGATTTCATAGCAGAACATTCACCAAAATTTATTGAAATTTTATGTCAAGACCATTGAATATAAATTCTAAGCCATGAAAAAAATTAGTTGTTTTGTCCAGTTTCAGACAATTCCATCATTTCTCATGGAATCAGACACAAATGATTATTTATATTATATTACCAGGCCCGCTCTCTCCTGATAAGGGACATTGATTGGACATGACACTTAAACTCTTTAAACTCAGGTCCCTTCATTTGTTACTGTGGGGAAGATAACATTTAACTTACACTACTCTTGTGAGAATTTTAAAAGGATGAAATGAGCGGGGAATTTAGCTCAGTGGTGCTACCGCCTGCCTTGCAAGCCCAAGGTCCCGAGCTCCATCCCCAGTACCCGCCCCCAAATAAAATAAATAAATAAGGATGAAAGAACACGGCAGTCCTCTACTCCTCCATAAATGCCCAGAGATATTTGTCAAAGACACATAACACTGAATGTATGCCAGGCAGAATCACTGCACTCTATTATTTAGGCTCTGAGAAAAGGTCCGGTCCCTATCTGAGAGGTTACTTGCTTTGTTTACAGTTATGAGATTCAGGCATACATAAAACTTTTCAGAAAATTTAATGCTGAACACGTTAAAGTTTCATTTCAAGATTTCCTCTTGGTTGGGATGTTTTGGGGGAAAGGAAATGGTTAGACGATAATAGACTGGACACAAAAAACAAGAATGTTTGATTAAACATCACTAGTCTTTTGACCTTATGTTAGCTAAGAGGCTGGGTAGGCAGGGAGGGAGGTGTCTCTTTGAAAAGGGTTTAATCTCATTAAAGAATATCAGAGAATTGCTTAAGTACTTTTATCAGAAATTCTAATAAGTTCCCAGAATGAGGTTATAAAATACATTCTCAAAAAGCCATCCTAGACAGGTATAATATTTCACAATCAAATCTGTGAGAAAAAGAAAAGGTGATTTCAGAATCTTTCAAGGAATAAAGTCCTCCTCCCCAAGCTTCTCAATTTCCACCATTAGAGCATTAAGGAGGGGTTGCCAGCTCAAGCAATTACAGGATAATACATGGAATAATCATACGTCTTAGTACCATTACACATCTTTAAAAATGTCTGGAGGAATATTCCACCAAGAGTTAACAATGATTATCAATTATCTCTGCAAGAATTGGTAATAGTGAGATTGTGGAAGGTTTTCAACTCATATGTCTTTAAATTTGTTTCATTAAAAAGTACTGAGCAGGTATTACTTCTGGAATCTGAATCATACAAATATGTCTTACAAAACATCAAGTCAGTTTGGGGAGCTTATGGATGAGTGTCACCAGTGGCTCTGTTGTGCCCATTTTCGTTGGAAAGGACCAATTGGCTCATCAGGTGACCCAAGTCATCTTGCCTCTGAGGAACTGGTTCTCAGCGATCTTGTTTGTTTGTTTTTTGGGTTTTTTGAGACAGGGTCTCACTATGTAGTTGAGATTGACCTGGAACTCACTATGTAGCCCAGGCTGGTCTCGAACTCACAGCCATCCTCCTGCCTCAGCCTCCCGAGTGCTGGGATTACAGGCATGCGCCACCACGCCCGGCCTTTCAACAATCTTTTTACACTTTAGTTGCATCAGAATCCCTTGGAGGGCTGGTTGAAACACAGGTCACTGGGCTCCAGCCCCCCAAGTTGTTGACTGGGTAGGTGGAGTGGGATCCACAACATGCATTTTAAAAATGTTTTTATCTGTATTTATAGATGTTTGCAGTACATAACGTATACATTCATTGTGTGAAGTTGGTGCGTGTACATGACACATCTTAATTCCTTTTTCCATTCCCTTCCCATTTGAGGAAGATCTCTCTCCTTCCTAGTGTCTTTTATTTTGCTCTTCATTTATATTTTGTTTCTCATATAAAAGAAACTACATGATGTCTAAGCTTGTGTATCTGATTTATTTCACTTAATATTATGATGTCAATGTACATCTATTTTCCTCCATATGACTCAAAGCTTATCTTTCTTTTAGTACCACATTGTGTGTAAATGCCACATTTTCTTTGTTGGTTCATCTGTTGATGGACACAGGCTGCTTCACACTGTGTACATTTCTTTATTTCTCTCATTGAGTTTATTGGTACTTTTTAGGTATAGGGTACAGTTACATTCATCATTGGGATCTTGTACCTTTACATGACAGGTCTTGGTTCTCATTTTTTCCCCTTGTCCCTGCCCTCCCTTCACCCCCTTCTCCCTTCCCCATTTCCCAAAACTTTATTTGCATTTTTTCATTTCACAATGTGTACATTTCTAACCAGTTCCTTATGCTTCTACTGCCTTGGCGACCACAGCTGATAAGCCACTGTGGCCTGGGAAAGAAAACTTCAGCAAGAGTGGTAGTCCAAGCTCAGGGCTGGCAAACAAAAACAGGAATGAACTTCCCCGACTTCCCACTTTGCCCCTGGCTGGCCCGTGTTATTTTTGAGGAGATGAGCTTGACTTGATTGACTGTGGAATAAGAGGTCATGCTAGATAGGGGTTGGGCCATATCGTATTAAGCGAATGCCTGGTTCAGAGACTTTTCAATTGAGTTCCATGGTGTCTAGGGTTTGAGACCCCAACTGGGGTTGGCTGTGTGCATCGGGGGGCTTCAGCACCTGAGGGGTGCTGTGATTTTTCCCCCGCACTTTAGGCCATGAGTCTTGCTTTCTCTGAACCCTACGGTGGTATCACTGAGGGGAAAAGGGTAGTGATTATGGCAGACTGACTTTCTATTTGGGCAGCAGTGAGGTGGTATTACTGAAGCAGGTGAAGCACAGAAATAACCATTTCCTCCCGGCCCCACAACCCACCAAACAGTAATATAGTCATCCTTTTCTTGTGTTCTAACACATATATGTAACAATTTATCATTCTCACCATTTTAAGTGTACACTTTTGGAAATTTGTCATAAAGGCAGCCATATGATAGCTGGCCTTTTATGACTGGCTTCTGACACCTAGCATCCTATTTGCAAAGGTCATCTTTGTTATAGAATGAGCCAGTACTTCCTTTTATATCCACTCCCAATGAGATTCCATTTGAACTCTACTCCTCCACTTCCCTGGCTCCAAACAAGAGCTTTCTTCTCCACTTGGTTGATTGCTCCATCTACCCAGCTTCCAAGCCAGCTGGCAAAGTATCTGTTTAGAAGCCAGCTAATACAGAAGTTGTTCTCTCTTTACCAAAACAAACCATCTCTCTTACCAGATTCTATCAAATGGACTAAAAAATGGCTCTATAGTAGAGTTTTTTTTTCTCTTTGTCAGTGTCAATGCCATTATACTTCTTGCCTTTAATATCTCTGGCCTGTGGCTGCCTCCTACCTTTCCCTGGGCTCCCCTCCTCCAGTTTTGGTCCCCAGAGAAGAGCTCACTAGTGACCTTCCTCAAATCAGGCTGCATAGAGATGTCTGCTCCTACCCATGCCTGCGGGGGCTTGTTCACATTTGGCTGGCACGGAGACCACTCAGAACCCGACTGCACTCCTGCCCCTTCCATATAAGCCCTCTGGAAAATACCATATGTTCCTCAGACTCCAACCATTCGCATCTGTTCTTACTTCCCTGTCTGGAACGCTAACAAATGTCCCCGCAGCCTGGAGACCCAGCTCCCACAGAACCCAGCCCATGAGGGGGCCCCTGCACTTAACTCCTGAAAATTCAGGGGAAAAGAAAAAACATTTTCTCAAGTCAATTTCTACTTTTAAAGTTTCATCACTGATGAGGTGAAAAGCCCCCTATGGTCAGTTTATTAGCTCCCATTCAACACTATTGGCCTGGTTACTCATTTATTCCTATATTAAGCAGCAATCATTCTATTTAATATTAAAATTATGACAATGCTTATTTCACACAGATGATCAATGTGTGAAACCTTTGGAAATTTTTCTTGATCGTTATTTTATTTATTTATTTTTTTGGGGGGGAGTTTGAGACAGGGTCTCATTATGTAGTTGAGATTGACCGAACTCATTATGTGAAACCTTTGGAAATTTTTCTTGATCGTTATTTTATTTATTTATTTTTTTGGGGGGGAGTTTGAGACAGGGTCTCATTATGTAGTTGAGATTGACCTGGAACTCATTATGTAGCCCAGGCTGGTCTCGAACTCACATCGATCCTCCTGCCTCAGCCTCCCAAGTGCTGGGATTACAGGTGTGCTCCACCACGCTCGGCTGATCATCATTTTATTTACATTTTTAAATTTAAATTTTAATTATCTCCTTATATTTATTTGCATTTAATTGTGAAAATATTCTTCCTTACATAGATCTGCTTGTAATATGGGGTGGGTATCAGTAAGATGGATAGAAAACTGTAGAAACTACAGTCCTCTTTAATCTCTTAGGACTGTTCTCCTGACTTACTATTTTCTTGAACAAAGCAGGGGTTGAAAAAGAATGCAGAATACTCTTGGCAAGTTATCCTATATATTAGGACTCTTTGTGTATCTTAGATACAGGTTTCTGTGATTTAGCAGCTTTGAAGTTGATTGCTCAGGCATTCTTGGCTTTCAAACAAAAACACCTCATTCCAGTTTTACATCAGTGTAGAAGAGCTTGTCTCACCTTCCAGTTGCTTCCTTTGTGCTTTTCTTTGCAAAGCAAGCAGTTCCTACAAATCTTGTGAAGAAAATCGTGGCTTAGCTGGTTCATAAATGATCTACTTCTAGGATCTGATTAGTTTCTGCACCTTTACACAATAAGTAAACCCGGTCCTCTTGGATTTGTTGAAAAAGGGTCACTGAAAATGAAGAAGGGGAAATGAGAGAAGGTTCCAAGCCAGGTCAACATACATAATGGAGCTGGACGTCATGTCTATGGCCTTTGATCTGGACATAAGTGTTACCTTTAACCAGCACACAGGATGCAAAGGAAGGATGGAAAAGTATACCTGCTTGCTGCAAGTGCGGACTGCTAGGGTTTTTTCTGTGACGTTACTATTTTCGCCATTTAAAATAAGAAGACATTTATTTTTGCGAACATCTTTGAGGCTATACAAATTTCCTATTTCTCCTTAAACTTTTACCCACTAATTTGAGAATTTTAGTTGGATTGTGTCCCCATCAGCTATCACCTTGGTGTTCCTAATGGTGTTTTTCTCTTCATGCCTTCTACATTGATTGGAATTCCCCTGTAAGGAAGACTTGTCTCCTTCTCCTTATTTTCTTATTTTATCAGTTATTTGGTTATATCTGTCTGGACTCAAAAATATTAATTTTCTTCTTCGTCATATACTCCAATACCATTGTTATTGATTTTGTTGCTTGAATTGCCCCAGCACTGGCCTTTGGGAGCCTTTTTGGTGTGTCATGTCATTTTTCTTGAGCATATCCTTACTTTCTGGCAGGCACTGTGAAATTTAAAAATGTCTCCACCAAGCTCATCAGAAGTACTTACAACGTCTAAGTCACTCAACATATAATTTATTTTAATGTAAAGACGATATTAAGAATTATCAAAGTATCACTCATTACATGTAAATTACATGTCAAGTCCAAGTACTTGGAGAGGGCAAGTATGACAAGCTGTAAGTGCTACAGAGGCAGAGGCTTAAGCACCTTCAATTGTTTTATCTGAAATGTTGCTACCACTGAGCAACACAGTGCTGTGTTGTGTGCTATCATTTTAATTGTGACAACCCAGACACTTATCATTTTCCAAATGTATTATCTATTCTGGTAGAAACAGGAGTTCAGTGGGACAAAGATGTAGTATTAAATACAACTGTAGTTCTCCAGAAATATTAATGAACTGAATTTGCACAATCTGAAATACTGTATTAACTATTCTGTTAAAAATACTCTCATGAGGGAGGCAGGATGAGGAATTACACATCTATTCACACCAGCAGCTGGACTGGGGTCTTATATTAACATTCCCTGTGCTGGTCAGCAAAAGTTTCTCAGAGGAAAAATGAAAAGGCAATAAGAACAGTTGAGAAGAATGAAGCAGTAAGTGAAAAAAAGTCATGTTGACTTGTAATTTCAAGAAACCTAGAATGAAAAAATCTATAGTGTTTTGAATAGAATTGATATAGTTTAGTTTTGGCTAAAGTATTAAAATTAGAGTGTAGGTTAAGAATTTTAAAAAATGTCTTGCCACAAGTCTTTCTTTCAGCACTGGAGGTTGAACCTAGGGCCTCACTCATCCCCATCCCTTCTTTTGTGACAA
Source organism: Fukomys damarensis (assembly GCF_012274545.1). NCBI lineage: Eukaryota > Metazoa > Chordata > Mammalia > Rodentia > Bathyergidae > Fukomys > Fukomys damarensis. The sequence goes on along the minus strand of NW_022900951.1, from coordinate 15,823,103 downwards.
AAGAATGACAAATTTTTCCTTTCAGGAAGACTACCCAAGCCTTTAGTGGGGACACAGTACTTTGGATCAAGAAAGAAAAGATAGGGTTGTAGGACTGGTGGTATAGTTCAGTGGTAGAGTGCTTACCCAGCATGCATGACAGCCTGGGTTCTACCCCCCAGTACAAGAAGAAGACACAAAATAATGGAGGACAACAATAACAACAACAATGGAAAAGGTATGTCCTGAGACAGACCAAGACTCAAAAGTTCAAGTGAACTGTCTTCAGCTGCGTGAAGCTGGCAAAACAATTCAATGAGGAAACTATCTTCCCCACATAAGACAGAGATGAGTAAGATAAAGCAGGACAAGCTGCTAGTTATATAAGTCCTGTAAAGTTCTGCTGCCAGTTTGCTGGTTTGGGTGTATTGGTCTTTACAATGTCCAGGTAAACCCAGCTATGTTCAATAACTTTTGACTCATTGCTCTGAGAACGCATGGAGGAGCCAGCCAGGAATCTTTAGCATCCCAGATACCAGGCCACTGCAAATCTAGCTCAGCTGTTTTCATGTTAAAACATGCCCATTATTTTCAGGGGCTCTTTGGAAGAAAATTAGGATGATCCAGTAACCCAGGACTGAGCAAAGAGAACCACCTCTGGAATTGGACAGATCTCAGAGCAGTTCTTCTAGGTGTGGTTCAGGGTGGAAGAGTCCTGGTAACAGTGGGTCTAGCCAGGCTCTGTGAGTTTCCGGGTTTGCCAACTCTAAAATCGTATCGTGGGGCTGCACTGCCTCAATTAGACCATGATATGCCAGAACATGTAATGAGTGAGGCATCAATGGTGCCTAGCAGCAGGTATAATTGAGTATTTATCCCTGGCTTCAACACCTCAGATTCTTAATCTCCAGGTTCTTTAATCCATTCCTTAGGAGACTGGCATTGATGTCGCTACTACTTTAATCCCAGCAGCTGTGTGAATGAGCCTTCTGACTCTTCAATTCTCGTTTAGATTGCTCTGACACACGTGAACAGTATTTAGCAAGATACTCTCACCAGTCTCCCGCTGGTAAGACCTTGGCTCAGAGGACTTTTAAAGCTAATTAAACAGAAGAACATCTTTCTGTGGAAATTCCGGGATGTGGCCAATTTACAAGAGTTGCTCCATCATCATAGGTGCGGTAAGGAGACAGCTGTCCATTAAGTAGGGGACCAGCTTTTGTCACCTTTGGGTCGGTCCACTAACCCTTAGTCTCCTCCATTTTCAGGGGCCCATGATCTCATTTCTCTATTGTCTTACGTTCTTTCTGACTGAATGTCTTCCATCGATTTCACTATCTCTTCCCACCACCAGATGGTGGAAAGCGAAAAGGAAATAACAGACTGCTAAATCAATGTGGTAGCAGGCGTCTATGGTGTCTATGGTTGAAAGGTGTGGTGAATGAACCCAGAAAGGTGCTTGTGGATTGCTCCAGAATTCACACGAATTTCCTGTTTTTCATTTTAGCGCCTAGTCAGGGGTTGGCTGTCTGAGGGTCAATATAGCACGAGTCCCGTCCAGACGGGGGCCAGGCTTGTCTCAGTAGATTCCTGAGACCATTAGAGCCTGAGAACATTCCCAAGCGAGCGAACCCCACCTGTCCAGGCACGCTGGTACCGAGTTAGGAGGGCCCCAGGGAAAGGCAGAGTAGCCCACGGGCCAGCTGCATCCTTCTCTTTCCCGTCTCTGTCCCACCACCTCCTAAGTGCAGACCTCGCACCTGGGCTGCCTGGGTCCCCACGCGGCGCTGCAGGGGGGACCCTCAGGGCAGCCCTGTTCTGGGTCGCCTCCATCCCCTAGGGGTCACCCGTCATAACTCTCAGCAGGTGTTCGGCCCTTCACCTGCCCAGACCTCTCCTCCATCTCAACGCGCCCTCCGGTTCGTCCCCGTCTCCTTTTCCACGTGCCCCTCAACTCCGACGCCCCCTCCCCCACGGACCCCCATCCCCTCCGGTCTCGAGGAGTCTCGCGGCATTTCCCGGGGC
>NW_022900951.1:15819940-15820598 GCF_012274545.1 Fukomys damarensis | reverse complement strand
GGCCCAGCCGCCGCCTCTCCGCGACGCCCGCTCTCCGAGCTCCAAGCCCGGATTCCGGCGCCCCGACCCCCACGCCCGTCTCCATCAACTTTCAAGCTGCCTCGGCGGCCCGACCTGGCTCGGCGCCAATGGGTGAGTAGGAGACCGCCGAGGTCCCGGCGCCCATCTCAACGTAGGAGCGGCGCTCCCATTCTGGGACCGCGAATCTGGGAAGTGCGCCCCGGAGCGGGGCCGGGGTGGGGTGATATCTCGGTGGGCGACCTCGCCTGCCTGGCGCACCCACGTTCACTCCCACTTGCGCCCGGGTCCCTGTCGAGCCCGCGCTGAGCGCCGACGGGAACCCGCGGGGGCCTGGACTGCTCGGGCTGAGGGTTGTAGGGGGTGTGGTTGGTTTTTCGGGTGGGTGGAGAGAGTTTGGTTTTGGCCATTTTCTCGCCCCAGCGCACCCTCTTCTGTGCTGCAGAACGAGGTACCCGAACCTGGTGGGCTCTGGCCCTGCGCGGGGCGTGCGGTGCCTGCCTGATCCCACCTCTGGGGAACCTGGAATCTCGGGGTTTCCAGGAGGCTGGGTTGCCTTTGCTGGGGGCTGACGGGGGTGAAGGGGTGGGAAACGCCCCAGTATAGGGTCTGGTGCGCCGTCCCGGGTTCCTGAGCTCCG
>NW_022900951.1:15810686-15819805 GCF_012274545.1 Fukomys damarensis | reverse complement strand
CCCCGGCTCCCGGCGGCCCTGACTCCCTCTCCGCTTGTCTTCCTCCAGCCTGACCAGCTCTCTGCTCCGTGATGCTCGAAGGCCACTTCCCCCAGCCTCCTCTAAGTCTGCAGGGGTCGAGAAACTGGAAATGGTGATGCAGACCTTGATTTACGGAAAGGGAAACATATTCCAAGTAGGCAGTTAGTGTTAGGCTCCCTAGTACGGGAACCACCTTGCTGCTCAGAGGAGCTGGCACTTTATTGGAAAAAGGACTTGAGATTGCCTGGGCTGTTAAACATTTGATCTACCTGCGTAATATTCTTGCTGACAGGCAGCCTCTGTTGTTATATTTTGGGGTGTTTCTGGGCTGAGCATGGGAAGTCTGCACATTGTAATAAATCATAATAAAACAAGACATTTCTGTGTTGAGGTAGTAGGGCTTGGCTACACTAGTCAAAAGTGATGGGCATGAAGACTGAAGCACTGGAAGAGGTTTCACTCAGTCATTTGTTCACAGGCAAAAGTTAAAATCCTGTTTATGGACATCTGCTGGAATTGTTTTCCATATCCAAAGTGGTGGTGATCTCATGGCCTCTCAGTTTAAATGTCTTATTTTTGGTACCAGCGATTGAACTCAGGACCTTGTGCTTGAGAGGCAGGTGCAGTGCCACTGAGCTAAATCCCCTGCCTGAATGTCATTTTTCCCCCCACAGTGTTCTTGTCTGATCCCTGAACCACTCCCAGTCTAAATTAGTTCCTGTTACCCTTTCTCATGTGGTACTTTTTCCTATTTTTCATAGGAGTATTACACACTAGAGCTTATCATTTATCTTCCCGACTGGAAACCCTGTGTGTGACTAGAGGGACAGCGCTCTGTTGCATGGTTTTGCTCAGAACTGTTTTCTTTGGTGCCTGGCACAGAGCAAGCCTTAAATAAATTTGTATTGAATGAATGAATTAATGGGCCATGTGAAATTCTCCTAACCCACATAAGACACAGAATTTACACTCTTATTTGCTTTGGCCTCTGAAAAGATGCTTTAACTCATTGACAGAAGGGTGTATTTTAAACCTTACAAATTACTTTAGTATGTGCTTTCTTCTAAGATATCTGGAGATGCTGTTTGGCTCACCTTTCATTTCAGGTGGTTCACTGAAGAGTTCCACACAAAAAGATGTGAAATCCAAATGTCTGCCTTGTGGCTACCCTGTGCTTTATGGATTACGGTGGGAAGGGGACTGAGTCTCCTTTGAGAAGAAAGACTTGTTTATCCTTCAGATCTGAACTGTTTTCATTCTTTAGAATCCCCCAAGAAAATGGGAGAGTGCTTCTGCAGTTTGCAGTCCTTTGAAGCTTCAAACTGTAACCAGTACCACAGGGAGGGGACGGCAAATAACTTTCATTTATTCTAGAACTTAATGCTTAGAGGTGCTAAGATTAAAGTGATTGTCATTTAATTCATTATAATGTTTATAGTGGTATTGAAGATGCTTGTAGATTGTGGGTAAAGATCACCTGCTCTTTTTCTTTTTTCTTTTTTTTTGGTACCGGGGATCAAACTCAGGATCTTGCAGTTGCAAGGCAGGTGCAGTGCCACTGAGCTAAATCCCCAGCCCAGCCCTCACCTGCTCTTTTTTGTTGTTGTTGTTGTTCTTATTTTTAATTTACTTTTTTATTTTTTTGTTTTTTTATTGGTACATTTTAGATATACAGTACAGTTACATTCGTCATTGGGATTTTGCACCTTTACATGACAGGTCTTGGTTCTCATTTTTTCCCCATTCCCCTAGCCTCCCTTTCCCCTTCCACCCTTCCCTATTTGCAGAATTTGTTTCCATTTTTTCCTTTTCTCTTATTTTTTTCTCTTCCATTTTTACCTTTCCCCTACCCCTCCCATTTGCCCAATACCTTTAGACCTTTTCTTCCTATTACAAAATATCAGTTACACATTTTGACCCTTGTTTACACTTTTAGTTTATCACACCAGAGAAACTATTTGGTATTTACATGTGTGTCCTGTTAATTTCACTGAAGAGTATGGCCTCAGTGTGCATCCGTTTAGCTATAACTGTCTCTAGTTTCTCAATCTTTATGGCTGAGTAGTATTCCATTTTATTAAGAAAATCCACATCTTCTTTATCCAGTCTCCAGTTGATGGGCAATCAGGCTGTTTCCAAGTTTTAGCTATTACAAACTGTGCTGCGATAAACATGGGTGAGCATATATCACTGTGGTGTGATTCTTTTAATTCTTTTGGAAAGATACTCAGCAGGGGAATAGCTGGGTCAAGTGGGACCTCCAATCCTAGTTGTTTAAGGTATCTCCATATTGATTTCCACAGTGGTTGCACCAGTCTGCACTCCCACCAACAATGAAGAAGGATTCCTTTCTCCCCACACCCCTGTCAGCATTTGTTATTGATTGATTTCTTGATAGCAGCCATTCTTTGTGGGGTGAGGTAGAATCTCAGTGTTGTTTTCATCTGCATCTCTCCAATGACCAGTGATGTGGAACATTTTTTCATATAGTTACTTGCTGCTTTTCCTTCTTTGTCTTAGAAATGTCTGTTCATTTCAGATTCCCATTTTTGAATTGGATCTTTATTTTTGGGGAGCTTGATTTTTTTGAGTTCTTTATGTATTCTAGATAATAGACCTTTGTGTGAGGAACATCTGGTAAAAAATTTTTTCCCACATTGTAGGTTGTCTCTTAGCTCTGTTGGTGATTTTTCTTGCAATGCAGAAGCTTCTTAAAAAGATGAGATCCCAGTTGTTGATTCTTTGTGTTAGTTCCTGTGCTACTGAGGATTTGTTCATAAAGTCTTTTCCTATGCCACTGTCTTCAAGAGTTCCACCTAGCTTATCTTCCAACAAGTTTAGTGTTTCTATTTTAATATTTAGAACTTTAATCCACTTCAATTTTAGTTTAGTGCATAGTGAAAGATAAGGGTCTACTTTTAATCTTTGGCAGGTTGAAATCCAGTTTTTCCAACACAATTTATTAAAGAGGCTATCTTTCCTCCACTGAGGATGTTTGACTCCTTTGTTAAAGATGAGGTAGCTGAGTATGTCTGGAGTTGTTTTTGCATCTTCTAATCTATTCCACTCATTCTCATGTCTGTTTCTTTGCCAGTACCATGCTGTTTTTAACATAGTGGCTTTGTAGTACAGTTTCAAGTTGGGGATTGTGATACCCCCTGCCGTGTCTCTGTTGCCTAGAATGGCTTTTGCTATTCTAGGTCTCTTCTGGTTCCAAATGAATTTTTGTATTCTTTTCTCTAGTTCTGTGAAATAGACTGTTGGAATTTCAATTGGGATTGCATTAAATCGGTGGGTAGCAGTTTTGGTAGTATGGCCATTTTCACTATATTGGTTCTTCCTACCAAGGAACAAGGGATATCTTTTCATTTTCTTGTATCCTTTTTGATCTCTTTTTTCAGAGTGTTGTAGTTCCCAATGTAGAGGTCTTTTGCTTCCTTTGTTAGATTAATGCCTAGATATTTCATTTTTTTGATGCTATTGTGAAAGGAATTATTTCCCTAATTTCTCTCTCAATGATTGCTATTTATGCACAAGAAGGCAATTGATTTTTAAGTGTTTACCTTGTATCCAGCTACTCTACTGAATCTGTCAATTAAGTCTAGAAGTCTTTTAGCAGAGCTTTTTGGGTCTTCTATATAGAGTATCATTATCAGCAAATAATGACAGTTTAACTTCTTCATTTCCTGTCTTTATTGCTTTTGTTTCTTTCTCTTGTCTAATTGCTGTGGCTAATGTTTCCAAAACTATATTGAACAGGAGTGGTGATAGTGGACAACCTTGTCTTGTTCCTGATTTTAGCATGGAGGTTTGCAGTTTTTGACCATTTAGTATAATATTGGCTGTTGGTTTTTCATAGGTAGCCTTTATCAAGTTGAGATAAAGACCATCTATTCCAGTTTTCTGCAGGGTTTTCATCATGAATGGGTGTTGAATTGTGTCAAATGCTTTTTCTGCATCTATAGAGATAGTCATATGTTTTTTGTCCTTGACTCTGTTAATATAGTGTATTACATTTATTGATTTATGTATGTTGAACCATCCTTGCATCCCTGAGATAAATCCAACTTGGTCAGGGTGTATGATCTTCTTGATGACCCTCTGTATTGTACTGAGTATTTTTGCCTCTATGTTCATTAGGGAGATTGGCCTATAGTTCTCTTTTTTGGTTGAGTCTTTCTCTGGTTTGGGAATCAAAGTAACACTTGCTTCCAGGAATGAATTTGGAAGTATCGCTTCCCTTTCAATTTCATTGAAAAGTTTCAAGAGCATTGGCAGTAGTTCTTCTCTAAATGTTTTGTAGAATTCAGCAGTGAATCCATCAGGACCTGGGCTTTTCTTTGTTGGTAAATTTTTAATTACATTTTCAGTTTCACTGATTGTAATTGGGGTGTTTAGAATTTTTATATCTTCTTCGTTCAACTTTGGTAATTCATAAGTATCAAGAAATCTGTCCATTTCTTCTGTGTTTTCCACTCTATTAGAGAACAGGTTCTCGAAATAGGTATTGATGACCCTCTGGATTTCTGCTGGATCTGTTGTGACTTCACCTTTTCCATTCCTAATTGCATGGATGTGAGCCTTTTCTTTCCTTTTTTGATAAGGTTGGCTAAGGATTTATCAATTTCATTTATTCTTTCGAGAAACCAACTCTTAGATTTTTTTTAATATCATTTTCTTAGTCTCCATTGCATTGATTTCTCTCTGATCTTTATAATTTCCTTCCTTATATGAGTTTTGGGTTTGTCTTGCTCTTCTTTTTCTAGAAGCTTAAGATTCAGCCTTAGGTTATTTATGTGAGCTCACTCTGTTTTCCTAGTGTGGGCATTCGCTGCAATAAATTTCCCTTGTGGAACTGCTTTCATTGTGTCCCATAGATTCCTGTATGTTGTATTGGAATTATCATTTATTTGTAAAAGCTGTATAATTTCCTCTGTGACCCATTGTTTGTTCAGGAGAGTGTTATTCAATTTCCATGTGTTTGTGAAGTTTTTGTGGTTTCTTTTTTTATTGATCTCCAGTTTAATTGCACTATGGTCTGAAAGTATACATTGGATAACTTCAACTCCTTTGCATTTACTTAAACATGTTCTGTGAGCTACTATGTAGTCTTATTTTGGAGAATGAACCGTGTGCAGCTGAAAAGAATGTATATTCTGATTTTGTGGTGTGGAACACTCTGTAGACATCTGTCAAGTCCATTTGTTCAAAAGCTTGGTTCAGTTCTAGTATTTTGTTGTTGGTTTTTTTGCCTAGATGACCTGTCTATTTGTGACAGTGGGGTATTTAGATCCCCTACTACAATTGTATTAGTGCTTATTTGGTTTTTCATGTCTCTTAATATTTGTTTTGTATATTTGGGGGCATTAGTATTTGTTGCATATATATTTATGATTGTCATCTCTTCCTCTTGGATTGTTCCCTTTACAAGGATGTAGTGACCTTCTTTGTCTCTCTTAATTAGTTTTGGTTTGAAATTTACTTTGCAGATAAGATAGCTACCCTTGCTTTTTTCCGGGTTCCTGTCACATGGAGAACCGTTTTCCATCCTTTTTCTTTCAGTCTATGAGTTTCATTTTGAACTAGGTGCATTTCTTGTATACAGCATATTGTTGCATTTTGCTTCATAATCTATTCTGCCAGTCAGTTTCTTTTGACTGGTGAACTGAGGCCATTAACATTGATGGTTATAACTGATGTGTATTGACTTATCATCATCGTGTTATTATCCTGTTGTTGGCTCTTTTTAATTTTTCCCCCCTCTCCCTCTAATTTCTTGGCTTGCCCTCTGGATTTTCTCTGTTGGACCTCATGGAATTGTGATCTTAATTGTCTTTTTCTAGGATATTATTTAGAATTGTTTTGAGTGCTGGTTTGGTAGTCATGAAGTTTCTCAGGTGTTCCTTGTCATGGAAGTATCTTATTTCCCTGTCAATTTTGAAAAATAGTTTGAAGGATATACATGAGTCTAGGTTGGAGGTTGTTTTCTTTTAGGGCTTGAAATACCTCACTCCAGGCTCTCTTTGACTTGAGGGTTTGTGTTAAAATGTCTGCTGTGATTCTGATGGGATAGCCTTTGCATGTGATTTGTTTCTTTTCTCTAACTGCTTGTAGTATTTTGCTCTTGTGTTGGGTCTCTGGGATCTTCATTATTACATGCCTTGTGTGTAGATTTTTTGTGATCATGGCTATTTGGAGTCCTATAAGCCTCACTTATATGTATGTCAGATTCTTTTGCTCTTTTGAGAAGTTTTCTGTCATTAATTCTGTGAACAGTTTTTTATTGTGATTTGTACTTTCTCCTTTTTCATGGACTCCTATCAGTTTTATATTCTGCATTGTGTCAACTAGGAGATGTTGGATTGATTTCTCATGTTCCCTTACTATTTTGAAGAGATCCTTCTTTTCATGGTCACTGACCTCTATCCTGTCTTCTATATCTGATATCCTACCTTCAGATTGGCTCAATCTGTTATGTAAACTTTCAGTAGAGTTTTTAATCTCCTGGATATCTGTTTGAATCTGTTTCATGGTTTCCATTTCTTTCCTATGTTGGGCATTCATGGCTTCTATCATGGTCCTGAGCTCATGTATTTTTTTATTTGTTTCTGTTTTAGAGTTTCTGATTATGTCTTTCATTATGCTCACCATCTCTGTAGTTATATGGGAAATTATTTCTGTTTTGAATTTTTGTAGAGCTTTGTTCATCTGTTTTGTTACTTCCTGTGCTATCAGTTCAGTATGCCTAGGTGGTTGATTATCAGCCTTTTCCACCTAATTTTCCCTAGAATTTGCCCTCGGTAAGCTGGAAGTCTGTTTGTGCTTGAGCCTTGTTTGAATGTCTTCCCATTTTTAGTTTTGTTGTTGGTACTGTCCTTGGTTTGATACCTGGGTTAATACTTTGATCTTCCTGTTATAGCTTGTCTTTAAGTTTTGAATCTCTAATGACTCTGAGGTAATGTCTTTTTCATTATACCAGGAAGGACAACTGATTAGATCAATCACAATACCTTAGCCCAAGTAATACAATCAGCAACATCAAAGCATCAAGCACAGCTTAGAAAATGACAATTTGTGGTAGTTATTAATCTATCATCTTTAACTGTGTGAATTAAATCAAAATCGAGGCTAGAGCTCAGGACAGTGGCCTTTATGACACCCCTGTGTTTCTGTGGTATGAATCCAGGTACCAGCAAAGCCAGGAGGACAGAGGTCAGGTGGGGGGGGCAGCTGTCGGGGGGGTTGCAGGTGCCCGAACCGCTCTCCGCGGAGGTCGGTGGCTAGGGGGAGAGCGCCAGGATTGCTCCATGCTGTTCCGCCTCTTACTGGTCTGCTGTCGAGGTCCGGGGGCGCTGGGGGCAGAGCTGCTTTTCTGCTTTTTTCTAAGCATCGGCAGCAGTGAAGTTGTTATGAAGTGCAAGTACTGAACAGGAGGTTTTGTACCTTTTTCTGTGGAGGCACACTCCCTTCCACTGAGTCTGTCTAGTTGACAAATTTATCTACTGTACAAATTTGGTACATATATACTCTTCCCTGACCTGATAAAAGATTTTTTTTGTTGATGATAACATAATAAAACTGTATCATATAGTCTTTGAGCTGAGAAATAACTGAAAAGCATCAAATCTCTAACCCTGAAATGAAGCTGCTTAGTTGCAATATGGCCTCTTACAAAAACCCATCAGAATGTGCCCTCTGAACTTGCTATGCTACAGTGCCTTGCACACAGGGAAAGCCTCTTATAATTACAATTGTACAAATATTATGACCCAAATCTGGGAGAAGTGAAGGGTTTGCAAACACAGCAAATGACTTCTGTTTAAAGAATTTCAGAGTAACAGTAAAGTTTGAATTTTTTTAAAGCAGCGTATTGTGTATTGTATCAGTTGTAGAGGGCCTTATGCTAAACTAAAGCTAAAATGAATGTAATGTATTGGCCTCCACAAACAAGTCTTGAATTAGAAATGGAGAAAAGGCTCCCATCTATATTGTGCATGGCCTTTACCCTCTTATGTCCATCATGGTATAAGCAAAACCTTGCTGTCATCCTGATTGCACAGACCTCGGTCATTTCTTCTCTAATCATTTGAGTACTTTTTGCATTACTGACTCTTCATCAATGCCTGCATGTATAATTGCTTTCAAGTATGTTGCACACAGTGGTCAGTATTTGTGCATTTATCTAACCAGTATTGACTTTCTTCTCTGTGCTGGGAACAGATACACAACACACACAGACTTGCCAGCTTGGACTTTTCAGTCTAGTGGAAGGCTTGAATGCAGTGGTGTACTACTCACTTTCCCTGTCTCTCGGACAGAATACCTGATACCTGAAATTTAAAGGAGAGGAGGTTGATTGTGGCTAATGGTTTTAGCCCATGGTTGGCTGGTCTAAAGCAGAAACAGGATGGAATGGGTGCTTGGTAGACATGAAGGTGCTCAACCCATGGCAGCCCGGAAGAGAGAGTGAAGGAAGGATAAGAATACATCATTGCAGGTCTTGCCCCCAATGGACAGCACCCCCAAGATTCAGTCACCTTTCAAATACATGAGACATTTGGGAGACATTTTACATCAAAACCCTAACAAGGTCACAGCATTGTGTAACTAAAGGCTGTAACAGGTCTCATGAAAGAAGAGTGGAGAAGGCGAATCTGATGGAGGCTTGAGAGCAGGAAGGAGGGTGTCTTTGAAGAGATCATGTTTGAGTAGAAATCTGAAGGTTGAGTGTGAGTTTCACTGCCCTCCAGTCACCCTCCTCCCCTGGGCTTTATCGAGGGAACACCTGGACTTCAACAAGCTGTTTTCTTTTCCTTGCAGGAAGAATGGATGCCATGGAGACTGGGGGTATCTCAGCAAGAGGGTGTGAGAAGGGCTGACTCAGAGGATATGCACCTGTGTCAGGTGGGGGTGGCTAGGGAGTGCTTCAGAAAGCCAGGTGTTGCTATGGATAGGCTGCTGCCGGGGTTACTTATCTGATTTGGTTTCTTTAACAAATGTTCTCTGGAAGTGGGGCAAATTGGAGCCAGGCTAAAGCTGCAGTTGGTAGAAAAGCAGCCATATATATATGTGTGTGTGTATATATATGTATATATATA
>NW_022900951.1:15801463-15810554 GCF_012274545.1 Fukomys damarensis | reverse complement strand
TATGTATATATATATACACACACACACACACATATATATATGTATATATGTGTGTGTGTGTGCGCGTGATAATGTATATTATATATGTAAATATATATTAGTTTTTTGAGACTGGGTCTCGCTATGCAGTTCAGGCTGGCCTTGAACTCACAGCGATCCTCCTGCCTCAGCTTCCCGAGTGCTGGAATTATTGGCATGTATCACAATGCCCAGCTTTAGCAGCAGTTACTTGTTTTAGCCAGGAATGGGGATGTCTTGTCACATTTGTGGTTTGGACAAGGTTCATGTTTTGTCTGTTTTCAGACATGATTATGGTATGGCTTTGTCTGTATCTTGTTCCAGCCTAGTCACAGAGTGGGTCTTACCTAATATTGGTATTCTGAGGAAAATTATTTGTGTTCGGCAGCATATCCAGCCTGGGCAGCAGGACCACTGTCCTCTTTCCCTAAGTTAACTAAGAGATGAGATAGGTGAGCAAATACAAGCTCAAGGGTGAGGAGACTGGCTTTCTAGGTATGTTCTGTGGTTACTCATTATCAGCCAATGTAGCCTTTTGTTCAGTATTAGGCAAATGGACAACTGAAAAGCTATACCAGGGGAAGAGATATGGAGTAACACAGAGCAAACTGCTGAGAACTAGGAAGTCAGGCTTTTCATGGGAAAGATGCAACAGAGAAAAATACTGGAATCCTTTTGGTATTAGAGAAGGAGAGTTTCTAATACAGTAGTTCTCAGAGTATGGTCCCCTGGTATCACTTTAGAGATACAAAGTCTCTGGCCCCATCCCAGCATTAATCAGGAACTCTGGGGGAGGGGCCCAGAAATCTGCATCTTTAATAAGCCTTCTGTTGGGTAAATGGTGACAGTCCAGTAAATAACACAGCCAGCCTGAATTTGGGGATTCTGGGCAGGACCTGTGGAATAACTCCAGTCTAAGTCCAGTTTATTGAGCTGGGTCTTTTCTGGATAGGGTGGGGGGTGAGTGGGATGAACTTAGGTGTGTGTGAAGGCATGAGTTTGGGGGAGTGACAATGGCTGAGTGTGTGGCTACGGCAATGGGTGCTGTGACCTAGCAGGTGGGGCGGGGGTGCTGGGTCCTAGCAGAGTAGGCATTGTTCCTGAGCTGAGGGTCAGGGCTGCGGGAGGTAGGAAGGGGTTGTGATTGTTCTCAGAGCTCAGAAACTCAGGCAGTAGTGGGGACAGACGGGTCAGACCTACCACCCTCAGGGGGCCCTGATGCACAGTCAAGTGTAGAACCTCCTTGCCTGGAAGGTGAGTACTTGTGACTCACTGGAGTACACAGGCACTCTGCTCATAAACAAGATGCTGTTGTACGTGACTGTAACCTTAGAAAAGGAGAAGAATGTGGTCTTAGTTCAAAACAAACCTCTTATGGGATTATTAAGTCAGTACAATGTTAATTCTTTTCATGAACGCAGTCCAACTCAGGCCTCCAACACCTGGGCATTAGTCAGCTCCTCTGAGTTTTAGTCATTTGGATTTTTAATCAGAGTATTCCACAGGTCCTTCTATCATCTTTCTTTTCTCCCCATCCTTTAAAAAAGAAACTTAAAAATATATCATTAGCATTATCAGGATGTTTGATATTCATGATTTCCTATACCTGGAACCTGTATTTGTTCTTTGTTGTGTTTGTTTTTGATGATTGATTTTTTTCCTTTATTTAGCAATTTCTAGAGGTGCCCTAGGGATTAGTTTCTGACTGCTGCTTCAGCAAACTACCCCAAACTTAGTGGCTTGAGACATCACAAGTTTATAATTTATCACCAGGCTAAAATCAAAATGTCAGCAGGACTGCATTCCTTCAGGAGACTCAGGATTTCTTCCCTTGCAACCTGTCAGAGTTGGCTTGGAGTTTTTGGCTCCTGGCCTCTTCCTCCTTTTTTTTTTTTTTGGTTTTTTGAGACAGAGTCTCACTATGTAGTTGAGACTGACCTGGAACTCACTTTGTATCCCAGGCTGGTCTCAAACTCAAAGTGATCTTCCTGCCTCAGCCTTCTGAGTGCTGGGATTACAGGCATGCGCCGCCATGCCCAGCTTCTTCCTCCATTGTTAAAGTCAGCAATGGATGGTCAGATCTCTCTCACATCATGTCACTCTGACAATGACTCTTCTGCCCCTCTTCCATGTGTAAGACTCTTGTGCTGACATGGGGCCCACCTGAGTCATCCAGGATAATCATCTCCCTCTCTCAACTTATTAGCAGCCTTAGCAACCTTAACGTTCCTTTGCCATGTAACCTAACAAATTCACAAGTTCTGGGCATTAGGATATGGGCCTTTGGGATGTGGGGAGGCAACACTATCACACTGGCCTTTGGCTTTTTCCTGTGCTTATTAATAATTTTTAGTTATAATTATATTTAATATAGTACTGTGCTATAAATTATATAATATACATAATATATTTATAATTAATAATAACGAATAAGCCACCAGGTGGGTGTAGTGGTAGATGGCCATAATTCCAGTACTGTAGGAGGCTAAAGCAGGGAAGATTGCTAGTCTGAGCCAAACCTCAGTGATTTAGCAAGTTTCAAAAAAAAACAAAACAAAACAAAACAAAAATAAAAACCAAAATTCCAAAAAACTAAAATGGACTGGGGATTTAGCTCAGTACGAAGGCCCTGGGTTCAATTTCTAGTACTGGAAAAAGAAGCCATCTAATAGGGCCTATATTTAGCTTAGTGGTTCCGCCGCCTGCCTCATAAACACAAGGTCCCAAGTTTGATCCCTGGTACCAAAAAAAAAAAAAAAATAGCCATCTAATATAATTTGAATGTGTCCCCCAAAAGTTTCTGTGTGGGAAAGTTAACCCCCAGATTTATATATTAGTGGTATTCAGAGATGGGGCTTTGGGAGGAAAGTAGGGTTAGATGAGACCACAAAGCTTGTGCCTCCATGATGGCTTCAGTGGCTTTATAAGAGACCCGAGTAAGCTTACTTCCTCTGTCACGCCATGTGGTGCCCTCTGCCATGCTGGCACCATGCTCTTGGACTTCTCAGCCTCTAGAAATGTGAGCCAAATAAGCTCATATTCTTTATAAATTACCCAGTCTTCAGTATTTTATAATAGCAACAGCAGACAGACTAAGATATCACCTTAAAGTTATACCTTCCATTTCTTTTCTTTTTCTTTTTTTTCTTTGGTACTGGGGATTGACCTCAGGACCATGTGCTTATGAGAGAGGCAGGCAGTGGCACCACTGAGCTAAACCGCCGGCCCCATTTATTTATTTTTTTTCCTCTCTTTTCTCCTCAATACTCTGTTTCTTGAGATAGCCCCTCCCCCTCCCTCACTTTCACTGTGGAACCTGCCCAGCACTTACCTGGACCTCTGTCCTCTGGCACTGCCTTAATTGTGTTCCAGAAACTATGCTGAGGTAACTGATGAACAACTGATCTCCTAATCACAAAGTACATGATCTCAGATAGTCCTCAGCATCTTCGACTTAACTGGCTTTTGAGACTGTGAAGACTGGAACTCTTTTCTTGACTTCTGAGACATCTGTCCCTAGCCCAGGACCTACACAGCTGTAATCACCACAAAGGTAGGTCTGTTTGGTCGTTGTGTTTCTTGCCTGGCTTATGATGCACCTCAGATGAATATTGGTTGAGCTGATTGTTATTTATAACCTCAAAGCTCATGTGTGTTTTAAACACCTCAAACTGAGAATTTAGCAAACTGAGTCCAGCATTTTTCCTCCATAATTCCGGCCTTATGTTTTTTACCTTCCATCTCCTTGTGGGTATTACTGTCTTTCCTGTCACTCCCATAGCAGGTCCAATGCCTTGTCTCTTGTTCCTTCCCCTCTGCCTTCTCTTAGCCCCTTCCAATCTACAGTCAAGTCCCCACTATTTCTGGAATGGACCCCATGTGCCTACCCCTCTGCAAATGCATCAGAGCTTGAATGCCTTAGCGAAGTGTTGCTGAAACTTGGTGGCCACTCTGTTGCTTCTCCCATTCCATGCTTGTTCAGGCCTCTAAGCCTTTGGACATGTAATAGTTCCCTCCATGGGGAATGTATATAATTTTTGTCTTCATTGTAGTTTTCCTGTATTAGTTTCTATTGCTGCTGTAACAAATTAGAATAAAACTATTGATTTGAACCAATGCAAATGTGGTGTAATCTTACAGTTCTGGAAGTCAGAAGTTCAAAATGGGCTTTAGTGAGTCAATATCAATAGGCATGGGCGTAGCTGCGTTCTCCTGGAGGATTCCATTTCCTTGCCTTGTCCAGCTTCCAAAGGCTGCTTATGTTTCCTTGGCTTGTGATGGCATCATTTAGCTTCTGCCTCTGTCCTTGTCTCCATCTAAGTCTGACTTTCCTGCCTTCCTTTTGTGTGGATTATTGTGTTATTTTGAGCCCACGTGGTTAATCCAGTGTATTCGCCTCTTCTCAAGGGCCTTAATTTAATCACATCTTCAGAGCGCCTTTTGTCAGGTACGAGAATGCATAGGTTCTGGGAGTTAGGATGTGGACATTTTTGAGGACCTTTATGCGGCCTGAATTACCCCTTGTTCATTTTGTGAAGCCTGCTCCAAAGGTTGTAGTACCACACATCATCTTGAATGAAGTCTGTTATCTCCAACTGGGTCTCCCCGACTCCACTACCCTGGCTCATTGCCTGGTGTATACCAAGTGCCATATGTTATGAATGAGTAACCCTTTCACCTAAGTACAGTTACCATTTGCAATTCCGGAGACTACAGGCAGCCAGCAGTGTGTGTAAAATTGTGAAATCCCCTAGGCAGAGCATGTTGACAAGGTCTGTTTGCTGGCAGTTCACAGTGGTCTGTGCTGCGGTGGATGAGAAGGATAATACCTCATGTGCCATGCAGCTTAACTAAGAACTGCAAATTTTAAGATGGGAAATTCTCTCTGGCTGTAGTTCTCAACTGGGGATGACCCCTCCCCTGATAAAACATTTGGGAATGTCTGAGGGCACTTTTGGTTGTCCCAGCTGAGGTGGGTGTCAGTCTACTGGCATCCGTTGAGCAGAGGCCAAGGGTACTGCTAAACATCCTATGGTGCACAGAATCACCTACCAACAAAGAACTGCCTGGCATCAAATGGCCATGCTGAGATTAAGGAAGCCTGCTCCTGAGACACTTTGGAGGATCATTAACAGTCGGTTGGAGTTCAGTTTCCTTCATCAGATTTCATTCTGGAACATAGTTTTCTTCTGTAGCTTTATGTTCTGAGTGACCCTAGAGGTCACTGGAGAGCAGGACTCTTTGGACTCACTTTCACTATTTTGCTTTGAGTAGAAAGTGTCTTAACTGTTGCCTTCTCTCCTGACAATACCTGGGTCATTAATCTGTAGGGAGGCGAGGGCATTGGGCAGTGTTGCTAACCTTGCTCTAAACTTGCTTCTCACAATGTTTGGCTTCTGGAATGTTTTGCTTTCATGGTGGGCTGTGAGTCTGTCTGGTGACAGGTGATGAGTCCTTCTGTCGCTCACTTACCAGTCCCTGGAATTGAAGTGCTGGAAGGGGTCTTCGCAGTCATGGCCCATGCCTTCACATAATGAGACTGAGGCCCAGAGAGACGGCTACATGGTTCCCCAGCAGCGGGACCTGGCTGCCTTCCAATATGGAGGGACCAGCCCTGCCCAGCTACTTTAGGTGTTCAGTTAATGCCAGGGCCCTGCTTCCCCAGGGAGGCTCTTGTTCCAGCCTCTTTCTTTAGTACATTTTTAAAAACAGCTTTATTGAGATATATTATATACCATACAATTACTCATTTAAAGTATTCAGTTCAATGGTTTTTGATATATTACAGTATTAATTTTTAAAATTTTAGTAGACTATATGTAACAAAGTTTGCCATTTTAACCATTTGAAGTGTATAATTCAGTGATGCTAAGTGTATTCACAATGTTCTGCAGCTATCATCACTATTCAGTTCCAAAACTTTTATTTTTATTTTTATTTATTTATTTTGGTACCGGGGATCAAACTTGGGACCTTGCCACTTGTGAGGCAGGCAGCGGCACCACTGAACTAAAATCCCAGGCCCACCAAAACTTTTTTTTTGGTTTTTTTGAGACACGGTCTCACTATGTAGTTGAGACTGACCTGGAACTCACTATGTAGCCTAGGCTGGTCTCGAACTCACAGCGATCCTCCTGCCTCAGCCTCCCGAGTGCTGGGATTACAGGCATGCGCCACCACGCCTGGCAGAACTTTATTTTAGTCATCCCTTCCTAGTACGTTTCTAAGGTGAAGCTCAGAATCTTGTCCCTGGGGCTCCTGGCCCTGCTGGCTGAATTGGAGAAAATCGATCCTAGTTATAATTCCAAAGTAATATGGGAAAAGAAAAAGCTTGGTTTTGTTTCTGAAATGTTTTTGGCCCATGTTTCTTCTGGGAAGCACTTCATTTTTGCTTGTTCTGCAGGCACCTTCCCTTGTTACATACCATTCATCCCGTGGGGGTATTTTGGATTTACTTTTACATCCTGAAGCATTTGTGCATAGTTCTTGGGTAATTTCCTTGGCAATGACTGGGATTCGTTACAAATGTTTGAGTCATGGGAGAAAACACTGAAGTGCCACACTGACCCCTTGAATTCACCCATAGAGGCTTGATGGCGGTCCACATTTGTTACCTTAAATTCCTTCAGCTGGCAAAGGTTCGCTGGTCGATTATGAGCACTTGATTTTCTTTTTTTTCCTTCAATTTTTATTAGGTAGTACAGGCTGCAGTACATAATTATTACATTCCATGTGGGGATTTGGTACATGTACATAACACATCTTAATTCTTTTTTCATCCCCTTCCCTTCATCTCTGTCCCCTTTCCTTTTGCAAAAGATCTATCTCTCTATTTTCTATTATTTGTCTTGTTTACGTTTTGGGTTTTCAACTTGATCATAGGCAGTTCTGTAGCTTTCATTAGGGGCCACTCAAACAGAGCAAATTGTAACTGTTACATCTTACCTTAGTGATAAACTGTGCTTATATTTAGCCTTAGAACGAAAAACACTAATAAAAGTTGTGTGATACTTGTTCTAACTGAATGGTATTCAGTTGGCAAGAAAAGTCCAGAAGAAAGGTCTTTGCTTATTTCCTTCTGGTGGCCAGGGAAGTGACGGGATCACTGTGAGAGGCTAGTTTGTCCCCAGGTGTGGGGAACAGAATGGCAAGCTGCAGTGCGATCCAATTCCTAATGCTATTTCTTCCTATCTTGGGTTAAGTAGTATAAATATTTCAGTGTGCATTAATGACTCATTTTGCATAACAAATGTAGGTCCTTAAGCATGCTAGTACAGTAAATTACTCGCTTTAAACTTCAGTTTCTTCCCAGTCAGTATGTAAACATCAACCTTTGGTTGTATTTTTCTGGACTGTTCTAGACTTAGAAGACTTGGGACCATGTTCTAGGTCTGATCCTCTGGGGCTATACCAGTTTTATCTATCACCTGCCACCTCCCTGTGTGAAAAATCTAATTAGCTTAGTGTTCTGTCTAATTATTTCAACTAGTTTTTATTTTCATGCCTGTAGCTAGGTGGAGGTGCTTGAACCTTGTTTTGAATGAGGACTGAAAAGGTTTTTCTTGCTTTGCTTTTCCCTCTCCTTGGCCAGCTTCTTGGAGCTCCCATTTTGTCACTAGGCTCTTTCTGGAAGCTGCCCCTGTTTGCGCATTTTATGGGTTGACTTCTGCATCACTGATGGCGAACCTTTTAGGGTGTTTAACGATAGCAAACAGCCAGCTGCGGCATGAGTGCCATAGGTACGCCACCACTGTTCTAGATGCAGTTCATTTGACTTGAAAGGATTCATAAATGGGCTTTACCTTTCTCCTGTTTAGAGCAGCAAAACAAACCAAACGGCAGCAAAGAAGAACCTCCTTGCACTTGAACAAAAGATGGTAGTTTTTAACCACTTAATCAGCCCCCATTTCTTCTTTTTTTTTTTTTGGCAGGCACTCACTATGTTGCCAAGGCTGGTCTTGAACCTTTGGGCTCAAGTCAAGTGATCCTCCCACCTTCGAGTAGCTGAGACTAGAGATGCCTAGATTTAGTAAATTATTAGGTGGTGATTAGAGGTGGTAACCCAAATGCTCTCGATGAGCCCATCTGGGATACCTAAGGGAGCTTGGGCAGGGTATTTGTTAAGTGATGGTGATTTTGAGCTTAACTGCTGCCTTTGACCGCCAGAAAACAAATGAAAGTACTTGTAATTGGTGTTTGGAGGGGGGTAGGTGGGAATTGTTACCGATGGAAGAAAGAATTTGGAAGGGGGAAATGGTTCACACTATGCTCATCTGTTTGTTGGGCATAATGACTACACTGATTGCTTGAGAAATTTTAAAATTATGTTCTAAAGCTAGTTTTTGGAATAGATTATGTATCCACGAAATTCAAAATTCAAAAGACAAAAAACTGTTTACATTAAAAGATCCTTCCTCTCCTTGTCCTCCATCTATGCAGTCACCCTCCCCAGAGGCTGTGAATATTTTCTCAAGTTTTTCTTCAGGAGGTTTTCGTACATGTCTTAGTTTCCTTATTGCTGGAACACAATGCCTGACACCTACAATTTACAGGAGGAGAGTTTTATATCGACTCATGTTTTCAGTCCATGGTTGGCTGGTTCCAAGGCAGGATGGGTGTGGTGGCAGGGGCTAGTGGAGGAAGGCAGCTTACAGTGTGTTGGTCAGGAAGCAGAGAAAGAAGGGGGAGCTGGGGAGGGGGACACACCCTTCCAAGTCACTCCCCCAGTGACTCACCACCCTGACCAGGCCCCACCTCCCAGCAGCACACTGAGCTCACTAGTAGATGAATCTACCAAGTGAGCACAGCACTCTGTAATCCAACCACCTCTAAAAGCCCCACCTCTGTGCACATGAAAGTTTTGGAGGGCTTTTTTATTTCTGGTACTGGGGATCAAACTTAGGACCTTGTGCTAGCCAGGCAAGCCTGGCACCACTGAGTTACACCCCTGGTCCCCTTAAGGAGCATTTTTGATCTAAAACACAATACATATCCCAGAAGATAGGAATTTCTGTTAATTTTCCTTTCTCTCTCTCTCTCTTTTTTTTTTTTTTTTTTTTTTTTTGCACGGGTC
>NW_022900951.1:15796775-15801396 GCF_012274545.1 Fukomys damarensis | reverse complement strand
ATCGAACTCGAGACCTCATGCTAAGGCAAGCGATGGAACCACTGAGCTAAATCCCAGGCCCTTTTCCTTTCTTTTTTCAACCTCTTGATTAGTTGAGGATGAGTGACCTTCTGTCTCACTGGTGAATTTCTTCCCCCTGCTAATGTGCTTTGGAACTCTGCCTGGCTTTTACCCTTCTGATACTGTGTGCAAGGTGTAGCGCTGGGTATTGATGGAAGGCAAGCAGTGACTCCTGACCCGAAAGAGGGATGTTTAGTCAAGGCTGTGGAGGTTTCTTCTGCCACCCAGCATGCCCACTAAAGGAGCTGGCCCCTGAGGAGAGCCTGGAATCAGGGATAGGCAGCAGCCTAGCATACCCTCAGGCCACCTGTCCTCCCTGCTTCTGTCCCTGTTCTCTCTGTGCAACTTGTTCACAGGACATAATCACAGTTCCAGCCGCTTGAGTCAGCGCTGCTTCCAAATCCCCGGGCCTGGTGGAGTCAGCGCCCACCTCCATATGCCGTGGCTGCCCCATGTCCACACGGGGGAGGGGATGGAAGTGCCCCGTTCCGGTCCTCATGTCAGTGTTTAAGGCCTACTGAGTGGCAAGCAAGTGTTCGTGCCAGGGTGCATTATGACCTCAAAGAAGCCCTGACCTGGTGAGAAGGTGCGCTTGTGGGGCCGTGGCTGGAGTCCCAGGAGCACCTGTGCCCGTTGTCCTGGCGAAGGGGTGATTGGTGTGGGGCAGCTCTGGAGATGTCCACTTCACCCTCAGAGTCCCTTCCAGGGGCTTCTGAGAGGGAGGAATATCCATGCTTCTGAGTAATGGGATCAGTTTTTACTCTCAAGGGCCTGTGTTGTGTAACTGAGCTCAGTTTCTCCTTTTGGGCTGGCGGCACTTAAAAGTGTGGCTGTGCCTTTTGGGGCACTTGGGTGGGTTAATGATAGCACTCATGGGGAAGGGTACGGTTGTGACACTGTCTGGCTCTTTTAGGGAAACTGTGGGTTGGTAAGTGGAGGAAGAGATGACATTGTGAAAAACAGCCACTGCCTGGCGAGTTAACCCCTGAAGCCCTGATGTGCTCAGGGGAAGGGTGGGGTTCTTATTCCCCTGTCACCCCCTCACTCTCACGCCTTGCCTCTCTGTTTCTTCTCTCTCCCTACCACCTTTTCACCCCTCCACTGTCTCTGTTCTCATGCTGTCTCCGCCCTCTCCTCCTGTCCTCCTCCTGCATCTCCCCTATGCCCTGTGTCCCTCAGATCCTCTCTCCTCTCTCCTCTCTCCTCTGTCCCCTTCCACTCTTACCGTCCGTCCACACCCTTCCTCCCTACCATGCTTTCTCTCTTCCCCTTGCTGTCAGCCCGTCTCTTTTTAGCCCCCTCCCATTCCCTGTTCTTTATTTTCTACCTCCCCTTTCTCGGCTTTACCCTTCCCTTTTCTGCCCCTCACTCCTCTCCCATATCCCTCTCCTCCACAGTTCCTCTCCTCTCTTTTCTTTCCCCGTGCTCCTCCCTCTCCTCTCCTGCCGCTTCTCAGTCCCCTCTCAGCCCTCCTCTCTCCCTTCTCCCCTCTCGCCTACCCTTTGTATCTCCAGTGTCTTTCTTCCCTTAGTGCCTCTCTTTCTCCCTTTGCCCCAGCTCTCTCCCTTTTCTCCCCAATTCCCTCTACCTCGTGTGTCTCCTGCAGTCCCCTTCTTTCTCACCCCCTTCCATTGCTTCCTTTAAACACTCACCCACAGAGTATCGATTGCCCTGTGACTCAGATTCCCGACTGTCACTGCCACCTATTTTGCTCAGTAAAGATGAAAATATCACTTGTCCTGTACAGTGTAGGGTGAGAGGGCCATGAGAGAAAAGGACGAAGGAATGTGTGGTCCCCCTGGGGAAGAAGAAGCTTCTGGGGAGGAAGCACCCTGTATTACCACGTGCATTGCTTCCGCTATGAAGAGGTCAGGAGAACCCTGGAGAGGGGGTCTAGGATGAAGAGGCCACCACGGTTAATAGCTCACCGTGGCCCTAGTGGGGGAAGCTCCCTGCCAGTGAGAGCACCGGGGTTATAAACCTTTTGAGGGCCGTGTGGAGGGCTTCGTCCCAGACTGAGGAGATAGGTAGATTCTAGGACAATTTCTTACTCTAGCTCCAATATTCTGTAACATTAAAGAAATTTGTTGTTATAAATATGTAGTAGTCATATGACAGAATTTAGAAGTAAGAAGCAGGAGAATTTAAATCAACCACCCATGCAGTTCTTCAGGATAGCTCTTATCATTGTATGTTAGTGTATTTCTGTTTAGATTTTTTTATTATGTACTTATGGATATATGCATATGTATTTTAGACATATTGAAGATTAACCCTGGTCTTGAGTTCAGGTATAAGATTAGGGGATGCACAGTGAGAGGTAGCACTCACGGTTATGGTGTCTTCTCTGTATTTCTCACTTTCCTCCCTTCTTTTATTTCCATCATCTGACTAGAACTTCAGGAAACTTTTTTTCCTAGAATGATAGAAGAAACTGTGTTCTGAAGTGACTTCATATTTGACCAAGACGTGGGATCAAGTCCTGTGTTGACAAGGGAAAAGTTATAGGTCTAACAATCCCTTTGTGGTTTCTAGCTTGGCTTCATATCATCATCACAATCATACACTCCCCTACAATTTTTTTGCTTAAGCTGCATAGGGCACCAAATGCATGTGGTAAAAATCCCCGGGATCCAGGCTGGAAGAACCATCTCAAGGCCTTGCATTTTCATTGCATAAATTTTGTTAATGGACAGCATTGTGTAAAGTATTTGTTCCTCAGCCACTGAGAGTATGCCAAATATCAGCTCATGTACCTGGCAAAAAAATTAGTTGATCCAATACTGTTGTATATTGGAATTCATTTAAATTCTACAAGTGTTTGTTGAGTGCCTGTTGAGTGTAAGATCTGATAACTAGAGGAACTCAAAGATATCTTTGCTGAGTGATAAATTTTACTTAACTTTCATTTCCTGAACAGGAGGAGATTGTGGTGTGGTCATTTCAGGAACCACACAGTGAAACAAGCAGCTAAACCAGAGGATCTTTGAGCAAGTTCTCTTTATCCAGAAAGAAGGTATATATTTCAGGAACATGCATCAAGTTAGAAGACAGCTTTCTGAGCTATAACAATGTCCATGTCAGTCTCTGGAACTTCTTCCTCACTCGTGGTTTAGTGAAAAACAAAATAGGTTTTCTCAAACAATACCGAATTTCCCCTCATGAAGAAGATATTTCCCAAGAATCCATGTTTTGCCTTACTCTTTTAAATGTTTATTAGCTTTTTTAAATTTTCTTTTTATTGCAGTATATAATTATTTCCCTAAATCATTTTGAAGTGTGCAGTTCAGTGGCATTAAGTACATTCACATTGTTGGGCAACCATCAACACCATTCATCTTCAGAAGTTTCTCATCTTTGTCAACTGAAGCTCCTTCCAAATTCCTGGCAGCTACTGCTCTGCTTCTGGTCTCTGCATTTGATTAACTCCTTCATATAGGTAGAATCATGCAGTATTTGTCTTTTTGTGCCTAGCTTATTTCACTAAGCATAATGTCTTCAAAGGTCATCCATATGGTAGCAAGTGTCAGAATTTCCTTCCTTTTTAATTGCCTTAAATTATATGATAATAATGCACTTGAAAATAAGGCATTCAACACAGACACACCTACTTTTGCTTTTAGATCATTTGCAAGTGTAATCCTGGAATGAATTCACAAGTTAAGTGTAAATGAACCCACTGACATTCTAATCAGCACTGATGGAGACATGATGGCGTGCTCCAGAAATGAAGTTGTTGCTTGGAGCTATGACAGCACACACTGCTTGCTTCGGTGTAGTCTTTTGTGTTCTCCCATTTCTCATTGTTCAAACCACTGGGAGAATCCTTCCTTCATTCACTTCTCTCAGAGGCCTTTTCATCTGCTAGACATTCCACACAGTTCTGAAAGCTGTAAGATACGTGATACTATGTGTATAGCATCAAGGATAATTATGAAATGTCTAATTGTGAACCTAATCCTTGGCGTAAGAACTAAAACCGTTAGCTCCATCCTCTCTCTCACTCTTCCCTGGAGCAAACAACGCCCATAAGTCTTCTTAAAAATTACCCCCCCTGGGGGGCTGGGGATTTAGCTCAGTGGTTCTGCCACCTGCCTCACAAGCACAAGGTCGTGAGTTCAATCCCTGGTACCCCCCAAAAAAATTACCTTTCCCCTTTTGTGGTACTGGAGATCAAACCCAGGACCTCATTCGTGCTAGGCAAGCACTCTCCCATTGAGCTACATTCCCAGTCCTTTTTTATGTTTTATTTTGAGACAGGGTCTCGCTGAATAACCCAGGCTGGTCTCAAACTTGTTGTCCTCCTACCTTACCTTCCTGAGTAGCTGGGATTATAGGCTTGTGCCACCACACACAACTTTCCCTTCTTTTCTTAAATAGTTTTTTCATTTCCATATGTATCTCTTAAAAACGTATTGTCAGGTTTTGCTTGGTTTTAGTTTTATAAAACGGGACATGGGTGTGGTGGCGCATTCCTATAATCTCAGCACTCAGGGAGGCTCAGGCAGGAGATCAAAAGTCCAGCCTGGGCAATTTAGAGACTTGGGGAAACTATCTCCAC
>NW_022900951.1:15767488-15796723 GCF_012274545.1 Fukomys damarensis | reverse complement strand
TCTCTCTCTCTCTCTCTCTCTCTCTCTCTCTCTCTCTCAGAGTAGGAAAAATTTATTGAGGGAAAGAAAGCTTCTGTCTAAAAGAGACAGAAGGGGGACTGGAAGATGGTTTGCCTGCTCTCCCTAATTTTCAAAGATGTTTTATGCAGCAAAGCCATGTGGTGAGGCGGGTACAAACTGGGACAAAACTGTAAGATCCAATGGAAAATTACAAGGTGGGCATGAGGTGGGGCAAAACCATGACCAACGAATAAGATTACAAGTACAGTAACCCAGGTAATGTTGATTAAATGGGGGTCAAGTGGGGGAGCAAGTCACGTAGCAATAAGGGTGGGGGTCAGGGATATTTCTGGGAAAGGCTGGGTTAACACCTTGGCCTCTCACCCAAGAGACCCTATCTCAAAACCAAAACAAAACAAAACAAAAGTTCTAGGGGTGTAGCTCAGTGCTAAGGCCTTGGATTTAATCCCCAGTACCCAACAAAATAAAATAAAACAAAACAAAATCTCAACAATAAAACATGACAAAAAACTAGAATAGAAACTGCACAGATGTGACTTGCTTATTGCCTCTAATTTTGCAATCATTTATTTTTCCTGTCTTGTATTCCATTATTAGAATACTGTATGTGGTTTTGTATTTGTCTTTTCTCTCACTAATGGACTTTTGCATTGCTTCCAGTTTTTTCTTACCAGAACAGACTTCCTATTACCATTTTAGTTTTCATACCAGAGAAACTATTCAGTATTTACACATGTGTGACTTATTTATTTCACTTAGTATATCCTCAAAATGTATCCATTTTCCTATGAATGAATCTACTTTCTCATTCTTTTTTTTTCCAGCTTTAATTGAGTTTATTGGTACATTTTAGGGATACAGTACAGTTACATTCATTGTTGGGATATTGTACCTCTACATGACAAGTCTTGATTCTCATTTTTTCCCCTTACCCCTGCTATTCCATTTTATAGAAAAAAACATTTTAGAAAATGTCTCTGGTACATGCATAAACTATATTTTTTGAAGGTGAATAACAAGGAATGGTTTTGCTGGGTTTCAAGTTGCTGGATTTACAAAGTGGTTGTAATCAGCATATGTTCTTGACAGATAAATGAACTAAATAGTGAAGAAGATAATATATTCATGGAAGGAGAGAGTATATGAATATTCAGCTTCAGAAGAGAATGCTTAATTGATTTTCAAAGTGTGCATTCCCAGAGTATAAACATTTTTCTTGCTCTCATTCCCCCATATACATGGTATCCCAGATGTAGCCTAAACTTCTGCTACAGAGACCCCAATATAGCATAGCTACCTACTTCCTGCTCACGTTATGGTTTGCTGATCACTGGACTTTTGAGGTTGACCAAATTGCTTTGCCGTATAAGGTTGTGGGGGACCTTGGTCCTTCTCTGTTGTTGGCATTGTTGAGGGTAGCTCCCTAAGGCCCACCTTCCAGTCCACAGCAGCTTCTCTTTGATAAGGAAACTGCTCACCTTCCCTAGCTATGCCCCATGGCAGAAAAATAGCTATAGCCTCACACTCAGCTGCAGAGGAGTCTGAGAAAATGCTATCTCAGTGCCCAAAAGCACTCAGGGTAAGGGAGTATTGTTGCTCTAACAAATTACCATAAGCTTAATGGTTTAAAACAACACAAATTTATCTTAAAGCTCTGGAGGTCAGAAGTTTCAGATGGGTTGGCAGTGCTGAGTCCTTTCCGGAGACTGGGGGGCAATCTTTTGCATTACCTTTTCTGTCTTCTAGAGGCCACTTGTGTTCCTTGGTTCAAAGCCTTTTTTCACAACACTCTGACCTCTGTTTCCTTTATCACATCTTCCTTTTCTGGTTGTCCTCTCTGTTGCTTCTGTCATTGAATATCCCTGTGATCATGTTGGGTCCACCCAGTTAATCCAGGATATTCTCATCCTAAGATCCTTAACCTGCAAAGTCCCCTTTGCCATGTGAAATAAAATATTCCCAGGTTCTAGGAATTAGGATGTGGACATATGGGGTGGGGGTCATTCTGTCTACTCTAAGGGGGCATTATATTTCTAAAAAGAGGAAGGGGGAAAGTGAGTACTGGAGACACTTATCAGTCTCTGCTATGCCACATGACTACATTTTTGTGATTTTATGGCTGTGGATATGTGTTAAAAAGTTATTGTCAGAGCTGGCTGAAGACAAGACTTTGTTTTCTGATACTTTGTCATTCTTGGGTTTAAATGTCTGAATAATCCCAATAGCAAATTGCATTTTTGAGGTCTACATCCTTTCTGCCTAGTGACATTTTCACCCACGGGTCTCGCTTGGCACCTTCCTCTTGTGAAAGGCATTTCCAACAGTTCTACTCATGGTTTCCTCAGAGAATCATAACAAGCAACCAACATTGCTATGATTAAATGACATAGTATGTATTAAGATCCTGGCACCTGGTAGGGTCTCAAATGTGTTACAAATACACAGGAACAACACAAACCCACACTTGCACACTGAGGCCAGGGACCCCCATGTGTGTGCAGAGCCCTCATCAGACATTTTGTGCATACAGTGGCT
Source organism: Fukomys damarensis (assembly GCF_012274545.1). Lineage (NCBI taxonomy): Eukaryota > Metazoa > Chordata > Mammalia > Rodentia > Bathyergidae > Fukomys > Fukomys damarensis. The sequence continues at coordinate 15,794,167 of NW_022900951.1, read as the reverse complement.
ACGCTAATGCCTCTATTTTAGTACCTTTAGGTCCTTCAGCTGGTATGCTTGTGTGTGTGTGTGTGTCTGCGCGCATGTGGGGAGGGAGAGAGTGTGAGCACACTTTTTTGGTGTATGTTATGGACTGAATGTTTGTGTGACTCCCAGATTCATTCATGTGTTGAAATCCTAATCCTATTGAGAGGTGGGGTCTTTAGGAGTTAAATGCAGGTCCATGCTCCTTGAGGCACTTTGATTTAGCAATCTTTATTTTTTCTTCTGCCTTTAATTGCCTCCTTCTGATAATAGGAAGCTAAATCAATAACTTATCAAATTTATGTGCGCCCAATTTTGTATGTGAGGTAGGACAGACTCTGTGACAATGACTTAGGAGTCTCTAGTGGCCAGCTGGACTCATTCAGCTCTAGCAGCACCACCCTTGGCACTGTCCCATGGTGCCTCAGGGCTCCTTTAGCCTTTGCTTCATCCTTTCCCTCCATGCTGTCCTAGGCCCTGTCTTGAGAAGCCTTGGTTCCTCAGCCTGGAGCTGGTGAAGTCTTGTTCTTCAGAGGTGGAGGAGAATAGCATGCTTGACAAATAATTCATGCAAGCTGCAGGTGAAGTTTTGCTTTCCTAAAGTTTAATAGTTATGCACAGGGTATGAGTTATTTATTTGTGAGGGGGATAATGAGATACCATATTTACCTTTGCTTTACCTGGACTGCTAGAAAATGGAAGACTATTGGATTTGTCATAGCCATTTGACATCATTCCCATTCCCTCCCCCTCTTTCCCTCTGCGTCCCTAAGTCATATGATCCCAGAAGCACAGAAGAAGGGTCACTACTTGAGGAGAAGGTCTGTGTTAGTTCGAGCAGCCCCACCATGGACTGCAAGGACCCTCAGAGTAGTGCTCTGTGAACATTACTTCTTCCAGTGCCCAGGCGGAGACCATGGCTTTTTCCTCCATGTGGGTGTACCTGCACCTGGCACAATGTCCCACCTGGAATGGGCAGCAGAAGAAAAATATTTGTCGAGTGAGTGAAAACAACATATGAATCTAAAACCAGAGTCTCATTTCCACAAACCAGGCCAGAAGTCAGAATTCGATGGTGTCTCTCACTCACATCTGCTCAAATGCTCATGGCACACCGTCTGTTGCTGTGAGGCGTGTTTACACGGTTGGAAGTCTTTTTGAAAGACCTAAGAGAAGCAGGTAAAATGATTAGTGATACCATCTAGAGGAGGATTTTGGCAACACAACTGCATTTGTGCCCAGACCTCTTGTATTCTACGTAGGAGAATCTTTCTGTGGCCCTTGATTATTAACAGAAATTTCTTTTGTATTGACCTTGTAAAGAGAAGACCAGTTAGTGATTGGCCTCCTGTAAAGCATTGACTCTTTTGTTGGGGAAGCTGATGGGGTAGCTTAGTTTTCTGTCTCTGCTCTAGTTTTTCTGCCATGGCTCCACCACAGAAGAGGTCTTCTTTATCTCTCTTAGTTGTGGTCAGCTTGCCACACTTCCTCCTGGGTATGTAACGAGGCATGTTTATGTGCCCTGGTTGTGCACGGTAGATTTGAGAGAAAGGAGCCAGAGAGCTTATTTCTGCAGAGCTCTCATCCTGCATTTTAGGGAAGTGTCACTGGCTGGTCCCTTGTATACTCCACTAGAGATGTTTTTCTTTTTTTACCACTTGATGTACTTTAACTTTATCCTGAACCAGTCCCTAGTGTTTCCTTCAAGATTCTTTTTTTTCTCTCTAGGGAGCAATTGCTTAGGAAATATCCTCCTGTCAAAACATAAAGTCTTTCATATCATAAATTGGTACGGAAACTCCTCCATCATCTGGCTTTAATATTTGAACCACCACTAATGGCTAAGGCGTTGCAGCATGATGCCAAGCCCCTTTGGAGGCCTGTTGGGCTCACTGGAGTGTCTGCTGTCTGCTTCCGTTGGTGTGTGTACACTGATTTGGAGACCTCCCCATGGATTGCAGGCCGTTCAATCTTTGAATGTTCTCACACTGTAGAATTGTAGGAGCTAAATGCCAATTCATAGGTAACCAAGGCTTGCTAAAAATAGTTTCAATGGCCCCACTGTTTCGGCATTAGAAATCGTCCCTCTCTACTTTTAGGCCAGCTGTTGTTCTCCCTAACTAGCTGATTAAGACCTTTGTCAGTTGGACACTGTTAGAGTTTGAAGCTTCACTCCCAGCTGGTTGGAAGAAGAATCCAAATCAGTTGCAATAAGAGTGCTGACCTCCACATGGCTGCCTTTTCCCTCTGTTTAAGGAGGATTCTGTTGCACTGTGGATTTAGGGTATTCATCACAAGAAAAATATGTTGAGAAGTATAGATTCTGGCTCTTTGTGAGTTTATGGAACTAGTCAAATTAATAGCCGCAAAATTGATTGCATAAAATAACTTTGGGGGTGTTGATGAACCACACTGAGGCTCAGACCCACGCATTGTGAGCTTTGGGTGGTCTGAAATGGAGATTGACATCACCATACTTAGTTGCAAATTGGTACATTAAATGATAAGTAAGAATAGGCTTACCTTCCATTGCTCATTTCATAAGTAATAATCTCATTTTACTATCCGCATTCTTGCCCACCTTTGGTTACAGAAATAACTCTGAGTGGGTTTTCTTTTTAAAGATCTGTGTCAAGCAGATACCTCATAAAAATGGCACAGGCAAAGTGTTCTATTTAGAGCTTGTCCTGTGACACAAAACCATGTGTGTTTTCGGTCATTGGATGCTGGTTTCTTTGGGGGTAAGTGCTAAGGCAGTGGTGGCCCATAGCTTGTGGCAGGGAGTGGGGTTTTCAGGGAATGCAACCCGAAGGTGCTGTTGATTTTGCATAGATACTTTTACTTAAGTAAGAATCACTTATTCATTAGACCTGAAGTAAGCCACTGCAGCATTTGATAACCAGATGTATGCGTTTCCTGTTGCTGCCCTAACAGCTTACCTCAAAATTAGTGGTTTAAAGCAGTGCAAGTTTATGGTCTCTCCGTTTCGTAGGTCAGAGTCTGACATGGGTCTAATATCACTGGGCTAATATCAAGGGGTCAGTAGGGCTGTAGTCATTTTCTGGAAACTCTAGGGAAAATCTTGTTCCCTCATTTTCTCCAGTTTCTACAGACTTCACATTCCTTGGCTCTATTTTCAAAGCAGGTCAAGTCCTTCTCACATCTCATCACTCTTGCCTGCTCTTTCAATGCCCCTCTCCTTCTGAGGACTCTGGTGCTTATGTTGGGTCCCCTTGGACAATCCAGACTAATCTCCCTGTTTTAAGGTCAGCTGATTAGCAATCTTAATTCCATTTGCAACCTTAATTCCCTTTTCCCAGGTCTTTAGAGAGAGGTTCCTGGGATATCTTTGGGAGTGTGTTAGTCCCATAGTAGGGACTTTATTTTTCTAGATCTCCATATCACATAGGGCTAAATGGGCAGTCATTTTGGTAGCAGCTTATGTGGAGGACAGCTTCCATTTTTTGAGCATTTCAGGAAGTTGATGAGGATGTTTCTCTTAGATTTGTGGGCTACGATCTTACTTCTCTGCACGGCCATCCTGGAGTTTTGATCACTGCAGCTGGGACTTCTAGAAGGCTACCCACCAGCCTGAGGCTGCTGGGCATCTAGTTAAAGGGTAGGGAAGAGTCAGGATGACTGGTCACAGCTGGGCCAAGCAGTAAGCCAGGAATGAGGAAGCAGTGGGATGAGAAGAGGAAATGACAGACAAGTCTGCCCCTTGGGAGGAAGAAAATAGAAGATGGGGTTGATTACCTCTCCCCCCCCCCAGAAAATAAAAACGGGCCTTTTTTTGTTTTTTGAGCTTTTGATAGATTCTACTGTTGAGGCACTGTGGAGACTCTGGGCTGAATAAATTGGTCACTCTTTGGAACCCTGTACTCTCTTGCCATTAAAAACTTGAGAGCTTCAGTGGGATTACTTGTTTCACCAGGGGCTTGCCATTGTTCAAACAGCTGTCTCCAGAGGGAGCAGCAGCCCAGCTGGTGACCTTGTCCCAGGAGGTCTCTGGGGAATGTAAACCGGTCTGGCATATACTCACAGAGCCTTAAACATGTTCTCGGAATGCTAAGAAATGATCTTTTGCGAACTGACCTACACTGGCTTGGGCTTTGAAGAACTGTCAAGTTCTTTTGGGAAATCGTTAGGTGGGGATTTTGTGTGTCATTTTCCACAGTCACACGGCCAGGGTTATTTGACAGCGAAAACAAGTCCAGCCCTGATTCAGCCACTCCTTCAGACACTTGTCAGCAAGCAGGCACAGGGAGAGTCCTGCAGCCTGTTCTGTAAGCACATGAAGGCCCTTGCAGGAAAGGCCTTCAAGGCAGAGCCAGGTATGCACTCCAGTATTCCAGTGGTGGGATTCAGCCACCTCCTTCTGGGGGTGAGGGGAGAGCCCAGGGCCTGCTTTTTTTCATGGCCAACCACTGGGCCCCCTCACAGTCCTGGGCCCTGTTTCTGAATCTTTCTAAATTCCTCCATGTGGGTCAAGCAAGGCTGAAGATGGCAGCATAATACACACTTTCATTCAATCCATGGAGAAAGACTGAATGTTAATTAACCGACTCTGGTGCATATGGACTCTAGTCTTTCAAAGACTGATCCACTGTCAGTGGGATGTTTTTTTCTGATCTGGGTACTTTAGGTGACCATCTCTAGGGTGAAGATTAGAGATAACTAATACACAACTCTTTCATTGTCTATTGTTTTTTAAAGCATGAGTTGGTTTTAAATTTTTAAGCATTTTATTCTGAACAGACCTTAGATGGAAAAGATACAGAAATGGTATAAAGAGTTTCCACATTCTCTTCACATGGTTTCCTCCAATGCTAATATCTTACACGATCACAATACTATTATTAGAGTCAGGAAAACAACATTGGCATAATACTCTTTACTATACACAGGTCTTATTTAATGTCATCAGTTTTTCCAGGATCCTATCCAGGACACCACATTACATTAGTTGTCATTTCTCCCTACTCTCCTGTAGTCCATGATAGTTACTCCATCTTTCCTTGATTTTCATGACACGATAGCTTTGAAGAATATTGAGTGGTTATTTTGTTGACTCTTCCTCAAATTGGGGTTTCTCTTGATTGGACTGAGGTTGCACATTTTTAAACTTGTGACAAAATACACATGACCAAATGTGATGCTGAGTATAGAACCTGGGGCCTTGGGCATGCTAGACAAGCACTGTACCACTGACCTACATCCTCAGCACTTTTTAAGCTTTTATTTTTAGACAGTTGCCCAGAATGGACTTGAACTTGAGATCCTCCTAACCCAGCCTCCTGAGTAGTGGGATTATAGATGGGTACTACCATACTTAGCTTGTGTGAGCCATTTTTTATAAGGTTACATTTCAGTGACATGAAATACATTTACAAAGTATACCACTACTACTAGAACTTTTGCTGCACCCTAAACAGAAACTCTGTGCTCGTTAAGCAATTACTGTCCATTTCCCCTTCTCTCCAGCCCCTGGTCACGACCATTCTACTTCCTGCCTCTGTGGTTTTTCCCTATTTTAGGTCCCTCATGTACAGTGTTTTCCCTTTTGCATCTGGCTTCTTTGACTTAGCTTTCAAGGCTCATCTGTGTTGTCCCATGTGTCAGGACCTCCTTCCTTTTTAAGGCTGAATAATGGGCCTTATGTATGAATAGACCCGTTTTGTTTATCTGTTCCTCTTAATGGACGCTGGGGTTCCTTCCCCTTTGCCTTTGTGAATAATGCTCCTCTGAACGGGTGTGTAAGTCACTGGTTCACATTTTCAAAAGGAACTTGGGGAAGCTGGAGAAGATAGTTTGGAAAGGCAGGAAAAGGCAGCTTTCCCATCCCATCCTCTTCGACAGGAGAGGGAAATTTCAGTGGGGGTGGACCAGGGAGGTGGAAGGGTTGTCACTGACAGGTGTCAGATGGTTGAGAGGCCAAGGAGAAAAGGAGCCCAGTTTTTCACGCTTGCTCAAAACTGCTACCACTGGGAGAAGGCCTAGAAGGTGCAAAGCAAACCTACAGGCTAGAGTTCAAGGCTAGGAACCAGCAGGACACCAGCAGCTGGACAACCAGCTGACTGCCGCAGCTAAGGCAGCTTACTTGGCACCACCCACAGCTGGGCAGGAGGGAACAGGCACAGGTTGGGTTGGAAATTAAGGTATCTCTTTCTGGTGTTTTTCAAATTTTGGTGGCTATATCTGCCAGTAAGAAATACATTTTACATTGCAACCTGGAGTACACACACACATCGTTAGTTGTTCTTGAAATAGTAATTTCACAGCAAACATTTTCTATCCAATTTTGTTCCTAGAAAAAAATGCCTCTTGTGACCTGGGTTGCCCTTGGCTTGAAAACACAGTGCTGTATAGAGTTCTTTCTGCTGGTTATTTTTCTTTCTGTCTAGTTTTTGTCCCCCTCCAGGTATAAAATGTAAACCATGTAATTGATAGGCACTGATGCCTTAGCTTTCTGTAGGTCCTTACCTTGTATTTTTCTTGATCCTAGTTATTCATATACTTTTGTTTTTCTGCATGGATTTTTGGATCAAGGTCTGGACTATATGATTTTATTTTACTTTTATGATTCTCCAATTCATTTTTCTGATATTTGTTTTGGATTATCTAGGAAGCACCTAATCCCTTTAAAAATGTGTCATAGTCACAAAACTAGAATTCAAGGAATTTTATTGGTATTAGTGTAGAGGGAAAGTGTCTTTTTTTTTTTTTTAATTGTTTTTGGTACTGGGGATCGAACTTGGGACCTTGTGCTTGCGAGGCAGATGGCAGAACCACTGAGCTAAATCCCCGGCCTGGGAAGGTGTCATTTTTAAATAGGGAGTTTTTTACTTGTATTTTTATTTTCTAAAATTCCACTATTAACGCAGATGTTTTTAAAGAGACAGATCTTGCTGTGTTGCCCACGTTGGCCTTGAACACCTTCTTCTTACGTCAGCCTTCCAAGTGGCTGGGATTACAGGCGTGTACCACCGTAACTGGCCTTTTGAAGACATTTTAATTTCACCACAGGGATATCATGTGGTCTCTGTCTGTCCACCCCCACTTCCCACCCTCACCCCCACCCCAAGAATCAAACCCGGGTCCTTGCACTCACTAAGCATCGCTCTGCCATTGGGCTACATGTCTAGACCCCAGTAATGTCTCTCAGCAAAGCTTCCTGCTCGTATTTCCCTGCCTCAGCTCACCTTGCCGTTCCTGTACTTGGTTCACTGCATCTGCCAGCTGCCCTACCACCTGCAGTCTCTGCCCGCAATACTTCCTGCCCCCGAACACCTTCAGTAAACAAGTGTTTATGGTTGTATTTCCCTAGCTCTGGGTTCACTCCCAATCCTTCCCCATAATGAAGTCTCTTGAGCTTGCATCAAGGAGAGAGTCCCTCCTTGCCAATTGCTTAGTTTACCCCATCTTTCACTGGAGGTTAGGAGGCTCTGAGAGAAGACCGTCTGATGCAGGTGCACCTTTTCAGAGGCAATCTAGACAAGAGACAACCATTTAGAATCATATGTGTTCATTTTTAAGTGAGTTCTTCACCAAGCAAAGGAACAAAAATTATTAGTCCCAGGGAAAAAGATATTTGCAATGGAAAAGAAACATAATCTTAGCATACCATGTGGCTAGGCTTTCAAGACTGTGAAGTCATAATGATATAAAAATCTATTCACTTTCCAGGGGTGCCTAAACACAGTACCATAGACTGGGTGGCTTCAGCAGCAGAAATGTGTTGTCTCAGAGTCCTGGAGGCTAGAAGTCCAGCATGGAGGTTTTGAAGGAGTTGCTTCCTCCCAAGGGCTGTGAGGGAGGATCAGTTGCAGTTCTCTCTCTGTTTGTCTCTTCATTTGTCCTCTATGTCTGCTCGGTGTCTAGATTTTTCCTTTTTAAAAGGACACCAGTCATTTTGGATTAGGGACCACCTTAAGGACCTTATCTTAAGTAATTACAGCTATAATAACCCTGTTTTCAAGTAAGGCCACATTCTGTGGCACTGGGGATTAGAACATGGGAATTTGAGGAAGAGACAGTTCAACCCATAACGATATTGAACACTGATTTTAGCAGAACCGATACACCTATACTAGGGGAGCTGGAGAGGATAGGTAAAACACAAGCACTATGTGCAGCGAGTGGGAGAGGAGAGCAGACCTCATTGCCCATGTGGGGAGACCAGGAAAAAAATACCCAAGAGAGAAAATGTCCAGGTGAAGCAGTGCTAGCATCTTATTTAGAAACATGGAAGCAAATACCACATACAATAAACATACTTTAAATAGTCAACTAAAAAAGGTGTAAATAGTTGCCGCAGTGGAGGGACAATTCGGGGAGGGTGGGAGAATGCTCTTCTTCATAACAAACCTTTACAGCATTTGAATGCTTAAGAAGGTGCAAGGGTGACTTGGGTGACATGGACTTGCATTGTTTATGCAGCCTGTGCTGAGCTACACTTGCCTTCATTTGAGTTGAGAAAAGGAAGCAGGGGCTTTGCCATTAAAGATCACTGCTGACAAGAATCGAAGTCTTGGGCTTTCTGAGACCTGCTAGTGTTTCATTCTGAAAAACTCTAATAGTTACTTTTTAGCTCCTTATACAGGAGCTCTATTAACACATCAAAAGTGTTTTTTGGGGGGGTGGGAGTAGTGGTGGTGTAGTTTATTGCACTTTAAAACTTCTTCAGAAGATGTGTAGTTTCTTTCCTGTGTGGCAGTTATTGATTTAGTAGTGAGCTAGAAGAATATGACAGGAACTGTCACTAAACTGCTCTGAAATTAATTTTATTTTGGTTACAGGTAATTGTTTCGTGTCTGTTTCTGTGGGGAGCAGTGGTGATAGATTACATTTCCTCTTTGCCAAAAGCTTCCCTCTTGTCTGTGCAAACCCCATTCTCCTTCCATGTTCCTGTGATGTGATGGGGCCAATGCTGAAAGCCCAAGTGGGCACTTCTGTCTGCAGAAAGCCCCAGTGCCTCCTGCTGATGGTAAATCGCTTGTGGAATGTGATCATCTGTTAAGTAGCTGGTGGAATGAATGTACTAGGCCATCTGTGGAAATAATTAAAGAAAAAGTTTGGCATAAGAGCAGACCAGGAAAGTTAAAAAAATACTTTGTGGCACACAGTCCAATTAAAATAGCACTAGTTGTTAGAAATTAATGTTTGCACCATCAGTGTGCATGCTAAAATGATAAAAATGGAGCTCAACTACAATGTATGGGATATCATTCAACGTATATGCAAGTGATTATATATATGCCTTGTGTGCCTAGCACTGTGTCAGATGTAATAAAAAATATGGTACCTGGTCACTTCTTTTAAGGGATTTAAATCTGACTTGGGGTCCAGGGATTTAGCTCAGTGGTTCTGCCACCTGCCTCACAGCGCAAGGTCCTGAGTTCATTGCCTAGTACAAAAAAAAAAAAAAATCAATCTGACTTGGTGTTATAGGACACAGAATGTACGCTGTGATAAAAGTGTTAACAGTTTAAGATGGATTGGCATATTAAAGGCCCGATCTGGCTACCAATTATTATTATTGTTATGAAACACAGCTATGCTCATCGATATGTGTGTTGTATTGTTTGTGGCTGTTTATCGCTGTAACAGCAGAGTTGAGTAGTTGCAGCAGACTATATGGTCCACAAAGCCTAAAATATTTACTCTCTAGCTCTTTAAGAAAAAGTTTACCACGCCTGGTCTAAGACAATAATTATAAAGTTTTACAAAGCACTGTAGGATAAGGAAAAGTGATTTAGTAAATGCCCTAGTTACTAAGTGTGAGAGTGTAATGATGGGTGGTCTGAGAAGGGCTTTGTTGACTTCAAACCTTGAAGAAGGAAGGCATTTTATGATGTTGTGAGGTGGTCAGTGACAAACCAGTTCCAGATTGTGGAGATCTTTGAGTTCCAAGATTGAGGCTAGGAGCTTTCTACAAGCACGTGTCATGTGTCAAAGGCAACATTCATGTGTGTGATCAATATTCGTTATGTGACTGAGCTCCCTGGGACGTTGACATACCTTGTGGTCCATTGCCCAGCTTGTTTGTGCTAGTTCTAGGTGCGTTTGAAGAAGTATCTGTCATTTCCAGGACGGGTCTAACCTGGAGATCCTCTGAAGACTGCTAACACCAAGAGACTTGGATGGATAGGCAGCCTCCTGGTCCAGGGGGACAGTTTTCTGGGGAGGTTTTTGAGAAGGAAATTCTAGAAAGGAATGCGGTGCAGTTGAGAATTGGTGGGGGGAAGGAAGGAGGAGACTCCCCCCTTTCCTTGGCTATTGCACTGCCTCTTCCTTTTAGGGCTTCTGTGCTTTCTCCATTTTGTTTGAGTCCACAGAGTTGCCTGCACACACATAGGCTGTGCTCCCACTCTCCGGATTGCCAGTCTTGTGCAGTTTGGTGGGCAGCATAATGTTTTTACCTGCCACTCCTTGCTGTGCCTCCCAGTTTGTATTCTGCTGTCCAGACCCCCGTCAGGCACTGTGCTTCCTCAGTCTTCCTAAGTCAGTTGCTAGAAGCCACAGAGCTCTGCTCAGAATTCTTTCCCTTTTATCTGAACAGCCCCAGGGTGCCCATGCATTGCTCATCTCTGGCCCTGCAATGGGCTAGGTAGGGCAGTGAAGGTGGGCCACTGGGCTGTTACCTGTGCTGCTGGGTCCTCACAGATACCCATCTGTGCTTCCATTTACTCTCACCCACTCTTTTGAGATTAATTTCTCTCTCTCTCTCTCTCTCTCTCTCTCTCTCTCTCTCTCTCGTACACAGAAAATCTACAAAAGAAAATTGCGTAGTGCATTTTACACTAAGTTTATTCTATGCTTTTTCTCCTCAAACTCCTCAGACTTAATCATTCTTGACCCTCACCAACAGATGATCTTGATTCCTATGTAAGAGGAAGTATCAGTTCTCTGGTGTCCCCTCACCGTCATATTTTTATATCACTGTGTACAGCGATCCATTTTTATATTTCATCCAATGTTAGAGAAATAAATATCCTTCCTTCCTTCTCTATCCTTTCCTGACTTCTGTGATGTACCCTTGGCTCATTCCTGTTATTCAGCATGATGGCTGCAATGGTTTAGATCTAAAATGTTCCCCAGAAGTTTCATGTATTTGGAAGGTGATTGGATCATGGTGCACTGTACTCATCAGTGTATTCATCAGTAGCTAAAAGTGCTTTTAGGAGCTGGTTGGAGGTGAGTCCCTGGGCGTGGCCTGAAAGGGTGTATTCTTTCCCCTGACTCCTCCCTTCTCTCTCTGCTTCCATGGGTTGAACATCTTCCCTCCACTATACCCATCTGTCATGCCATTTCTGCACTGGAGCCAGCCAACCGTGGAAGCTGTGAGCCAAGTAAACCTCTCCCCCTTTAAGTTGTGAGTGCTGGATATTTTCTCCCAGTGTTGCAAAAGTGACTAATACCATGCCTCTTTCCACCAAGACTCTCAATTAGTACTTACTGGATCAAAGAGCCACTCCAAAAAAATGTCAGTGAAAAATTGATAAGGGTGGCAGGCTTGATTTGGCCTGGTTTTGTATTTGAGCCTACTGTCAGTATTCATGAGTGCACTTTGGTGTCTTCATATTTTTATCTGTGCTGCCACAATATCTGAAACATATGCCTCAGAAAAACTTTATTAACTGAAAAATGAATGAGGAGAAACAGGGATAAAAAGACAGGTTTTGAATCCAGCATATCTGGCAGCTGGGATATCAACTCTCCAGTTTTGGGCAAGTTACCTGATCTTTGGGCATCAGATTCTTCATAAATGGTAAACAATAATAGGTACTTCATAGAATACATTAGAGTTATCTTTGCTGTGTACTCCCAAAAGTAGCCATTTTGTGCTTTTAGATTTTGTGGCACAGGAGTTTAGGTCGTGGTGGGGATGCCTTGTTTCAACTCCACAGTGATCTGGGGTATCAGCTGGAAAGGCTTGAAGGTAGAAGTGACATTACAGCCAGGAGCTGGCATCGTCTGAAGGTTCTGTCACTCACATGTCAGACCACACTGGGTGGCACCTCATTGCAACTTGGCTTCCGCAAAGCATGGCTGTGTTGAGGTGTTTCTGCAAGTGAGTTGGAAACTGCGTAATACAGACCCTGAAGACATATGGCATTGCTGTCCTGTACTTGATGGCTCAGAGGTCACAAATGTGCCAAGGTTCCAAGGCCTGGAAAGTGGGACTAGATTTCTCCTGTTGATCACCAAGTCACATTCTTGAAGAGCAGGAGGGATGGGGAGGTTGCTCTGGGCAGCTTGGAAAAGATCACGCTGTCACGGTGTGATTGTGACAGTTGAATGAAGCATCAAGGATGAAGGCACTGGCACTCGGGTATCAAAGTGTGTTTTCATCCAGTACATTCATGAGAAGTTCCTACTACATGCCAGCACCAAGACAGAGCTGGGTCTATAGAGGCAATCAAAGCAAGTATGTTCTGTGCCCTCTTGTCTCTTGCAGTCTAGTGGGGGATGCAGGCAGTAGTAAAATATAATTTAATCCTAGACAAGGACTAAGATTTCCTTCTTTCATGGAGAGGTACTGGCCAAACATCTGGATTTTGTATTTCATGTTAAATGAATTTTCTCTCACTTGGTGATAAGAAATGACAATCTGCCCAGGCCTAATGTGAAGCCCCTTGTTTCTTTCTTTTTGGTGGTAATTCTGCAGACCTAGAGGTTTGGAGCTCCAAAAAGTGCTTCAGAAATCATCAGGCCCCAGGTTGGCAAACACCCCTTGGTCCTTTAGTTCAGATGTGGAACTAAAAAGGGGTTGATGTATGAAAAAGAGGTACACAGAGTCATCTGGGGGGTCATCTTCAACCTAGGCATGCCTCCCCCCATTCTGATGGAAGAAACAGGCAGGAGGAGGCTCCACAGGTGAGGAACACTGTTGCAGGATATATGGGCACTTCTCTAACTGTTCTGTGCATGTGAGTCCCCCAGGGAACTTGGTGCAGTTACCCCTCTGATTCTGTAGGTCTAGGGCTGTGGTGGTGAACCTATAGCATGCATGCCGTAGCTGGCTGTTTGTTATCAATGAAAGCTCTAATAAGCTCACCCTCACTAGTCTAGAGGATGCTAGGGTTTGCTGCCTCTGAGTAGTGAGAGTGTAGGGTTACCAGGCAGGTACAGATCCAGATGCCTGTGGAGGTTTCCTGTAGCCAAACAAGGGGCCCAGTTCTCAGAGAGTGGGGCACGAAGGGCTAGCCAAGCCATCTACCAGTGTGTTAATTAGCTTTCTAACATATAACTAATACGTGGAATAAATTAAAAGAGAAAAGATTTATTTTGGGTCACAGTTTTGGAGGATTCAGTCCATGGTTGCTTGACCCCCCATTGCTTTTAGGCCTGTTACTGGGAGTGTGTGGTGGAGCAAAGCTGCTTCCACCTATGCAGCTCGGAAGTGGAAAAAAGGGGAAGATGAGGGTCCCCCAATGACTTAAAACCTCTTCCTAGGTCCCACCAAGGTCCTTTGACCTCCCAGTAGCGCTACACGAGAAACCAAGCCAAGATGTATTACTTTTATGTCTTAAACAACCAAAACCACAGCCATCATTGAACAGTGCATATCTCAAGAAACCCAAAGTCAGAATGCTAACAAAAGTGCCCTTTTCCAAGGTCAGCACCCATAGTTGCAGAGTATAGAACACACTTGATTGTTCTGTTGCTTATTATTTTGTTTGTTTTGGTGCCTGGGATCGAACTCGGGACCTTGCGCTTACGAGCCAGGTGGCGGCACCAAGGAGCTAAATCCCTGGCCCGTGTTGCTTATTATTTTTTAGGGAGCTAAAATATATCTTTAAAAAAGAATTAAGGTTAAATGTTGTCCAACCTCCAAAGCAAATCTAGTTTAAGCCTCAAGACACTTCAGGGTTTCTTCTGTAATACATCTCTTGCAGGAAGATGATTACAATTTTAGCTAGTTGATAATGTTTTATATTTTATAATTCACAGAGAAAAAACTAGAGTACTAAAAGGGAAGATACTTTTGGATCAGTTCTTAATTTAAGAACATTTATAGATACCCAGTGCCCTTCATAATGAATTCAAGTATTGAAACACATACAGTTTTGCTATCTTGTTGCTTTAAAAAAAAAATTCATCCTCCTTTTCAAGCATGTTGCTATGCATGCAAGAATTACTCCAGCATTAAGATTTTTTTTTTCATACTTTAAGTTCGGTGGTTAACACTGTTCTTCTACCTGTACATTTAGAAAATTTTGGCAATCTGGAAATGTTTCACATACATTTTGTAAAGATAAGGACTCTTCAAAACTGTAATCACAATATCATTTTTACACCTGCAACAATTTAAGTGTTTATCATCAGGCATCCACTTCAAAATCCAATTTTTACATGCAGTTAAAATATTTAAGAGGACATTTGTTTGAAGCAGGCTTTGAAAGGCCTGTACTTTGTAATGGGTTGGTTATCTCTGAGTCTGTTTTAATCTAAGCTCCACATCTTGTTTCTTTGCAGTTTTCTTATTGTTAAAGAAATAAAGTCATTTGCCTATAGTATGTGCTGCAATCTGGATTTTATTGATGATATACTTAAGGTGCCATTGAACATATTTCTGGACCCCCTCTAAATTCCTTGGAAACTGGTAGTAAATCCAGGAGCTTGATCTGATTCAGGCTCAACTCATCGGCAAGAATTGTTTGATTGATGGTGATACATGTTGCTGTCACAAAGCTTATGATGCCTGCTTATCTCTTTCTTTGTACTGTCAGCCTCTATTAGTGACTATTGCTCAGGTTCTTGATTATATTAGAGGATTCAAAGTGTTAGTTGTCTAATGATCTCATCATCTCTTCTTCATTTATTAGCTGGAATACTACCATAGAAAGAAATTTCTCCTTGTGAACTATTTGGTTATCCTGAATTCATACAGGTAAGGCAGGAGAAATGTTTCTCTTAATCTACTGGTTTTCAAAACTGAATTGGTTCACTAACATCTTCCAAAGGTGACAAGTGGTTTGTAATGATACTACTGTGAAACCTATCACATAACATATGAGACGTAAAGCTTACTTGGTGTCTTTCAATTCATTGAAAGTAGTTATCCTTTGCAGTGTGGAATACTGTGCCATTTGTGGCCAGGGTGAGGCACTTTATATTTGCTTCTGAGTTCTTTTGACAGGACCGTCATAATCTTTGATGGCTTCCTTGCTTTCTTGGTATGACAAGATGGTCCAATTTTATCACCTACCTACTCCTGATATAGAACCAATTATTTCTCCAAGACTGCCTAGCTTCATTTTAGCAAGAAATGGTTTTTAGAGATTTAAATGTTGTCCTTCCTAGAATAAACTGTATACATTGCTCTTCTTAGATCATCCTTCTAGAGTCTTTTGGTGTGGTGCTGTTGATCTTTTATCTGTTTTTATTAGCTTGTGTTTCAATCTTGGACATGGTTTTTAAAATTTTAAACTCTGGTTACTTGGCTCCTGTTCTGTGTGTCCTTATTGTTCAGATTAAAAAACAAACAAAAATAAAAAACGAAAACAAAAACCTCTAACCAAAGTGACTTGCAAACCGTTGGAAGTCACGTTGGTAGACTCACAATCACTGTGTAATATCATTGGTTAAGCTAAGGATGAATCCATCCAAGTCCCCCTCCCATAACCTCTACTTTATGGTGTTACGTATATGCTAGATATCAGCTGCAGATTAAAGGCTGGGAGCTCAAAGTTGGTATTCTTATGACAGTTTGAAATTCTAGCCTTCTTGAGCCACTGTTTGGCTGTTATCGTCTGCTTTTAGCTTTGCATTTGTTTCAGATTGCATCGTCTTAGATCCTCCACTTTGTGTCAAAATTATCCTTGCATTTCCCCCACTTAACAGCAAGCATTTCTTGAGTGCCTGATGGGGCCAAACACTCAGCTAAGCTCTTGAAGGAGGAAGATGCACTGGGCAATGTGCCTTTTCTTTTCTTTGAAGCCAAAGCTTCAGTTTTACACTTCTTTTCTATCTTCCAGGAGCTCACTGTAGCAGGATTCATCAGCTGGGAATATAAATGAAATCTGAAGAGGGACATAACATCTGTCCGGGGAAGGTAGCAAAGATTTACTGTGGTTTCCTCTCATCTCACTGTCTACTTTCTTTCTTACCAGACAGTGCATTTCTTGTTAACACAAGACCATACAGTGATTCAGCCCTTGCCCCCAACCCTGCTGTGCCTGCAGACCACATTTTTCTGTGGAATTCTTAATTTCTCTCTTTTTGATCTGCACACTGCCTCTTACAGCTGATTCAGCTTAGCTGCTCTGAAAGGGACATGTCGGAATATAAAGCCAGTTCCCCATCCTCTTATGCTGTCCAGAAGAAAAGCAACAAGTTGCTCTCTCTTATAGTCTTTATAAAGTATCTTGTAACTGAGGCTCTATGAATTTGTTTTGAATAAAATAGTTTAAGCAACCCTTAAATAAAGTATCCGTAGTCTAATAGGTTTCAAACATCCTTGCAGTGTCTGTTAAATGCTAATTATTTTATTTTGCATAATCTGTAATTAAGGTCATATATAGTGTAAGCAGATACTTATCTGTTTCTTCTTCCTTTTCGAAGTTTACTTATTCAGATTAACCTAAGACCTTCTGGATCTTCTTACTAAGACAGGGGGTCACTTAATAATCAGGCACTTGTCTTTTGGTCTCATTTAAGTCTCAGAATTGGCTGTCATTATACAGTTAGGAAATTTCTACTCATCCCCATGCCGCTCTGTTGCCTACAACTGTTAAATATTTCTACAAAGCAACATTCATATGCTTCCTCTTCTACTTGAATTAGAAAAGGGTTATATCTTCTTTCAGTGGCTGCACTGTTTTGCCTAAACTGACTTCTTGATGTACTTGTTTTTAGAGATGTTATTTATTTTCCCTTCCATGATTGGAAGACTATAGCCCAGTAGTGGTGAACCTATGGAACACGTGCTGCAGCAGGCTGTTTGTACCATTGAAAGCTCTAAAAGGTTTGCCATCACTGCAATATAGCCAGTTGTCTTTATTCTTCACTGTTTTTTTTTTTAAGTCTGCAAATTCAACTGCACCTTTTCTCTGTGCTTTCTTTTTTCACTTAAAAAGTCTTTTTCTGGCCAAGTTATTCTTACTGTATGCAGTGGATGTTCTGAAAGAGCAGCGCACTAGGCTTGCAAAGGTTAACTTTAGTCAGGAACTATTTAATAACTCATTGTTGCTGCACCCCTTGGGTGTTTGTTCTAGAGTCAGACCCTGGTGGGTCAGAGGCTTTAGAATGCAGTTTATGAGAGACCCAGAGCCCCCACTATTTGTGAACACATTCGCATCTAGGCCTTGCACCAACATTGCTCTGCCATTGGGGGCAATGGTCGTGGCAGAGGTGGGGATGGAAATGAGCCGATCACAGTAGCCCTTGAGAGGCTTGGACCACTGGGACCTGTTTGTTCTGTGGCCAATAGGTCATATTGATCTTTGACTTTCTCTAGCTTTCAAGTCAAACGACAGCTCACATTTGTAACTGCATTTCTTTGTGCTGAATGAGAAGGTATGGGTTGCAGTTAATGCTTTTCAGGAGAGTTCTCCTTATGTATAGATGTACTCTATTACCAACATTTATTGAGCACCTACTATGTGCCATACACCAGGCAAGGAGGAGAGGATGCTCACATCTGTCCTTTAAAGGCTCCCATTCAAGGGGATGGGCAGGGAGGGCCTATGCAAGGAAGTCCTAATAGCACAGCAGAATGGCTGTGAGACTACTGGCAGTCGTTTAGTGGCTGTCATTTCTCTATACAGGGCTTATATGTATCACCCTGATCCTTGCAGTAGATCATTTTCTTTTTTTGTAAATAATAATATTAGCTTTAATATGAAATAAAAATAGGCAAAATTAGGTGTATGATATATATAATGTTGGGATAAAGCAGGTATCTTGTCACAGTATGAGAAGCAACATGCTCATGTACAAGTTATGTGAAAACAAATGACCTGTTAAAAATATGTTCATGGCCGGGCATGGTGGTGCATGCCTGTAATCCCAGCACTCGGGAGGCTGAGGCAGGAGGATCGCTGTGAGTTTGAGACCAGCCTGAGCTACATAGTGAGTTCCAGCCAGTCTCAACTACACAGTGAGACCCTGTCTCAAACCCCCCCACAAAAAATGTTCACGAGTTCTGAAAATATTCATCTTAATATAAAATATGGCAAATTCAAAAATATCTTTTGTTACACAGAATACAGAATGTACACACCAAAAATTTAAAACAAGCAAAATCCTAAGTAATAATTTAGTGGCCTATACCTCCAAATTGTAAAGAATAAACAAAAACCACACAAATACTAACTCTACTTGAAAGTAAAAACATTTTAATTCACCATGCTTAATTAAGACACTTATGTATTAAGCTCAAAGATACACAAAAATATGTCAAATCAGTATTTTTATATTCAACACTACAGGTATACATAATTTAGATATTGAAGTGATTTACTGAAAAACAAGGAAATAATGTATGTACTTTAGAATCTCTATCTGGGATTTTATTTTTGGAAATTTTATGGAGAAATATTGACCTCAAACCTTTTGTATTACTCCTACAGGAGTAATTGTATTACTCTACTACATAAGAAGTTTTAACAGGATTTTCAAAATGGGCTTACATATATAGTTTCTCCCCAGTGAGATTTGTCATGCATTTGACAATACATCTGTGTACTGAAAGCGTTCCCACATTGCTTATATACATATGGTTTCTCCCCACTGTGTGTGTCTTTAGCAAATACCACAAATGCTGAACACTTTCCCGCATTGCTTACATGCATAGAATTAATGCTGAATATGAGTTCTTTCATTTATTTTACAATAACATTGTGTACCAAAAGCTTTTCCACATTGTTTACATACATAGGGTTTCTCCCCTGTGAATTCTTTCATGTATTTTACAATAACGTTGTGTACTAAAGGCTTCCCCACATTGCTTACCTACGTAGGGCTTCTCCCCTGTGTGAGTTTTTTCATGTTTACAGTATTGACACCTACTGAAAGCTTTTCCACATAGCTTACATACATAGGGTTTCTCCCCATTGTGATTTCTTTCATGGACCTGAACATCGTTAGGTGTGCTGGAGCTTTCAAATTTTTCTCATATATAAAGGTCTCTCTAAGGTGAGCTCTTTCACTAGTATCAGTGTAGGATCTCCCACATTGATCATATTCATAGGGTTTCTCTACAGTATTTGTCCTTGCATGCTTCTGAAAGGACTGAAAATCATAGATTCTTCCATGTTCGTTGCATTTACACAGCTTCACTTCCGATCCCAAGTACTCATATGTCTTCAGTCCAGTGTGAGCTCTAATGGGCACATTTAGTGACAAATGCCCAATCGGGCTTTCTGCAAGCAAGGTTTCAGCTGGTTTTAAACCAGCTTGCTTCATCTCCTCATCAGCATCTGGAGTCCAAAGGAGTATTTCTTCATATTGAGTCCAAACTTTATTTCGACAGCATTTCTCTACCTCTTCATTTCTTAGAATTCTCTAGTAACTTTTGCACTCTTCTTCAATTTCCTGGTTATCCCAGACTCTTCCTATAGCAGCCATGTTCCTGAAAGTTTCCCTCATCACATCTCTGTAGAACTTCTTTTGGGATGGATTCAGCAAAACCCACTCCTCTGTGGTGATGTTCACAGCCACATCCTCAAAGGTCCCTGCCTCCATTGTATGGCTTCAGGTTCTCCCAGGTCCCTCCCATGTAGCGTGCAGCCAACAAAGTCACAGAAGTTGGCCCAGCAAGCTGGGTGGGCTCTCAGCAGTATCGTCTCCTGGAAATTTTAGAGCATGTAGTTCTGCTTGCACACTGTCCACAATCTTTGTTGTCGTATCCCAGCCTCAGTGTTGGGCAGTGTACCTGTGCGCCTGAGCTGCCTTTGGAGGTGAGTCTTAGTATTCCCAGCTCTCTTCCTCATGTATCAGTGGTCAGTCTTCAGCAGGATTTTTGCTCCTTCCCCAGTGGTGGTAGTAATAGTCTCAAATTATTTCTACTGTCTTCCAAATGAAGTTATTTTGCTTCTACCCCCAACCTCCAAGAACTAAAGGGTCTTTGCCTTTGTCCTGGGACTGCGTGGGTTTACTATTCCTCTCTCAGAGGCAGGGATTTGGCTTCTGCTTCTCCCCCAAAAGCGGCATCTGCATTGTGGGAAACCATTTGTTGAGCCTCCATCAATGACTTAAGGCTTTTGCTTGTGGCAGGAAACAGGTGGGGTTTTGTGCCTGTCCACCTCAGAAGCTGCTGTTCTGTGTATCTGTGCCTTCTAGGGGGTTCTTTTCAGTCTCCTGTTGTACCCCCACTGTCTCTTGTGAACACTTTGGAAGCAGCTTCCTGGAGGCGCTGCTGCTCTGGACCCCACCATCTGGGGTCATCCGGGGCCTTGCTGCCGCTGCAGGTGCTGTCCTGCGAGCAGTAGGGACCACAATGCTCTGAGCGGTGTGGAGCTGGAGGGCCGCACCCTGAATGAGCCGGCCCGGCCAGAACTGAAGGCCAGGGAACTCAGTTTATAACTTCAAACAAAAAGAAAATGAACTCAAGCATGGTATCTTGCTTCATATCACACAGCTAGTAAATGTCTAGGCTGGAATTCACTTCCAGGCCTGTCAGGCTTTGTCCTATACCTCACCTCCTCTGTAAGGATGCTTAGGTTGAGATGACAAGAAGGAAGAGATAGGATAGGAGGCCAGGATTCCTTGGGCATCATTTAGAGTAGTAAGTGACAAGAGTGTCACAGGCAGACAATAGTGGACCTTTCTGCACATGTATTTGAATTTGTCTTTTCTCTTCTTTCTTGGTTTATCTCTTTTCCCCTTTCTCTACTGATAGTATTTGAGCTGTTCCTGGGCCTGCTGCAAGTCCTGCCAAACCCTATAGAAAGTCATGGGATACTGACTCCTGCCCAGGGAGAGTTCATGCACAGTGACTCTTTGTCATTGGGCTCTGAGTTCTGAGCCTGTCTTCTTTGGAGAGGTTGATAATCAGTTTTTAACAGAGCCAGGGCTTGGTAATCACCCCCTTGCTGGTTTGGTGCTCCTTGGTGGTGTGTTTGTAAAGACACCAGAAGAAAATGTAACTGATATGTAGGTCAGCTTTATTGTACTTGGAGATCCCTGTAGCACCTATGGCCTTGATCTGGGAATTCTCCTCCATCCTTGACAGTAATGGCAAAGCACTGGATGGTGAGAATTAGACCTTGTGTGGACTTGTGTAGGAAAGAATGTATTTCTAGAAAAGTTGATGCATGAGTATCTATTAGGGCTTTCTAGTTGCAGTTATTAGCAGTCAACTCCCCTTAACTGAAAACGAAAAGAGTTATCAGAAAGCTTTGGGGGTAGTTTATAGGATAGAAAGAGAAGCTGGAGCATCATGTCTGGGAGAGATGGCAACAAGGCAGCCCTGAGGCAGTCCAGCTCCTCTGAAAGCTCTGGCAGGGGAATCTTCTCCAGCCATTCTCAGTTTTTGTCATGCCACTATGAGTCACAGTTGGGTCCTTTGCCTATACATTGGCTGGCAGGCTGCAGGGCATGTTGAAGGGCAGTCCCATCAGACTACATCTCATGGGGGAGAGAGAGCTCCTCCAAATGGTACTTCCCTCCTGAATGGGGAGTGATGGCTCCTTGGGATGCAAACACCAACTTGATGAGCAAATATCTACAACCATAAGTTTCTAAATATACATCATATAGACTTTAATTTTTATCTTTAAAAGATATATTGTGACATTTGAGGCTATAGGCACAAGGCAGAGACTGCTTAAATAGGACTCCAATAGCACAGAAAATAGTAACAAGAATAAAGCAATGGAAATGCATCCAGTTAAAAAGTTTCTGTACACCAAGGGAATCAACCAACAGAGTGAAGAGACAACTTCAGAATGGGAGAAAAATATTTGCTAGCTATTCTTCCAACAGCAGATTAATGAGTATACTATATAAAGAACTAAAAAAAAAACTAACATCAAAAAATCAAATAGCCCAATAAATAAATAAATGGACAAAATAATTGAATAGATACTTCTCAAAAGAAGAAGTACAAATGGCCAATAAGTATATGAAAAAATGTTCAATATATTTACCCATTGGGAAATGTAAATGAAAACTACATTGAGATTCTATCTCACCCCAGTCACAATGGCTATCATCAAGAATATGGAAAAGAAAAATTGCTGGTAAGGATGCAAGAGAGAAAGGAATCCTTCTATACTTCTGGTCAGAGTGTAAATTAATACATAAAGTCAGCATAGTATAGGGATACCTGCATACCAATGTTTACTGAAGCATAATTCACAATAGCCAAGATGCAGAACTAGCCTAGTTATCCATAATGGATGAATGGATAAAGAAATGTAACATATATACACAATGGAGTATTATCCAGTCATAACAAAGAATGAAATTTTATCATCTGCAGAAAAGTGGATGGTTCTGGAGATCATCCTGTTAAGAGGGCCAGACTCAGAGAGACAAATATTACATGTTCTCCCTAATGTGTGGAATCTAAAAAAGATGACAAGAAAGTAGTGGGAGATTATTATTAGATAAGAGGAATGGAATAAGGGGGAGGGGAAAAGGGTATAAGGATGGTTAATGGGTGATGAATATCATTGAAATAAATTATATATATTAATCTCCCAAAATGTAAAGCTGGGGGAAGGTAGGGCATGGGAATAATGGGGGAAATGATTAAAGTATATTATATGTGTGAACAAATCTGCCAAAATGAAAGCTGTTAATCTCTATAACCAATATGCACTAATAATATGGAAGGAAAAACGCTATATTGAGGTCTAAAATCTCATTCATTTTAAGTGTACAATTGAATGCATTTTTAGTAAATTCCCAGCATTGTGCAACTCTTACCAGTTTAATTTTCAAACATTTCCATTATCCTGAAAGATCCCTTATAGCCATTTGCCATCATTTGTCCTTCCCATCCCCAGCCCCAGGCAACCACTGATCTATTTTCTGTCTCTAGATTTGAGCATAGATGTCCATGTGTTCTTGAATGGTATAACTTCTGAGTATTCAGGAAACTATGCTGAATGGGGATAAAAAAGAAACTCCTCCAAGAGGTATCTCACTGGTCTGTTTTCTCCACTCTTTGCTTTGGATTTTCTCTTCTCTCCTGTAGATTGTCATTTGGGAGAGAAAAGTCATAGTCTTAAGGCTGGCTTTATTTAGCTCTTAATTTCTCTCAGTTCTTCTGTAACATTAAGAAAAGGATTTGACAAGATGCTATGTAATGTTTTTCCTATTACTAGTAATCAGTAGCCATGGACATTTTTTGGTGAAATCTTTTTTGGTGTACAGCTACTTTTTGGTTGTCTACATTCTCTTCAATCAGAGGACTGTAAGAAATCATTCAACTTAAATTTTTATTCTTCATAATTCACAAAATGAAGTATAAGACGTGAAGTTTTCTGCTTCTGTTCTGTAACGATCACATTTATAGCTGCCCTTAGAGCTTTGTGACATCATGTGTCTGTATATAGACTAAAGGAAATTAATTGGAGACTCTCATTTTCTTTCGTGCTTTCTGGTTTATTCTAATATTGATTGAATCAGACATGATGCTAGGGGAGGGAGTCAGAATCCTAGGAAAGATGAGGGCTTTTTCCCGATGGGGCTTGCAGTCAGGTTAGGGTGATCCAATGTGAAATTGCAGCACTGCGACCTGGGCCTAGAGAGGAAGTGAGTACAGTGAGCGAGGCAGGCAGGACTAGGTCACGGGGTGGTGCATAGGAAATGCCACCACCATCAGTAGCGTGGGAAGCTGGCCCTGAGAAGCAGCTTGGCTAAGGGCAGCTGGCTTAGCCAACCGACAGTTAAAAACCACCCATTTCATCTTTTGGGGGAGGAGACAGACATTCAGCAAGTTTGAAGGCGGAGATAGGGAAGATTGAACTGTTTCGCCTTTCTGAGCAGATTGCTTATCTCCTCTGGCTCTATCTTTTCATAACATGGGTTAACTGTAGTTTGAGTCTTTGCAGCCACAGTAGATGGAGCAAAGTTGTGGAGGCCAGCTTTTGGCATAGCAGGCAGCTGAAGGGTGGTATTTTTCAGATAGGGAGGTGTTCTTAGTTTTGTAATTTATGGTATCTTTAAATATGGGATTTTGTTTACTGGTGTCCTAATTACACCTCTGATATATTTTACTTAGCTTAATGCTTTAATTTTGTGTTCATGCCAAGGTAGTCTCTCTCTCAAAGGGTACCATTAAAAAAAAAACTCTTAGGTAATTTGTTTTGTCTTTGCTGCAGTTACCTGCAGCTTTCCAAAGGCAAGGAAATGAGTTTTGGGGCAGACTTTCTCATGGGCTCTTGTGAATATTTTGGCCTGTTTGCATAGTCTGAGACCCTATTGTCTGTTTGCCAAGCATTATCATAAACCATTACTGTGCAATAGAAATATAAGTCACATATAATTTTAAATGTTCTAGCAGCCACATTAATTAAAAAAGAGGTGAAATTAACTTGGATAACATTTATTTAACCCAACATATCCAAAGTATCACTTCAATGTGTAATGAATACAGAAATTATTAGTGAGCTACTTTATATTCTCTTTTAAGTCTTTTGAAACATGGTGTGCTTTTACAGCACATCTCCATTCAGACTAGCCACATCTCAAGTACACAGTAGTCACACGTATTGGACAGAAAAGTCCTGAACCTTTCAAAGGCTTATAGAGGGCATAGGAGTGGGTCCTTAAAGGGAGTAGCACAGGGATATCTCAGGATTTAGGAGCTCTTAACAAAGCCATGCAATGGTTTCCTGCCTCTAGAGAAACCTGATATGTAAAAAATTCATCTTGACAGGAAAGGTAAAGCAGGAAGTGATTATTCATGTTACAAAAGAATTAACCGCAGGATCTTTTAAATAGCAAACTCCCTTAGTGCACAGAAGAATGTGACTCAATTTGCAAAAATGTGATTGACACTTGACATTTTAGTAGAACCTCTGTTGGGCAGAAAACTATCGTTAGTACAAAATGCAAGCCACGCAGTTAGGTTGTCAAGTCTGTATTGCACGCCTACTGCTTGTCACGGGCGCTCACAGGGGGCCACAGTGGAACTGAAGGATGACCCATACCCAGAAGCCATTTAGACAATCACCAGGAGGACACACAGACAGCCGCTACCGCATGCAGTGACCCTGGGAGCTGGAGGAGCCAGGAAGGAGGCCATCAAGGCTGGCTGGCTGGGCCAGAGGCTGGAGAAAGTTGCTTAAGTTGAAAAGAGAGGATTACATTTTCTTTGAACTGGGAGCTTAAAGAAAGGGTAAACCAGGAAAGACCAGCTAGACAGGATATTGGAAGAATACTCAGGATTATGCAGTTGTGTTCTGTTTACCTTTGAATCCCCAGTCCCTAATGCCGAGCCTTACTCACAGTAGGCTTTCATGAAAGCGTGCCCTTGGACTCATGAAAAGAGATTGAGGAAAGACCAGGATGTACTTCTCTCAGGTTTGGCACATCAGGCAGCAGATGTTTACTTCTTAGTAACCATCTACTTGAAGTGGATTCTGTTTCTCTTCTGTCAGATTTACCTTGGTGAAATTTTATATAGAGGACAGAGCAAGTGTATCTTGCTATTTGGACAGGAAGAAGTAAGGCTGTGTTCCACAAGTAGGTCAGGTCCTGAGTCCCTGAAATTATACGAGGTCTAAGTTCACCAGCATGATGGGCTGCTTGACCAGACCCTTCCTTAGAAATCTCCCTGGTTGTTCCCACTCCCCTCCCGCCTGGCTTCCCCCAGTTCCACCCACCACACTGTTATGTTCCCTATCAGAAAAGCCATGGGCTTTCCTCTCCAGGTGGAATGGGATCAGCCCCAGGGATAACCTTTTTGTTTCTTGTTTAATAAAATACCTGTTAGCTTGGGGTGGTGCCACATGGCTGTAATGCCAGCACTCAAGAGGCTGAGGCACGAAGACCACCGTGAGTTTGAGGTCAGCCTGGGCTACCTAGTGAGTCCAAGGCCAGCCTGAACTACATAGTGAGACCCTGTCTCAAAAAAAACAAAAAAAAAACCAAGCAATTATCTCTCTATATACTTACTTATAGACTGTGTGTGTGTGTGTACACAATCATGAGCCACTTAATGACAGAGATACATTCCCAGAAATGTTTTGTTAAGTGATTTTTTTCATTGCGTGAATATCATAGAGTGCCTACACAAACCAAGATGGCTACAGCCTCACTATGTGATATAATCTTGTCAGACCACTGTCATACATGTGGTCCATCCTCGACTGAAATGTTGTTATGTAGCACATAACTATATACAAATTTAAGATTGAGGAAACCCTAGAGAAGCTTCTAAACCTTGGTTATTTGGTGAACTTTTGGAAAATATAAGACTATATACAATTGGGGGAAAACAAAGACATTTTCTTCGTAGTTCAGGTATATAGTTTTTAAATCTTGCTGCTCCTGGATCTCAACTTTTACACCTACACCATAGGTGGAAGTAACCCCATATTATAACTTGTCTTGATAATTGAGAATTGTTTGGTTATCTCTGTAAGATATGACAGACTTGTCCTTGTATTTACCTCCAAACGTGGCTGGGAAAGAGCTGTCTTCAAAAACTGAAGTAGCAGCTCTGCCCTCCCCTCCCCTCGCCTCGCCTCCCCTCGCCTC
>NW_022900951.1:15760143-15767321 GCF_012274545.1 Fukomys damarensis | reverse complement strand
CTCCCCTCCCCTCCCCTCCCCTCGCCTCCCCCATCTTTTCATCTTCTTTTCCTTCTTTTCAGTACCTGAGATCGAGCCCCACTGGTTATATGCCCAACCCTTTTTAAAAATTTAAAATTTTGACATAGGGTCTTGGTAAGTCACTGAGTTGCTTGGGCTGGGCTTAGTCCTCTTGCTTCAGCCTCCCATAGTGCTGCGATACCACACCACATCTGGCTTGTTTACTTGCCTCCTAGATGAACATTGTTGACAACTCCTGCTCCTTTCACACATATCTTTTCAAGGTGATAATCCATTTGGTGAGGTGATTGTAATGCAGAAGGATCCGTACAGCAGGTTTGCCAGAAGCTTCTAGCAGGGCTCATTGTCCAGTGCTCCATGGTTCTGCTGCTGACTGTCTGATGTAAAGGCTGGATGAAGAAAGCGGTATCTATCATTCTGTACATGGAATATCAGGGAAGTTGATTTTTCTCTTTCTAAATTAAAACGAAAAGATACTCTTTTTTGCTATCATCTCAGCAGATCCCTGAAGAGGGTACATCCCACTTTGAAGAGTACTGGCTCAGAAAATGAGCTTAACTTCCTTGCTAAGCTTCAGGTCCTTTAATTGAAGCAATGGGCAATGCACTATTTAATTAGGAAATGAGATAATGTAGGAAGCAGTGTCTAGCACATGAACAGTGGGTACTGGAATCTCAGTTCCTATAGCAAATCTTCAATAGATCAGTCTCTAGGTGATTTGAAGAATGCTGTGTGTGTGCGTGTGTGCGTGTGTGTGTGTGTGTGTGTGTGTGTGTGTTTCCTCTTAGGGATGGTTCTTCCTTTTTTCTTAGGGATACTGCCTAGGCTGGCCTCAAACTCATAGACTCCAGCGGTACTCCTGCCTTAGTCCCACCCCCTTTAGTGGCTAGGACCACAGGCACATGCTGCTGCACCTAGCTGAAAAGCTGTTTTTTGATGGACTTGGTTCTGATTATTCTAATTGCTCAATGTAACTGCTGAGTTGTTTGTCAGTGACCAGAAGAAACTAGAAAAGGTTGCCTTGTTTATGCTCTTATGCTCGTTTCCACTGATAAGTAATAACAGTGGGTCAAAACTCAGCTTTATCCTGGGCTAACCCAACTTGTGATAGTGGAATGAACCAGCTAATTTGGGAGTGGAATAATGATCCAATGATCCAGGAAAAGGAAATTCCATTTTGCATTGCTTTTGAACTGGTTGATTTAGCTGACATTATGAGTGAACAGTGTGAGTGAATAGGATATTCTAAACTGGAAATGCCTTGGGAACTTATTCCTAATGGATATGCAAAGCCCATGCAATGGGGACACACTCTCTTGCCAGCCTTTTTTCCCCCTGGAAATCCAACCTCAGTGTACTGAATTTTTATACTCTTTTGTGCCTTTTGTCTTCTGTGTAAGAAATCTTTGCCAAAGCTAAGGTCATTAAGATTTTCTCTTATGCTTTCTTTTTTTCTTTCTTTTTTGGTACCGGGGATCAAACTTGGGTCCTTGTGCTTGTGAGGCAGGTGGCGGCACCACTAAGCTAAATCCCTGGCCCTCTCTTATGTTTTCTTAGATCTAGAAAAGAGCTCAAAGGCTCCAAATGTTTGGAAATGACAAGGAGAGGGAACTGCTAATTACCCTGATTTGATCAGTACATGCTGTGTGCATGGGTTGAAATATCACAGATACCCCATTAATATGTATGATTATTATATGTTAATTAAAATTCACAAACCAAAAAGTGGTTTATAATTTGAGATCTTACATTTATGTCTGTAATCCATTTTGAATTAATTTTAATATGTGTGCTCTTTATAGAGCTTGTTTAACATTTCCTCTTGCAATATTTTATCATAACTTCTACATTGCTAATTTAGTGCTTGGGGTTTCATTTAATTTTCACTACCCTTTGTGTGTGTGGGGTGTGTGTGTGTGTGTGTGTGTGTATTTATCCATATGGAGTTACAAATGAAAAAGGAAAAGGTGTTGAGATTGGTTTGTATTGAGCAGGGCATAAGGAAGAGCCCAAAATCTAAATGAATTGCATAATCAGTGAATAGATCAGTTAACTAATCTCTGGATTGGTTAGCTCTGCTGGTTTGCATCAGTGCTTTGTAAACAACAAAACCTATCTTCCTCACCTGTTATCTCTGCCTCTTACCAAGTATGAGAGATATTTAGTTTGCCATAGATTAGGAGAACAATTTACAGTAGTATGGTACTGCTGCCTAGGAACTCATCTACTGAGAGGGCAATCATGGTCCTAATGTAGGCAGTCGAAGACATTGGTTCTCTGTGCCATTGGCTCTCTATAACAGCCATCTGTACACATGTTGTCATTGAAGATGGGTGTTTCTTCTGGAGAGTGGAAATTATGGTCCATATTTTGCACAAACGAAGCCCAGGGATGTATGTGTGGGGGTCTCAAGGGCCAAACTCATGTTGTTGCCTTTAGTCTCTACACTTGGGAAAATGATGCTGGACTCCCTCTGGCTGGAGCAAATATTGTTAGACTGCTGTCATCATGTGGCTTCCATGCTGAAGGCTCTACTGGCCTTGAGACCTGTAGGCCACCCTGTCTTTGTCTGATCAAGACCAATACTTTGTGGTTTCTGTGCTGTTGGCTTCAGGCTAACCAAACTTGAGTTGCTGTGTGGCTGTGTTATTTTAAATTTTCCTTTAATATGACTTTACTGGCCTTCCAGGGCTGCTGGGCCTTGGACTTCTGTGACATCTGATCTAAGTTGCGCTTTTTTTTTTCTGTCCCTTCCAGTGGAGGCCATAGTGGAGTTTGACTACCAGGCCCAGCACGACGATGAGCTGACGATCAGCGTGGGTGAGGTGATCACCAACATCAGGAAGGAGGATGGAGGCTGGTGGGAGGGACAGATCAACGGCAGGAGAGGTTTGTTCCCTGACAACTTTGTAAGAGTGAGTACAAAGCAAAACCCTTTTCCTGTCTCCTGGGTGGGCTATGCTGACCAAAGGCTATTGGGCATTTGAGGATGAATTGTGTGGAACTGTGGGCTGTGTTGAAAACTTGATATCCTAGGTGCTATCAAGAAGAGTACGTGTAGTTTTGCCTTTGACATCTGGGATACCTGTTTCGCTTTTTAAAGGCCCAGAATGATCTCTTCCTAAACTCTGTATCACTTAGAAAAGGCTTGCAAAATAGGAAGCTTGTTAAATTGTTTGATTTTTGTACTAGTTTATTTGCCTCAAGAATTTAAAAGAATTTTTCTCTTTTTCATTCCATGCGAAATAGAGGTGAAACTCAGACCACTTAAATGAAGTAGCAATCAATCTAAGTGCAGAATCTGAATTATGCAATTTTTTTATCTTTGTACTCATATTGGCTTTTTGATAGGAGCAATATTATTTTCTTCTACCTCCTTATGTCCATAAAGCTTTGAACAAAACCTGTTTGTTCAGAAAGGTTTTGAAAATTATACCCTTTTCAGAAGTCATTTAGGGCTTAATTACAAAAAAGTAGCCTATTCACATTAATAAATTACATATGCCACAATTGTAAATGCTAGTTTGAATTGTTGGCTAAAAAAGGGATCACCTGGAGACTGTTTCTTGTGGGAAATAGTACCTTGGTCTAAAAGTCCATTGCCATATGCTTCTTATCCAGCACTCAAGAAGAATGGATTGTCCTTGGTAGGAAGAGCTGAATGCAGAAATCCCCAGGTGCTCTGTGGTATCAGACCTTACTTAGGCACATGCCTGGGCTGTGGGGTCAGGCAGTATGGTAGCCCCCTAAAAGGAGCACCAGAGGCTGGGTGGGAGTGTTTTATAATAAGGGATATTGATGAAAAATGTGTGACCTGGTCCCAGCTTCCAGCCCTTGGGCCTTCTAGCTCTACCCTGTGGGAGTCTAAAATGAGTAGGAACCTAGATCAGTCTTTCTTCAGGATTTTGCTATGGGATGGTCCAACCATTTCTTTTTGGTGTTCAGAAAGGTAGGAGTTTTGTTGGTAACATGCTGGTAAACATTGCTTTCTGTAGTGGTAGAAATATGGACACTCTTCCTCCCCCTTCACCCCAGACTATGCTTGAATCTAGAAGTTCTCTAGTTTTATGAGTAGGAAAGCATTACATCCTGGCCACCAGGGATTCACTCTGTTGATTTGTAAATGGGGGGTAATTTTTTGGCCTTTCCAAACATAATCTCCAGTTTTGAGAAAGGACTTTCTTTGAAGTCGAGCCAAATTCTAGTGTAAAAGGAGAGGTTTTTCCAAACAAAAAGAGTAATTGTTGGGACAGTTTTCCAAATAAAAGGGACAAAAAATGAATGAGGAAGGAAGGGTGAGAGAGGAGGATTGTGGGAAAGGGAGAAGAGGACACTGGGAAGAATGAGGGCTGTGGGAAAGAGAAGAGTGTAGCAAGAGAAAGGACAAGCCTGGGAAGAAGGGAGTATAACATGGGGTCTAGTTTTGAGAGGCCTTATCCTGAATTCCTTGAATGTGTTCTGTTGGTTTTGTGCTCCCTATTTCAGGCCACAAAATCCAAAGAATCTAAGAACTGAATTGGAAAGCTCTTATAAAACCTACTTCATTTGCTTTGGGCTCAAGGCTGATATCATACAAGGAATTGTGGAAGGTGAGAGGAAATCAAGGCAGGGAAAGACAGGGCAGGAACTGCTTACAGTGATATCAGGGATTACCTTTCTGGCTTCCTGCCTGTGGGGTTGCCTCAGGCTGCCTGTGTCCCTCATCAGACAGGTGACTGTTCACACCCAGTCCACTTTCCTCTGTGCTTCCTTTCATCCCCTTAGGTTTGGGGCCTCTCTTGTCTGTAACTTTTGACTACTGCCTTGGGGTTTCTCTTAGCCGCTTTATAAAAGTCTCTATTAATCCTGCCTCAGCTTATTCCAGTGTGAGCATGCTGTTTCCCTTTGAGAGCCACTACCTCATCAGCTGCTCTGAGGTTTAAGCAGCACTGTACTGACAGTTTCTCAGCATAGAGGTGACCACCTAGTTGAGGTGTACCATTGGTCCTATTACTAGGTGAGGTATTGGGCCCTTGCCTCTGGGCTGACTCCCTCTGCTCCTGCCTAAGCAGTTGTCAACTGACCTTGGCTTGAGCCCTTGTCCAGTGAGGGGAAGCCATGCTTTTGGGAGGTGCTTGTTTCACTGAGGGTAGAAAGGATGTGGCAGGAATGTCTGGGACTGCACTACTTGTGGTTCTCACATTTGGCAGAAAAAGAAACTTCAATTATTTCAGATGGCTGAGTCTGTTTTCAAGTCTTCACCCTTAAGTCTATTATTGAAAATTCAGTAGGTGGATGCAGTGGAGAGTAACAATAACCAGAACTCCTGTAGAGAATTCTAAAAGCAGAAAATGTGTCTTTGAGTAATAACAGTCATATTGGAATAGGTTTGTCTTTGAAAGTGACTTTATGTATGTTTTATTTAGTTTGAGAATAATTTGTCCATGGGTTGAATTGGGCAGTTTTGTGGAATCCCATCATTTATCAGTGTGCCTTTATGTTAATGTCATTACTGTCAGAGAGCCTGCCTTAAGCATTTTGTCACCTCATTTATCAGATCCTTACCCCGTGGCCCATCTGAGTATACATTCCTTTTTTTTTTTTTAATTTGGTACCAGGGATCAAACTCAGGTCCTTGAGTTTGCAAGGCAGGTGGCAGAACCACTGAGCTAAATCCCCAGCCTTGAGTATGCATTCCTGAAGTATTGGCATTCACTGTCCACCTAAATTCATCACGGTAGTGTCTTTGTCTTTGTATCTTGAGACAAGAATAGTAGCCAGCCTCCTGATATTCTGAACACCAGGCCATCCTGTTGTTAAGAGGAAATATGCTCTTTGCCAGCTCTTGGGCTAAGCTTTGTTGACCCACATGGCCTTTTGGCTTTGTCTTTCTTATTTTTTTCCCCATTAAGTTTATTGGTACATTTGAAACAAACAATACAATGACATTTATCATAGGGATCTTGTATCTTTACATGATATATCTTGGTTCTCATTTTTTCCCCATACCCCTGCCCTCCCTTCACCCCCTTCACCCTTTTTGTCTTTCTTATTTAGTTCTCACTTATTTACTCTGTGGCAAAAAATCCTTTCAAATTATCCTTCCCTGTCTTACCCCTACCTCCTTGCCTATGTGCTGCTTTTGGAGTACATTTTCCTTTATTTCTCCTCCTCTTAAAGATTTTAAAATTTATTTCAAGGTGAAATTTACCTAAAAGCATATAAGCCTCTAGTGTGCGTGATTATTGTTTTTATGTAAGACTGTACCTCTGTAACCACCATCCAGATCAATACTGTTGTTGTCCCTCCAGAAAGTTCCATCCTATCCTTTTCTAGTCATTCCTCCTCCTAGCTAATCTTCATGGATTAGTGTTTCTTATACTTGAATTTTGTATAAATGGATTCACACAATGTGTATTTTTAAAAAATTTAGACTTTATTAATTTATTTTTGGTACCAGGGATTGAACTCAGGACCTTCCGCTTGCAAGGCACAGCCTTGTTCTTGAGAGGCAGGCGCTACACCACTGAGCTACATCCTAGGCCCATAGTACTTTGTTCTTGCTGTATAGTATCCCATGATAATGTATATATCACAATGTTCTTATCTATTCTCCTGTTGATGGATATTTGGGTTGTTTCTAGTTTGGGAATTTCATAAAGGTCTGAACATTCTTGTGTGTCTTCTATGGTCATGCACACTCATTTCGCATGTATATATCCACTTAGGGAATTGTGTTTCCAGTCTTTCTCTGTATAAAGCTGTGGCCTCTACAAGGTGGAGGTGTCACTTATGCTTGAATCTCTTGTGTCACAGGATCCAAATGAGCTAATCACCCATAATCTTAGTGTCAGAGTGCTGGCCTATGAGGATGACTGGTGAAAAGTGCTAGAGCATATAACTCAATCTCCCAGGGATGATTTTGATTGTTGGGCCCTGGAACTATAAAGACTAATTCTTAAACTGAGTGTGGTGGTGCACACTTGTAATCCCAGCACTCTAGGAGGCGGAAAAAGGTGGGTCACAAGGAGGAGTCCAGCCTGGGCAATTTAGTGACTTAGCAAGACCCTGTTTCAAAATAAAAAATGAAAAAAGGGCTGGAGATTTAGCTCTGTGGTGCTGCTGCCTGCCTCGAAAGTACAAGGTCCTGACCAAGTTCAATCCCTGGTACCAAAAAA
>NW_022900951.1:15748753-15759549 GCF_012274545.1 Fukomys damarensis | reverse complement strand
CCCAGAGAAAAAAAAAAAAAAAAAAAAAAAAAAAGAAGAAGAAAAAAAAAGGGGGGCTGGGGATGTAGCTCAGTGTGAAGGCTCTGGGTTCAATCTCCTGTACTAGGAAAAAAACCCAATTTTTACTTTATTAAAACCATGCATATGCATATAGAGAACATGTATCTAAGTTTTGTTCAACTCAAAGAGGGAACTAGCAGAATAACAAAACTGATTTAGTGAGGCTATGAGGAACTGATTAAAAAGTCAGTGGAAAAAGGAATGTTCATATAAGATTGCAGTTAGATTTGAAACTGGTTCATATCTTAGAGGACAATACATCCTAACCTTTGGGGTTATTAACTGTACCCGAAAAGAAAAAAAGGAACTAACATAACTTGCCACTTTCGTGTGTTATCTTCTGACTTTTATGTGTGTCTTAGTTACTTTTCTCTCATTGCTGAGACAAAATAACTGACACCCAAAGTTAAAAGGTTTATTTGGCTTACAGTTTATACAGGTTTCAGTCCATAGTGGGCTGGCTCCAAGGTCAGAGTGGCACATGGCAGAGGGGTATCGTAGAGGAGAAACAGTTCATTGCAGGCAAAGACAGCAAAAGCATAAATGGACCTTAACATGTCTTTCTGCCCCCTTTATCTTGTCTAGGCTACTTAGGACAGGTAGCACTCACACCCTTAATCCCATTGCACTTGATCCTAGCATTGCACCATGAATCAATCCCAGCATCACACACCCTAGATCCAGCCACCTCTGAAAAAGCTCCACCTATGACTGCATGGGGCTTTGGGGAGACATCTAAACATAAAAGCTATAACAATAGCGGGGGAAAATTTTTTACCAGATGCTCCTCAGACAAAGGACTATTATCTAGAATATAGAAAGAACTCAAAACAGTCAGCCCCCTCAAATATAAAGACCCGATTAAAAAATGGGCATCTGAAATGAACAGACATATCTGAGACAAAGAAGTAGAAGCAGCAAGTAACTATATGAAAAAATGTTCCACATTACTGGTCATTCGAGAGATGCAGATGAAAACAACAGTGAGATTCCACCTCACCCCACAAAGAATGGCTGCCATTAAGAAAGCAAACAATAACAAATGTTGGCGGGGTTGTGGGGAGAAAGGAACCCTTCTCCATTGTTGGTGGGAGTGCAGACTGGTGCAACCACTGTGGAAATCAATATGGAGATACCTCAAAGAGCTGGGACTAGTGGTTCCATTTGACCCAGCCATCCCTCTGCTGGGTATCTTTCCAAAATAATTAAAAAAATTATATCGCAGTGATATATGTGCACCCATGTTTATAGCGGCACAGTTTGTAATAGCTAAAACTTGGAAACAGCCCATTTTCCCATCAGTTGGAGACTGGATAGAAAAGATGTGGTTTTTCTATAAAATGGAATACTACTCAGCCATAAAGAATGAGCAATTAGGGTCATTCATAGGAAAATGGGTACATATTGAGGATATACTCCTAAGTGAAACAAATAAGTCACACATGTATAAATACTGAATAGTTTCTCTGGTGTGAAAACCTATAATGGTACATAAGATCCTATATATAATTGACAATGTGAAATAGGAAGAAAAGTGCTAAAGGTGTAGGGCAAGTGTAATAAGGTAAAAGAAAAAAAATGAGAAAATGAAAAAATGGAAATAAAGTATTTGTAAATAGGGAAGGGAGGAGGGGGTGAAGGAAGGGCAGGGACAAGGGGAAAAAATGAGAACCAAGACCTGTCATGTAAAGGTACAAGATCCCAATAATGAATGTAACTGTACTGTATACCTAAAATGTACCAATAAACTCAATGAGAAAAAAAATAGGGTTATAAATTCAGTTACATTTCCAGAGAGGCTGATAACCTTCTGGGGGGACTTATCAAAAAGTGTGTTAACATGACATTAAAAGGTCACATAATCTTCCTTTTGCCCTAAATTCCAAGTTTTGTATTTTTTTTTCCTGAATAGACCATGATCAAACTATAATGTGAAATACAATAATAGGAAAAACTTGGATGAGTCTTCAAAGTCATTTAGTTAAAAAAATATGACTGCCCTTGGGGACTTCATATTGCCATACAAACAGAAAGCCACCTATTTTAGGCAGATATGAGCTTTTTGTATTTAATTACCAGTGTCTTGCTTTTAAAACCTTACTGTAGGATCCATACAACATGTACTTGAATTATGCAAAGGATTGATGAGTAGTTATTCTGGGTTCTTAGGACGTGGATCCACAGATTGATACTTTTTAATGACCAACCAGATGATTTTTAAAAAGGAAACACTTGGACATCATGGCTTGGGCTGCCATGCGTATGTCAGCCAGCTCTTGGAAGGGACATTTGGTAAAGTGGAGCAAGACACAGACAGTCCCAATTCCTCACAATGTGTGTACTCATCATGTACTGTAAACATGTACTAATAAAAATAAAAAAGATAAAATGTATCATTTGCAAAAAAATAAATAAAAAGACCCAGGCCCTTGACATTTTGTAGCTCACACATGTAGGAAGCAGGAAGCTGCGGTAGGGGTTAAAAGAATATGCTTGTTGATCTTTAAATGCATCTGATACTGTTTGTGAGGAAGTGAGCTGTTTTCTTAGCTTATTTCTGTATGTGTTAGGTAGAAGTATCGTTTTGTGAGCTGAGTCGCCTGCCCTGTTGTTGAACGTTGAAGTGTGTTTACTTGTAACAGCTTGCTTTCCTATTCTCTCAGCTGGGTGTTTAGACCTCTCGGCATATTCAGAGACTTTTTTTTGTATTTATGTAGAGTGGTTGGTGTTTTTTAAATGGAGACAAAAGGGCAGTTGTTTGCATACTTGCACCACTCCAAGATAAAGCTCACAGTTACTTACAGTGCTGTTGCTAATTTATGAAAGAGTCACAAATCTACTGCAACAAATAACATAGAGATTTCTAGGTTACTGTTGTACATTCAAAGACCCTACCATGGATCTCTTTTGTCGAATTCCACTTTTCTTTGAACTTGGAACACAAAGACCATTAATTTTGTGAATTATAGGGATGATTATTTTCAAGATACTTGTTACTTTTGAAAAGGTAGCAGGAATTTTTCCAGGTGTGCTTTATGGTGTACAGAGCCTCTTTCTCACAGCAGCATAGCTGTGATGTGCTAGGGTATGTGAGGGTCTGTTATACTCATGAAGCTTTGCTGGGTGTCCGCTGTATGCTAGGCACAGAGGATGTAAGGGCAAGAGAGGCCCATTGAATGGAACTGTCATCATATCATCACAAATTTGATTTCTCCACCAGGGTGAGTTTTAGAACCTGTGGCCTGGCCTTGAGTCACTCTGTGTTCTGGAGAGCACATGTTAGACATCGTTCTGCAAAGATGTTCAACAAAGGTGTTCTGATGAAAACGCCGATTAAGTTTCTGAGTGGATTCACCAGGCAACTGTTCGAATTAGCTTTTTGGGCCCTGATTTTGGGTTACTTTATGGAATAATAATAGCCAGATATGTAAGAATAGGCTTACTTGCTGCTTGGATTTGTATGTATAATCTGCTTATGTCTGTCTGTACAATAAGCAAATTTTATTGAGCACTTACTGTTTATGTCAGGAAGGAAGGAGGCTAAGCCCTTCATGTTTATTTCATTAATCTTTTTTTTCTTTTTATTGAGTTATTGGTAAATTCTAGGTATACAGTACAACTACATTCATTACTGGGATCTTGTACCTTTACATGACAGGTCTTGGTTCTCATTTTTTCCCCTTGTCCCTGCCCTCCCTTCACCCCCTCCTCCCCTATTTCATTAATCTTTATACCAACTTATGGCAAAGGTACTGTTTTTATGTTCATTTTTAGAAGAAATGATGGAGGCATATCAAGGTAAAGGACTTACCTGAAGTCACAGGTTAGTGAGGAGCAGACGGATTACTGGAACCAGGCAGGCACGGTCTAGGACCCGAGCTCCAGTATACAGTACTTATCTGGGTGTGTAGTTTGTCTAGAGAGCAATGAGCCCCTTATCCTGATTACTTGCTGCATTATGCCTCCTCTTAGGGTCCTAGCAGGTAGAATGAAGGTTATTAACTTGCTGAATTTTAGAAAATTATCTTCAGAAGTCTTTTTTTTTCAGACTAAATGGGTAGCCCTTGCCTAGATTTATGGGCTTGCACTACTATTCCTACAAATTGTTAAAGGAAGACAATTAGGGAAAATATTTTGTTTTATTCACCTGTAAGCAGACATTGTCATTTTGAGGGCATTCAAGATATGCTTTTCAGAAGGAGTATAACTCTTCTGTCCGTAGTAGATAATTCAGATGTGTGACTATCGATCATTCCTCATCCATATGGCCCTCAAAAGCAACCAGTTCCAGTCCAAGTAATTCAACTTTAAACATATTGTAGTTTATTTTGATAGAGTCCTAAAACTAACAAAACCCATTAGACACTGTTGTGAGAAATGTTACTGCAAGTAGGGCCTGGACTAATTAAGGACAAGTGTGTGACCAGTAAGAGCCCACATCATTTGTCATATTCTCCAGGCTTTGTAACTGTTATTGTGTAGGAAGAGGGGAATGTCTTGTGACTCATGGAGAGCTGTGACCTCAGTAAATTTTAGTCCCCTGACCAAGTTGATGGTGGTGATTATGCATAATAGAATCTTATTTTTTTTAATGACAAGATTATCACAGCTTAGGCAGGGACTTTG
The DNA here is from genome assembly GCF_012274545.1 of Fukomys damarensis. Taxonomy (NCBI): domain Eukaryota; kingdom Metazoa; phylum Chordata; class Mammalia; order Rodentia; family Bathyergidae; genus Fukomys; species Fukomys damarensis. The sequence goes on along the minus strand of NW_022900951.1, from coordinate 15,754,863 downwards.
GGATCATGTGTTTTAACCCCCAGCTTTCTAGCAGATTAAAATCTAGGATGTTGCTGTGATAGTTACTTGTGAAGTGTGGTGTTCCTACAGAACTCCCCACCAGTGGTTGCTGACCAGACCCTCCTCTGGCAGCAATGCATTGGCAGAATTTTGGGATAAAGCAGGAGTTGGGATAAAAGCTTTAGAATATTTTGAAAAGTTTAAGCAATTGTGCTGCTTGATAAAGCTTGGGCACTCGCTTTGTACAGTGATCTAGATTTGTAAATATGGTAATATTATTTTCAATGTAGCTTTATGTAAAAATGAGTATATGAAGAAGCAATCATGCTGAAAATTGTAAAAAAAAAAAAAGAGTTTGCAGATACACAAAGAACATAGTAATAGCTAAACAGATCCCAATTTGAGTCCATTAGAATGAATACATTCTAATTGCAGAACCTCTGGACTAAATAATTAATTCTGTCCTACCCCTTACCCAGTGGTAGTGTGGTGGGCAGAATTTCTAGGAATGGTCTTCAGGATTCTATTCCCACATTCACAGAATGTGTGAATGTGATGAGCTACCACTCCAGCGATTGTATTATGTTGTATGACACAGCAGACCCTAAAAAGGGAGGTTCTCCAGGCCTAAGTTATTACTTGAACCTTTTTGAGGAAAGAGCTCTCTGCCTAGTGGTAGAAGAGGAAGTCAGATTCAGGCCTTGAGAAGGACCTTTCTGCTTTGAAAAAGGAGTTGCGTGAGGAGTACAGGGAACCTGTAGGAGCAGAGTGCTGAACTAAACTGGCAGCCAGAAAAGAAGTGGAGACCTTAGAACTACAGCCACCAGGAACGGTATTCTGCCAAAAACCCGAGTGAGTTTAGAAGAGGATTATTCTCACAAGCCTCCAGATAAAAGTCTAGCCTGGTAGCTCTCTTGATATTGGCCTTGTAAGACCCCAAGTAATCATAGAACCCAGTTGAGCCTACCAGGATTGCTGATCTACAGAACTGTGAGATAATAAAGGGGTACTGTTCTAAGTCATTTCATTTCAGGGGTTAAAATGTATATAGCAAACGGCCTAGGGTATAGCTGTCCCTGTCTGTGGACAGCTTGTCAGTGAAGGCTGTGTGGGGAATATGTACTTCTGTACCTCACTTGGTGGCACCAGGCAACCCGTGGCAGCTCTCCCCTCATCTGCTGGCAAATGGGAATTCTGGATTTTTTTCATTTTCATCTCCTCCCCTATGAGCAGTATTGTGCAGCTCATCCTCATCCTCTTCTTTGGAGAGTGGGAAAGATCTTGAAGAGGAAGGAGCTGGATAAGAGACTCATTAAACCTGCTAAATGTCTTGGGCAAACTCCTGGCCCACCCACATATGAATCTGATGGAATAACATGCCAAAAGACTTAAGAATGCTAGAAGCTTAAGTGTGGAATACTAAGTAGGTTTTCAGAATGATCTCTGAGTAACACAAATGAAGCAGACCAGAACAGCACTGCAAGGGCTCTGGATACTAAATTATCATTGGACCACAGCCTACAAAAGTAGCCCAGGATATTCGTGGTTAATCTAGATAGGTTGAGACTGCTTACTGAAGTTAAAATAGGATCTAGAAGCTAGGTGTGGTGGTGCATGCCTATAATCCCGGCATTCTGGAAGGGTGAGGCAGGAGGATTGCAAATTTGAGCCTGTCCTGTGGAATTTAGTGACTTAATGAGACTGTCTCAAAATAAAAAATAAAAAGTGTTTGGTGATGTAGTTCCCAGTACTGCAGAAAAAAAATTTCCAGGGTATTATGATAAAATAGCCCAAATATCTAGGATATGATAAAAAATAAAGCAAAGCAAAACACTTGCCATACCAAGAAACAAGAAAATTACAACCCGAATAAGAAAAGGCAATCAACAGGTACCAACACTGAAAAGGCTCATATGTAGGAATTACCTAACAGATTTTAAAGCATCCATCATTAAAATACTTTAACAAGCAATTACACCCTCCAAAAAAATGAAACATTAGAAAATCTCAGCAAATAAATAGAAGATATAAAAGGTGGAAATTATAGGACTGAAAACTAGCCAAATTAAAAAGCTTATGGGATGAACTCAATAATAGATTAGATATGACATTGCAAAAATTAGTGAACTTAAAAATGGTTCAATAAAATTCACTCAATATGAGCAATAAACAGAAAGTAGTCTGTAAAAAATAAACAGAGCTTCAGAGACCAATGGAATAACATAAGGTCCAACATTGTGTCATAAGTATGTGGAAATAAAAATATTTAATAAATAATGGCTGAAGCTCCCAAATATGGAAAAAGGCATTCAGAATTAAGAAGCTGAGAAAAACCTAAACAGGATAAACACAAAGAAATCTATGTCAAGTTATATCATAATTAAACTTCTAAAAACTAAAGACAAGTTGAGCATAGTGGTGCACTTGTGTAATCTCAGCAATCTGGGAGGCTAAGACAGAATTGCCAAGTTTCGGCCCATTCTGGGTAATTTAGGGACTTAGCAAGACCCTGTCTTGAAATTAAAAATTAAAAAACGAAAGAAGATTTGGGGATTAACCTAGGGTGAAAGCCCTGGATTCAGTCCCCCCAGTACAAAAAAAGTATCAAGAGAGAAACATTGTATTATCTATAAGGGAAGATATTCATGAAGACAATCATGACAATGAATTTATCATGAAATCATGCAGTCCAGAAGGAAGTGCACAATATTTTCAAGTTCTGAAAGAAAACAGACAACTCCAAATTCTACATCTCGTGAAAGTATCGTTCAGGAATGAAGAGAAAATGAAAAAACATTCCCCAGTGAAGAAAAACTAAGATAATTTATCAGTAGCAGACTTACACTTAAGTAGGGCTGAAGAAAATTAACTAGGCCAGGTATGGTGATGCGTGATTGTAATCCCATCTACTCAGGAGGCTGAGGCAGGAGGATCACAAGTTCAAGACCAGGTTACTTAGTATGATGCTAGCTCAAAATAAAATTAAAAAAATGTAGGGATGTGTTTCAGTAGTAGCATGCTTGCACATCATGTATGAGGCCCTGAGTTCAAACCCACTACTATGAACAAAAATAAAACTAACAAAAAAAAGGAAGAAAGAAAATTCTTTAAATATAAAGGAAATAATAGTCGAAGACTTAGAACTTCATTTGTACACACACACACACAAACTATATTGCATAGGTAAAAATAGAGATAGGTATAATAAGTCATTTTCCTTCTTATTACTTTTTAAAATCATGATTGATGGTGGGAGAAATCATTTATACACACACACACACAAACTATATTGCATAGGTAAAAATAGAGATAGGTATAATAAGTCATTTTCCTTCTTATTACTTTTTAAAATCATGATTGATGGTGGGAGAAATCATTTATACACACACACACACAAACTATATTGCATAGGTAAAAATAGAGATAGGTATAATAAGTCATTTTCCTTATTGCTTTTTAAAATCATGATTGATGGTGGGAGAAAATTATAATATCTGGTGTGGTGTTCAAAATATGTAGAAGTATTATATAAGAAAATTGTATTTAAAAAGTAGAAAGAGAATAAAGAAACCTAAATGGAGGTTAGTTTTTTATACGTCATTTGAACTGGGAAATTATATCAGTAGTTTGTGAGAAGTTATATGTGTATGTTGTAGTAAGTAAAAGAATCAATCCAGGTGTGGTGGTACACGCCTGTAATACCAGCACTTGAGAGGCTGAGGCAGGAGGAACACTGAGTTTGAGGCCTGCCTAGGCTACATAGTGAGGTCAAGGCTAGTCTGGACCGCATAGTGAAATCCTGCCTCAAAAAAGACAAAAACAAAAAACTAAAAACCACTTAAAAAGCTATATAAAGAGATATACTAAAAGACTACAGATAAATCAAAATGGAATTTTAAAAATGTACAAGTAACCAACAGGATGAGAAGAAAAAGGAAATAGGAATAACAAACAATGAACAAAAAGAAAACCACAAGTAGTCTTAAGCCTTAACATATGAATAATTATTTGCAATGTAAAAGGTCTAAATATACTAATTAAGAGAGATAATAAATGGATTAAAAATGACTCAACTGTGTATTGTCCACAAGAAACTCACTTCAGATATAGTTATATAGGTATACTGAAAGTAAAAGTGTGGAAAAAGATATACCACACAAATATTGATTTTAAAAGAGCAGGAATGGCTATATATAATAGCAGAAAAGCAGACTAAAGAACAAAGAACATCATTATTGGGGACAATTACAGAATGATAAAAAGTGTCATTCTACCAACAAGATATAGCAATCCCAGGTATATATGCACCAAACAACAGAGCTTCAAAGTATAGATGATTTGTGATTTGTACTGGTTTAACTTTTGATTTTTCAACTTTACAGTCGTGTAAAAGTAATAGGAATTCAGTTGAAGCTGCACTTTAAATTTTGAATTTTGACTTTATTTCCTAGGTTAGTGACATGATGCTGAGCAGTGGTAGTGACTTCAGTGTCCAGTTAGCCACACAATCATGAGGGTAAACAATTGATTCTCTAAGTATACTGCGTTGCTAAGCTATGATTTGTATGTTAAGTGTATTAAATATATTTTTGACTTGAGATAACTTCATTTTACAGTAGGATTATCAGGACATAGGTTGAGGGCCATCTGTATATGAAAGAAAACCAGGTAGAACTGAAAGATAGACAAACCCAGAATTATAGTTGGGAAGTTTAACATCCCTTTTCTCAGCAATTGACAGAACTACTAAACAGAAAACCAGCAAGGATATAGAAGGTCTAAATAACATCATCAATTAAGAGATTCTAATTGACATTTAGAATACTCTACCTAGAAACAGCATAGAACACATTCTTTGCAAGTACCCATCAAACATTCACCAAGTCAGACCCTATTCTGGGTCAAAAAATTAATGTCAATTACAGTGAAATTAATTGAAATCAGAGTATATTCTCTGGTCATAATATAATCAAAACAATAACAAATTGTTATTTGAAAACAATAGAAAACAATAACAGTTCCTAGGAAAATCTTTATAAACACTTAAAAATAAAATAACACACTTCTAGGTAATACATGGCTCAAAGAGGAAGTCTCAGAGGAAATTTAAAGATAGATCTAACAGAAGGAAAAGGAAGATAAGCATATTAAAATTTGTGAGGCACAGCTAAAGCAGTACTGCGAAGAAAATTCATAGCTAAATCTTCACTTCAGAATGGAGGAAAGGGCTCAAGTCATTAATTCTAAGCTCTTACGTCAAGAAACTAGAAAAAGAAAAGGAAACTAAATTCAAAGTAAGCAGAAAAAAAGAAATAGGATTACAGAAGTCATCACTGATGTTGGAACAGAAAAACAGTGATCAATGAAAATGCTGGTCCTTTAAAAAGACCAATAAATAGATAAATCTTAAAAAGAAGACAAAAATTGGAGAAGACATAAATTACAATATTAGGAATAAAATGGGATGCTACTATAGATCCTAGAGCTTTTAAAAAATCAATAAGAGGCAACAACACCAGGAGGCCCAACAGAGCAAATCAAATAGGCAAGGCAAGAAACTAAAAGAAGGTGAAAAAGTAAAAAGAGTCAACAAAAGGCCAATAGCATGTCAAAAATAAGTCAGTACCTATCAGTTATAACCATCAATGTCAATGGCCTCAACTCACCAATCAAGAGAAATAGACTGGCAAAATGGAATAAGAAGCAAAATCCAACAATATGTTGTATACAAGAAACACACCTCGTGCAAAAAGAAGCCCATAGACTGAAAGTGAAAGGATGGAAAACAATTCTCCATGTGAAAGGAGCCCAGAAAAAAGCAGATGTACCAGCCTTATTTGCAGATAAAGCAAATTTCAAACCAAAACTGATTCTAGTATTATTGATGTAGGATGGTACTGTATCATACCTCTGTGAATGTAAAATATCTTGTACCTGCTTTATGATACATAGTAGTGACCGTGCTTTATCAGAGCTATATTTAATGATATTACTCTAGAATGTTCTCTTTCCAGATGATGATTAAGATGCTAATAAAAAAAATGGTGCCAGGTACCACAACAGCAACAGAACTTTGCTGTTTTCTGGATATTATTCTTTTCTTTGTTTTT
>NW_022900951.1:15748201-15748604 GCF_012274545.1 Fukomys damarensis | reverse complement strand
GGAAACTTTAATGGTGCTGTCAACTTTGGAAAAAGTCATCCCAATTTACTGTGTTGAGTTGGCATTGTACAGACATGGACAGCCATATTGGTCTAGAAATGTTAATTTTTTAATTTTTATTTTTAATTTTTTTTCCATTTGTACAGGGGTAATGCACTGTATTAAATAAGTAAGATCATATCTATGTGGGTTTGATTACAGAAACTAGTAACGTATTCTCTAAATAATGAAAAAAAAGAATAAGATAAGACTACAAGAGCAAGAAGCAATTTAAGTATGTTAAGGGACTATTTTCATCTTCAGAATTAAGGATTATTTTAAACTTACATCATTGCCTTCTCTCTTTTACTTTCCTTTTTAGTTTTATTTTAGGATTCCCTATTTTTAATGTTCACAGAGATGT
>NW_022900951.1:15742210-15748159 GCF_012274545.1 Fukomys damarensis | reverse complement strand
ATTACAGAAACTAATAAAGTATTCTCTAAATAATGATAAAAAAGAATAAGATAAGATTATAAGAGCGAGAAGCACTTTAAATATGTTCAAGGACCATTTTCATCTCCAGAATTAAGGATTATTTTAATGTTACATCATTGCATTTTCTCTTTTACTTTCCTTTTTAGTTTTATTTTTAGGATTCCCTATTTTTAATGTTCATACAGAGATTTCTTTAACTGAAATACCGAATAATTCCTTTGGTGCGAAAAGTATAATAGTTCACAGGATCCTAATGAGATAATTAATAATGTGAAATAGGAAGTAAAGGGCTAAAGGTGTAGGGAAAGTGGGAAGGGTGGGGGAAGTGTAATAAGGGAGAGGAAAAAATATGAGAAATTGAAAAAATGGAAATAAAGTGTTTGTAAATGGGGAGGGGAGGAGGGGGTGAAGGGAGGGCAGGGACAAGGGGAAAAATGATAATCAAGAAGACCTATTATGTAAAGGTATAGGATCCCAATAATGAATGTAACTGTATTATATACATGGATTGTACCAATAAACTCAATAAAAATAAAAATAATAAAAAGAATCACACATTATAAGGATCAAAATCAGAAATTTCAAGATTCATGAAACTTAATTATGTAGCCTACAGACCTCATTAAAATGTTCCCAAAACTTTAAAAAAAAAATCAATAAGAGGGCCAGAGATTTAGCTCAGTGGTGCCGCCACCTGCCTCGCAAGCACTAGGACCTCAGTTCTATCCCTGGTACCAAAGCAAAAACAAAAAACACAAAAGTCAATAAGAGAATACAGCAAACAGTTCTATGCACCTATATTTCACAACTTAGATGAAATGAGTGAATTCCTTAAAAACCACAAACTACCAAAATTCATCTAAGATGAATTAGATAACCTCCATAGTTGTATAATTATTATAGAAATTGAACTTGTAATAAAAAAAAAAACTTCCAAAAAGGAAATCTGCAGGTTCAGAAGGTTTACTGGGAATCTTCACCAAACATTTAAAGAAGAATTAGCACCAATTCTACATAATCTTCTAGAAAAAGGAAGAGGAGAGAATTCCCTTCAGTTCATTTATGAGGTCAGTATAACCTTGATTTCAAAAGCAGACAGATAGTACAAAAAATAAAACTGCAGACCAATGTTCCTCAAAAGCACAGATTGAAAAATTTCTCAATAAAGTAATGGCAAAATAAATCTAGCAACGTACAAAATGAATTATATACCACAACCAAGTAGAATTTATTCCAGATAGGCAAAGCTGTTTCAGTGTTTTAAAATTTATGACTGTGATCCATTGTATCAACAGGCTCTGAAAGAAAAAAATCATATTACATGATTATATCAATAGATGCAAAAAAAGTATTTGACAAAATTAAACACCCATTAATGAAATAAACTCTTAGTAAACCAGGGTTTGAAGGGAACTTCTTTCCCAACTTGATTGAAAGCATCTACAAATGACATACATTTAACACCATGCAAAATAGTGAAATCCCGTGTGCTTTGCCCCTGAGAAGGGGAAAAAGGCAGGGATGTCTGGAAACAAGCTGAACATCCTTCAGTAGTGGTTGAATTGTTAACCAAATTCTTATCCACACCATGGAACACTACTCAGCAATAAAAGGAACTGACTCTTGATACACAGGACTTACGTAGATCTCAGGGGCATTGTGCTTTTTGAATAAAACCAATCTCTTACATTACATAGTGATTCCATTTATATTACGTTCTCAAAGCGACAAAGCTATAGAGTTGGGAAATAGATTACTGGATGCCATGGGACATTGATGGGGTCTGCGGGGAATGACTAATATTATCATAGTGGGGTAGCATGGGGGAGTTTCTTTGTGGAGATGGAATAGTTTTCCATACTGATTGTGATGGTGGTTGTACAAATCTATACAGTGGATCAAGTTGAATATAGACACACACACAAATCGGTGCAAGAAAGACTGATAAAAACTGAGTAAGGTCCAGAAGGGACTCTTTGTGCTATTTTTATAAGTTCCTGTGAATAAATAATTACTTTTTAATGCCAGCTGGTTTCGAGCCCGGCTGCATGTATTACCTGAGGAGCTTTAAAAACTCATTGCTCATTTGCTTCAACATGGGTGTAACTGAGAGATGTATCTGGAGATCATTATGTTAGTGAAAAAAACCAGGTGGAGAAAGACAAGCACCTTATGATCACTCTGATATTTGAAATCTAAATGAGTTGACCTCACTGAAGTTGAGAGTAGAGTAGTGGCTATCAGAGGCTGCAGAGAGAAGTGGGAGAAGTGAGGAAAGGCTGGTCATTTAGTACTAGGTTCTTATTAAGAGCAAGACCTCTGGTGTGCTATAGGGTAGCAACAGATAATAGTAATGAACTATGTGTTTCAAAAAGCTAGAAGAAAGGATTTTGAAAGTGCTGATAGATATGTTTAACCTGATTTAGACATTATGCAATGAGTATGTATTAGAATATCACGTGGTACCCCAGAGGGGAGAGGAGAGATTTAAAAATTAAGATGTATCATGTACATATACCAGCCCCCCCCCACAATTAATGCGATCACTATGAACTGCAAACATGTACTGATACAATTATCAACACCCAGGCTATCTCCCAGACCCATCTGTATCTCTGATCATAGTTCTCAACATTAGTATTTTTTAAGATTCCTAACTCTGGTCCTTGTTGTTTTCCATTAAATAGATAAGAAAAAAATCCCCACCACTTTTCCGTGTATGTACTATAATTCTCCAGCCTGTTATGGGTCATAGGTGTTTCAGTCAGCTCTCAGGATGGTCGCACTCTGTCATCATGCTTAGTGGTGGAGACTGTGATTTGGGGAGGCCCCTTTCCTTGCTTCAAGCATGTCTAGGGAAGCATTACCATCTGGGCTGTCTGTGGTTGGGTTGGAGACTTGCAGGGACAGTGGTAGTAGAGTTGGGAGGAGAAGAGTGGAGGATAGGACTAGAGGGAGGAGGGGTAATGAGAGATGTGGGCTTCAGAGATTGTGCTGATGAGAGGGCTCATGTAGGGCCCTGCCCTGGGCCTGGTCTCTTGGGGAAAATGTGTTGGGGGTGGCAGGGAAGGGGACATGACTGTTGGAGGCAGGGATGCAATTTGTGATAGGGTGGCCGGGAAAGGCCTCACTAAAGGGGGACTTAAGACTTGAAGAAGCGAGAGAACGAGCCTTGTGGCGATCTAGGGAAAGAGCCCTTTAGGCAGAGAGAATAATGTGTGCAAAGGCCCTGAGGAGAGGGAGCCGGTGGTGTGCTGGCAAACCAAGAAAGAGACCAGTGTGCCACTAGAGTGGGAGATCCAATGGAGAGCAGCAGGAGGTAGACTCTAAGCAGTTGTGGGGCTCTAGTTGGGGGAGCACCACCTTCAGGACTTGTGACAGAATGAGATGAGAAGTAATCCGGGTAATTCCAGCAAAGGAGTGATGTGCCATGTTCCCTCGGCTTGCTGTGTTGAGGACAGACTGCAAGGAGCGAGGGTGGGCATAGGGAGAACAGTCTGGAGGCCATTTGCAGGCATCTAGGGAAAGCCAGGTGGTGGCAGTAGGAGCAATGAGAAGCATTCAGATGCTGTATTTCTGAAAGTAAAGCCAATAGGATTTATTGCTAAGACCAGCTGCATGGCAAGAGAGGGGGAGGAAGGGAAAATGCTAAGGTTTTTATACTGAGCACTGGGCTGGGATTTGGGGGCTAGGGCCAGGCTAGAGAAAGGAATTTGTATAGCCACTCTGCTGTGGCAGGGACCTGGGCCCAGGCCTACCCAAAACCACCTCAGGTTTAGCAATTTGTGCCTAAGACTGCGACAGCTAATTTTCTTACCTGTCAACTCATGATGTGAGATAATACATGTGGTATTTGGAATATGTTAACCAGTCAACAAATATCAGTTACTAATAAATATTAAGTCACTGTGAGATACTGGAAGATTCTTGGTATCTGTCGCTTGGGTCACCTGCTGCGAAGATGTTGACAGTATAGGAAGTTTATTTGGGGGAGGTTGGAGGATAGTATCCATGAAAGATGAAAGGGCAGTGGAGTGGGGCAGGCAGAGTCTCACAGGCTGTGGTACCCATCAGTCCCAGCCTACCAAAGAGCTCCTGAGCAAAGATTGCTCCTGGAAGAAAAGGGGAGGTGTTAGTCAGAGGGTACAAAATTAGATGAATACACTCAGGACACCCGGCTAATGATACGGCTTTGTATAGCACTTGAAATCCGTTGAGTAAATCTTAAGTGTTTTCATCATAAAAGAGTAACTCTGAGGTGGTAGACATGTTGATGATTACATTTCATTATATTATATTTTGATACATTATATATGTATCAAATCATGCTATAAACCTTATATAGATATAACTTTTATTTGTTGATCATACCTCAGTAAAGCTGAAAAAAGAATGGGTAGAGATATCCAGGCTCTAGTACCCCCCCTTTCCAGGTCAGTAACTAGTGAGGGGTTGCTCAGAAAGAGCAGGGCCTTGGCTAGAAGGAAGCTGAGGCTGATGCTGATGGGTGTGAATTTCTCCTTGCAGGATATATGGACAGTATGCCTCTAGGGCTGCCTGGGAGGCATTTGGTTTCGCTTTTTTTAATAAATTACTGGGGGATTTGGAATAATGTACCCCTTCCCAGCGTGGAGGTATATTTCATCATCTTTATGACCCTGAGGAGGATGAGATAAGAAATTTTAAAAGAAGTTCAGAGAGAGCAAAGCTGAAGATATAAATGTCCCTTTAATGTGTAGTCACAACATGCACCAAGGCCAAAGCCACACACACACACACACACACACACACACACACACACACACACAGTTAACTCTTTGTGGAAAGAGGTGCACAAGGTCAGCACTGTTTGGCTCTTAGCCACCTGTTTTGCTTCTCACGAAAGAATGAGCATTTCATTTATTGTTGTACTTCCTTTGGGACCACCAGATTTTTTTTCAAGAAGGCCCACAGAAAGAATATGTGTCTGGGAGTCTGGGTGCAAAACAAAATGGGTCTGCCTGAGTTGGTAAGCCAAGAAGTTGTCCAAGCCAAACCACATCCTGCTCTGGGCTTTTGGAGGCAGGTGGTCCCAGATGGAGCCCCAGAGCCCAGCAGCCCTGTGAACCCTGCTTGCCTCAGAGCTCTAGCACTGTGCTCAGTGTGGGTGACACTCTGGCATTTATGACCCCTTAACACCATGCTTGTCTTCTAAGGCTGCCCAACTCACCGGTCACCCGTAAAGCCCGTGAAACTCGTCTAATTCCAGGTGTGACTGTGTTACAAACCAGCTGTGCTACTGGCTTCATGCTGCAGCTCTCAGGGAAGTATCTTCCTGACTGTAAAAACAAGGCCATGGTCAAGATCTGAGATGGCCAGTGCAGGTTGCTAGGATCAGCACATCTGGAGCCAAGTGAAAAACCAAAAAGGACTGTTTGTACATATTATGGAGGAAAAAAGAAATTAAAATTGCATTTCAGATATTTATAAGATGTTCATTTTACTCACGATTATACCAAAATATAATTGGAATTGTTGAAGTATTTAAATGTGAGCATATTCTTAGCAGCGTTGAGTTTGGGCAGTATTTTGTTGTTTGTGGCATCATGGGGTTTGCTTTCTGATCAGATATGATTCATAGTAAAGAGATGACATCCAAAATCAATGGGGACTAATTATGGGCTGAAGCTACATGACAGCTATTTAACATAAACGTTGCCAAGTGATAACTGCTAAGCCTATAGTCACACCATAATATTGGGACCTTACCAGGCACACTAGGAAAGGAATCAGGTTTATTACTGTCATTGTGCAATTGCTGTTATCCAGCCTGGCTTATATTCACAATTCAATCTTTAACTGTTTCTTTTAGCTGCCAAGTCATCGGTGTATGCACAACTTTGTTTTCTTCCCAGATCTTTTTTTTTTTTTTTTTTTTTTTGGAGTGCT
>NW_022900951.1:15718557-15742045 GCF_012274545.1 Fukomys damarensis | reverse complement strand
CTTTTTTTTTTTTTTTTTTTTTTTTTTGGCAGTGCTCGTGCGGAGGGGGATGGAACCCAGGGCCTCCCACAAGCTGGGCCACTTAGCTCCACCCCAGTCCCTTTCCCCTGATTTGGAAATTGGAATAGTTGCCAACCTGCCTATAAAAATAATACATCTGCCATGTGAAAAATAGTTTCAGCTATTCTATGTTAAATGTGTGATTATGATGATGTTTGGCTCTGGTAGCGCATAATGTGAACTCTGAAACAAATCTGAATATGGCGCATGTCAGGTTTGTGTGGTTTCAAATGCTGAGAAATTTTTTGTGTGCTTATTGCTATTTCTTCTAGGGACTGCTCCGTTATTTGGTTCAAAATGTCACATGATGGCTGATCTCTTTGGCACATATAATCCAGGCACTTATAGTGTGAGCTTCTGCCATCAGGGGTGGTTAAAAATTCATATACTTCACTCCAGTTTTAGCCTCTGATTATTTTTATTCAATTTAATTCGTCCTTTTATTTTAAAACTCGATTTGAATGGTTTGCATTAACAGATATTTGAAGGTGACAATCAAGTCTAGGGTGCTGTCACTTTAAGCCAAACACAGCCCCCAACCCTCAAGCTAGATATGAAATCTGATTTGCATTGCAGGCCTGCTGCAATGCAAAGATATAGCTGATTTATAAGCAGTCCTTGTAACAACAACATAGTACAGTTGTCAAGCCACTGTTCTCAGGCAGGGTGAAGTGTGTTATCTAGCTGTCTAAATGGTGACCCTACACAGGATAATTAAAGCTACAGATTCATCATTCCATTTTAGTCCCATTACAGACAAACTTGGGCCTGTCTTCATTCATTATCATGAAAGCCAAATGAGGATTTGCTTTACTAAAAATTACATTTCTCTTTCCCTTTTAGTTGGAATGTATAAGTGAATATTGAAGCATAAGAACAATTAAAAGTCACTTACTCTCCTTGTAACAAAAGTTACTGCAGGGCAATTCTTGGCCTGTGGCATGCACTTGCAGTTTTGGATTGCATGGTCACTTAGATTTCTCTCTCGCTTGTGTGTCCTGATGGCAGGGGTTGGTAGGTGATTCATATCAATCCAGAGTGGCTAGAATGGTCTTATGGACATAGAACGAGCATGTTAAATATTCATCTGGTTTCACTGAATTTAATATACAATCTTTAAGAGTAATCAGTAGTTTGAGTTATTAAATAGTACACTTTTTAATAGTACATAACTTACTTGCGATTATCTAAGTGAGTCAGTTATTTAAGTGAAAATTCTTTCTGTGAGGTGAATCTTCCCAAACTGGTGATCCTTTCATTTGCATATGATAACTGATTATATTAAATTGGGAATGTGGGTAAGAAAAGGAGTGGCAATCCAAAGTTTTACAGTAGTCTGACTACTACTGTATGTGTTGCATTATATACTGCGGTGTGGGATCTGACAATTGCTGGATGACCTATTTTCAATTTCCATGAATATTGATAATGACAGTTGGATATCAGTTTAAAGAACAATGAATTAACACGTAATATTGACTTATAAATATGTGCATTTTAAAGTAATTTTGTTTTATTTTAGAACATTGATTTCTTCTTTCATTTGTTTGACACTGAAATTTTATGATATATTGGGACAATTTAAAAAAAAGCTTCTGAAGTATTGCCAGAAAGGCTGGTTGTTTTTGGAAATTCAGGTGATCTCTGTAAATTATTGAAGACTCAAGTGTTGTATGAATATTTTGATCTATTTATATTATGGTACTGTTTTCCACCATGGCCACCTACACCTTGATTTTATAATATGAAGTGTTACTGAACTATTAAAATATAGAAGAGTATGAGACTATAACTCACATATAGCTACCCACCACCTAGTTTTAATCAAATGTTACCATTTTGTCATACTTCTGATCCTTTAAAAATAAATAAGTAGACTTCTGGTTTCAGCTCAGAGATGTAGAGAGCTGCAAACATGTCCCTCCCACGCTTCCAAGAAAAAAAAATCTGAGCAGACTGGAAATTAACAGAGAACTGAGTTTGTGGAGCAAGCAACCATTTCAAAATCTAGAGAGAGAGGGGTACCTTGAAACATGGGACAGGACATGAGCATTTATTTACAGCAGCAGAAGCCACCAGGTGCCCATAGAAATAGATAGGAAGACTGCGTTAGGAAACATGACAAATTGCTAGAGGCAGAGTGTGGCCTGGCTTGAGTGTGAAGCTCCTTGGCACAGCAGTTAGGAGGAGGTGGTTTTACTCCTTTGCTGGCTTTTCTTCTAGGGGCCCCACCTGGCTCTCATTGGATTGGGAAAAAATCCAGAGAAAGCTCACGGTGTAAGTTCAGAACTGCTGAGAAATCTGCTCAGATTCTTCTCCCTCAAAGAGGAAAAGGCTTATCTGCAGGGAAAGGCCATGGTGTGAGGGTACTGGTGAAATAACATTGCAGCTGGGTGAAGGGAACTCATGCAGTCACCACCCCTTACCCCCCCCCATCTTACCTAAAAAGAGTTGCAATCGGCAGGGGAAAGAGCCTCAGGCTGGAGGTAGCCTGGGAACATTGGTGCTAACCACTGCAGTGGGGAGCTCTAGCCCTGTGGGAGAAGCAGAAACACCTGTGAAGGCTACACCCCCAGACACTGTCCTGCTGTGTACTCCAGAGACAGAGGCTTAAAGTATTAGAGAACTGCTCTCTTCAACTGCACCAGATGCCAACAAGCCTCCAGGAATAACAACAGTGGGCTACAGCAGGGAGGCTTGCTTGAGAGAACACCACAAAGGGAAGGCCAAAGCCAAGAGAGGGGACAAGAAAAGATCACTAGAGGAATCTGGAGTTTCTGATGTCCGGAGGAATAACAGACCTCAACATAGCCCAAATTCTGTTTAGATTAATACAAATGCCCACATGAAAGATATATTTACCTAAGCATCTACTGCTCTGTACAAAATGCCTAGTTTTCAACTGAAAATTACAAGGTATGCCAAAAGGCAAGTAAAGCAGTCTGAAGAGCCAAAGCAATCACTAGGACCAGATGTGGATGTGATAGAGCTGTTGGAAAGGTGAAGCCATACAACACATATATTACTTATATACCATCGTCTACTGAGTACGCTATAGCACTAGGTGCCATTTTTAGAATGGATTTAACAAGGTCTGAGCTCTTAGCTTAAAGTCTTAACAGAGGACAGAGAGCATAACTATGGATGAGTGAAAAGATAATTATGGGTAGTAAAACATGCATGGAAGAAATGCAGGGGTGGAAAAGTATAGAGCGGCTGGTGGAGTGTGTGAGCTGTTTCAGCTGGAGTAATGGGGAAGACCTCTCACGAGAGGTGATATTGGAACTCATATGTGATTGATGAAGAAGGTCCTGCTATTATTAAGAGCCATCCATGTAGAGAATAGCAAGTGCAAAAGTCCTGAGGTATGAGCAAGTTTGGATCCTCTCAGTATAATACTTATACTTTGGAAGGTACAAACCTGATGGGCATTTTGCTTATGAAAGCAATTTTGCAGCCATGTCTCAGCTAACCTAGGTGAGGAAGTGGGGGTGAGTTTTCTCTGGCTTACATAGTTCTCTCTCTCTTTAAATATGTGTAGGAATTACACCACTCTCCTCCCATTTTAGGGAGCAAGGAGAATCTATCTTCTTTGTAACCACTTTAGGACCTGGTACAGCATGAAAAGGGGTGTGAATTTATAGTTATGAGTAAATACTGCATGTACCCTCCTCATAATTATAAAGAATATGCATCAACTCCACTACTCTCCTTACCTTACAACTCCTACAGCATGTAGTGATTATTCCTGTATTGCAGATGGGAAAACTGAAACCCACAGAGTTACCTGACTTAATGAAGATTGCAGATCTATTACAGGTCAACTCCAGTATTTGAACTCTGGTGGCCTGACTTCCCATGATTACTTTATAAGAACTAGAAGGCTGAGTATTCTTAAAAGTTGAGGCCTTGATGGAAAAAAGAGAAAAAGAAAATCAAATGTAGTGTTGAATTCTTACGATAACTCAGTTTATTAAAGTGTTAAAGCTTTGGCTGGTGCAGGGGAATAGATTTAATAAATACATGTTGAAGGATTTAGCACTTGTTCATTGTCATGAGTGCTTAACAATAGGTAAAAATGGGTAGTTTAAATAGTTGCAACCTTCCAATTCCTTCTGCTGTATTACTACTGCAAATGTTTCTATACAATATTAATACTGTGACGGCAGTGTTATCTGGCACTTCTCTACTCAGAATATTCTGGAAATCAGTTTTTTGTGATCTCAATAACTGTTAAGAAATTGGTACCAGCCTACTATTTTGTATACTTCTCTTTCACCAGCTTATATGCTTTTCATACTTTTTCTATAGTCAATGTTTATGCTTTGAGAAGTGAGGTATAATATGAACACATCAAAGACATGATTGGAGAGCGAGAATATAACATTAGATGAAAAGGATGCCTATAGGCTAGGCATACAGCTCAGTAATACAGTGCTTGCTTATCTTGTGTGAGACCGTGGGTTCCAATCCCAGCACTGCCAACCCCAGGACCTTTCTTTGGCACCCTAAAAGGCTACTGGTACTTGGTAATCATAGATTCATTGAAGAAAGTACAATCTGGGTTGCGTTTTCTCCATCCAGCAATAATAATTGAGCATGTACTGTGTGCATAGTTCTGTTATCTGTACCATTTATGGCCTTATATGCTGGGTGAGAGAAACAGCAAACATTTATGTAGTGCTTCCCATGGACCAGAGATGTTAAGTGACTCACCCAGGTGAGCAGAGATTGTGAATGCCAGATCTGGATTTGAGCTTCCAGGTGGTTTAACTCACAGTCTGTACTCTCTCACCCCTAGTTGTATGATGGTACAGCATTGTCTGGGTGGCTTCTGCTATGTTTAAAAAAACCCAAACCAGATGGTAATTAATTAGCATGAGGGGTACCCAAATCTGTCAGGTTCTGAGAGCCTGCTGGGAATCTTGGCTGAGCTCTGTGATAAGGTACTGTGAGATTGTATAAAAAAATATGCAGCCACATCTCAATTGAAACCACAACTTCCTGTGAATGCCTTATGATGTTATTTGAAGAAGGGAAATAAGCATATGAATTTTTAAAAAGTTTCTTCAAGTATATTGATTTTTTTACGAATGGATGTAATTAGTAGTTCTCATTTGTTTCAAGAAGTGTTTATCCTGGCATGCCTTGGTTCTACATAAAGTTCCTCAGTACCAAAAGATTTTGCAGGTTCTGCTGCCTTGATTCTCTAGGACTTGAATGTGACTGATAGGTTTAAATATGCATGGTAATGCAAGTGTTGATATTGCCAGCATAAATGGAAAAATGTATTGCTTTAATTTATAAAGCAGGCTGTATCTAGTTTTTGACTCCCTTAATATTTAACCTGATGATTTCTGTTTTCTGGGAGGGCAAGGAAGAAGGGAGCATGATTGGGCCCCATTGTTTATCAATAAGATCCCAAGAGGCTGGGGGTGTGGCTCAGTGACACATTATTGCCTGGCATGTGCAAGGCCCTGTTAGAATCCATCAGCACCACAGGGAAAAAAAATTTTTTTTTCAGTGTGCCCTCCCACTAACAGAACCTAGAAGATTCTGAAGCCAGATGGTAGTATAGCCCATGCTTCTCAAACTAATTTTCCTTCTCCTGAGGTCTGGGCTGGCACTGGCTGGTTGTGGAAAAGCTGAGATGCTGCAGTTCCAAGAGGCTCCCAGGTGGTGCTATTTTTAGTAGCAAAGATGTCTTCCCGTCCAGAACTTGCCCTCTATCTCAGGCTGTGTGGATCACCAGAATCGTCTGGGGAAGTTTAAACAACCCAGTTTCCCAGGGCCTCACTAGACCTGCTCAGTTAGAGCCTCTGGGGATGAGCCTGGCAGGTATTTGGAAAAAAGAAAAGAAAAAAAAAAGCAATGGAAGTGATTTGGTCGTAAAGCTGTTTATTGGGGGCAGGAGGACAGTAATGACAGATTGGAAAACTTCGCTGTAAGAACTAGATCGAGATGTGTAATGACAAGATTTCTAACATCCTAAGAGCTGCTCTTGGACCTAACGTAGGTGAGGAATCTTACCAGGTACCGGCCTCAGAAGGGAATTGATGAGTTCCTGATGATTGTGTCCAGACTGCCTTAACTAACAGCGTGGAGAAAAAAGTACTTAATGGTTAGCTTGCTGACCTTCCTAGCATTAGCTAATGTCTGTGAAGGCTCACGGAGTATGTCCAGGAAGGCTGGGGCCCAAATATGGGAAAGAGAATTCGTGATTATGAGGTAGGAGTCGAAATTACCATTGTGAGTATTTAAAGTGTCATTTCAGCTCTTTCTAATGCTCCTGGGTTTGGGGTTTCATTTTAGTGGTGTGTGGACAAGCTGGAAAGTAGGCTCTTTGTTGTAGTGAAGCAGATCCCATGGTGGGCTTTTGCAGGTTGTTCCTTTCATAGTACATATGACTTTTTCTGTTTTGATAAATGAGATACCTCACTAAGTGGCTTTTTAGCCTTTCTCAAACCTTACTATTAACCCTTTCCTGAGGTCAAACAGGAAGATAAAACTCCACGTATGGACTGATGTTCAAAACTGTTGCTCTTTCCTTGAGCTACTGCATCCCTCTCTTGCAGTCTTTCTTCAACAGTATTTCTCATTATTGTATTTATGATTTTCCTTACCTTGTTTAAAGTAAGGGGGAAAATGTTGGGTACCCTCGCTCTTCTTTTCTGAAGCTTGTACAGTGCAAAATACAGTTTGCACTGTCTCTGGGAACTTCTACCCCAAAGAGGGTTTGAGCAGAGAAACACGCACCAAGGGTGATGAGCATGAGGGGTTTCTGCCAGGGCCTGACTTATATATTGTTGGTGCTGGGAGCAGGCTTGGCTCTGTGCTAAGCTTGAAGTCATTGTAGGACAGCCAGTGTGGGTGACAGCACGGACATCTGGAACATGTTTCTGGCTTTTAAGCCTCTGACTTGGATGACACAAATGACCTGTGGGAGAAACAGCTGCCCTTCTGCAAAGAGCAAGATGAGAGCAGTCTAGTGAGTGCCTACCAAGTGTCTTCTAGGTCCCAGTGCTGTTCTAGGCCCTAGGGGTTGAGCCTTGGGAGAGAGACAGCCTGAAACACACTTTCTGTACCCATTGTGGTACTGTCCCTGGAGGCTAAGGGAGAACAGTGGGAGTGAAGCAGGAGGATCCCAAGTTTGAGGCCAGCCTGGAAGGCCCTGGGCTTAATTCCCAGTGTGGCATACATGCATGTGTGTACACACACACACACACACACACACACACACACACACACACAGAAGGCCTAAGAATCTGGGGTAGGTCAGAAGGAATGTGATCAGGTAAAGAGAATGGATGGGAGCCACTGAGGAAGAGGGTGCCCAAGAAGTAAGGTGGGGAGTATGAGGAAGCAAGGCCAGGAGGTGAGAGGAATCTTGCACTCTTGTAAATAACTTGCTTTAGAAAAAATGTTGGTGGTACTGGGTATTGAACCTAAGGCCTTTACACTGAGCTTACATCCTCAGCCCTCTTTTATTTTGAAACAGGATCTCACTAAGTTTACCAGCCTGGACTCAAACTTGCTATCCTCCTGCCTCAGCCTCCTAAATGCCGGGATTGTAGGTATGCATCAACATCTGGCTTCCTTGTGAGGAACTTGGACTCTAAGGGTAACCACTGGAGGAAGGACTTAAGTGGGGGGTGTACCATCATCAGATGTGGAGGGAGGAAGTTCCAATCTGCATCCTTATAGCTTTTAGAAACAGTTTTATGAGATCTATTTTAGATATCATAAAATTTCTCCATTTAAAGTGTGCCCTTCACTGATTTTTGGTATATTTACAGAGTTGTGTAATGATTGCCATAGGCTAATCATCCTCCAACATTTCCATCATCCTTTGGGCCACATACCTTGTGTCCATTTGTGTTACTCCCCATTTTCCTGCTCTGCCCTAGGGAACCATTCTATAATTCCTCCTTTTTAACATTAAGGGGAATTTTTTGGTGAGTGTAGGAATCTTAAGGAATCTCCTTGCCACATTACAAACTCTTGCTCTTGGTTCTCCAGCTACTGCTCAGCTCATCCCTGTTAGCATGTTTAGGTTGAACATAACAAACTTGTTGTCTGGGACTGTCTTAAACACACATTTGTTTTCTCATATAGTTGAAAGACTGAAGGAAGGGGTGGCCAGAGGCAGTGCGGTCCTCCACTCAATGTGGCATCAGAAACCTGTGTTAATTGCCATCTCTCCTCTATAGCGCCATTCTGGCAATAGCTTTGGCCAAGGGCTGGCTTCCTTGATTATAGGATGGCATCTACTGGCAGTGGGGGTCTGTTGCTTTGCTATCCACAAACTGTATGGAGGAACCCTTTCCTGCATGCTAATTGGGTGAGTTTAGTTCCTGTTGTCCACTCTGGACCACTGGTTGGCTTAGAATTGATTAGGATGTTCCTCTGGAGCTGAAAATGGGGACCTGTGACCAGTAACGGATTCTGCTAGGGAAGAAGGAATGGAACCAACAGTACTTGTTGAGTTTTATTGAGCAACTGTGTTGGATTGTTTGGCCCTGGATTCCTTTCACTTTTAGGAGCCTTTTCTGTGTTAAGCTAAGCAAAGTAGTCCTTTGACTTTGAACTTTTTCCCTATGGGCAGGTAGCCGTCCTGGCTTTGTGATAGCGAATGTGACTCATGATCTCAACAGACTGGAGAGTAATAATAGTAGGTGAGCTTTTTGAAACCAACTCTAGCGTTAAGCCTCTGAAAAGTGACGTCAATACAGATCTTACCAATTTAGGAGTTTATGTTCATGTTCATTGAGATTTATCTTGGGACAGTCTAATAGTGTGCCCAGTACATTATTGGTGCTGGTGTTCACATTAATACATGTGAAAAATAAATAATTTAAGTTACATTAGAAAACCTATTTGCTTTAGGACAGAAATATTTAAATAAAATATAACTAGTAGTAAATAATAGAAAAATCACTTGTATCTAGTTATTTTTAGCCCTTTGGGATCTTTGGGGGAAAAAGAGATTCTGCTCTGAATATATCAGCGTTCCAGTTACAGTATGAACTCAAAATTAACAAAAATTGACTTTCAAGTATAATTCATGCTTAACTAAGCCAAACAGACATTATGCCAGTTATTAGGACTTGCTATATAAATCCTGCTTTATATGTAATAAAAAATCAAGGTAGGTCTGTGTATTGCAAAGTAATTTATATAATTATGAGCTGTGTTTCAGAGTCTGTTTCAAGGCAAGGTTTGTCCACATGTAAGTAATGAGCATTTGCTGGTGCAGCTCTTATTGGTGAGAACGGATGTTGAAGAAAGCAAACACCATATGCCCTTTGTTTCCCGTGCATGTCTCCTTCTGGAGGCCTGGGTGGAGTGTCTCAGCTGTCTCAAATAATCTCCATTTTGCTGTTACTGCACACTCTGCAGTTCTCCAACTCTTCTCTCTGATGTTAATTATAACTTCTTCCTAATTAGGTGGCTCTTCCTCCTCTTTGGTTGTAAAGGTTCTACTGTCTCAAGTGCCAGAGGTTGGATTAATTTTGAAAAATGAGTTTCACTTGATTTGTGACTGAACTAAGTGCAAAGAATTAAAAGGAAAAAAAAAAACACCCCGCCAGTGTGAATATGTAGTGGGAGGGGCAGGCGGCTTGGGTATGGGACAGGATGCTTAGAATAATTCTGCTGCCAAGTGAATCAGAGAGGCTTGCAGTTCACGAAGAGCACAGAACTCACTCCTGCCTGAGAGTTTAGTCAGCCAGAAATCACCATTTCATTCTCCCCAGAATGGAGCTTTCAGCAGCCAAAGCCCTGAGTGCCGCAGACCTGTCTGAGAGTGTAAGTAGGCCATACATCTGTTTTGATTGTGGTTATGCCTGCATCTTTTGTAGCCTGTTCCTGACTACTTCATAGGCCAGGAGGGAGACATGACAGAGAATTTGGTCTCAGTTCAGTTCTTTCAAAATGGTGACCCACACTGTTTTCCACTTGGACCCAGGTTCGGTTTTCTTGTTAGTGGCAAATGAAATTTCTTTTCCCGAGTCATCCTCTGTGACAGAAGTAGCTCCTTTTGGCCAGGTCCTTTTTGTAATGGCATTTATGAAGATTTTGAGCACCCCCCATTTGGTCTCTCTCCTTCTCTGGCTGCTATCTATAATCGGATGAGTTTTCTCTCAGGGACACTTCACACAGCCCCGTCTAGTCAAACTCCTGGTGGGGATCTGTTGCGGCAGTGAGGGTTCCCTGACTGGGGTTGGGAGCAAGTAACATTTCTGAGGCAGCTGCCAATTTGGGAGTCTGGTATAAAGCCAGGTGTGGAATCCAGCTTTCCCATGTTGAGGAGGAAGTAAAAATGAGATAGAAGGTGGCATAGAAAGTCGGTTGGAGTCAGTGAAGAGCACTGTCCTATTGCTAGATGCCAAGCCAAAGTATCGGGCCTAGCTCAAAACCCTACTCTGCTAGCTATATTAGCCACTTACAAAATTCCTCCATGTCTTAACTTTTTTCACCTGAAAATTGCAACCATAATCCCTTCACAGAACTACTACATTGTTTGAAGTAATGATTGTGAAGGCATCTGGCATTTGATTGCCTGACTCTTGCCCATAAGTTCAAGCATTGTGTTGTGATCTATGAGAAACCACCGATATTGCTGTCCCAGCTTGTTTCAGGGCAGCCTTAGAGGCTGCTAAGATCTTGGTCAGTGTCATAGGTTTGATCTTGGGGCAGCTAGTTGGCCTTGCGTAAGTCCATAATCCCAATTGTCCTTTTAGTCATGACCAGGTGACGCTTCCAAAACAAAGTCCTAGGGGAAGGATGCGAGTGAGTCATGCTTATGCCTCACAGATACATTTGAGTTAAAGATGTTGGGGCTTACGGACCTAAGTCAGGAGGTTGTGTGATGAGTTCTCAAGGGAAAGGGATAATTCAGAAGAGCCATTTCTGGTTCACCTTTGAGTTTCCAAGTTAAGAGTACCTATATTCAGCTGGTGTGAGGGAAAAGAATATGAAAAGATCATTCGTGATGAAAACTGCTCAGTAGTTTGTCTGATTTTTGATTCAGAAGTATTTATAGGGCTCTGCCATGGTGCCTTTTCATCAGTTCGTTTCAGTTACCCGTTCATGAATTTAGGCAACTGCCAGGCATATCTGTCAATCCTCAAGGGCTTCTAGTGGACTGTGGGGGTGCACTTTGTCGACCCTGCCTTGTTAATTAACTTCACTACATGCTTTATATTTGCTAACTGTGAGTTAATTGCTAATAATAGTGTTCCCTTGTCAGTCACAAGTTCTCCCAGCCCTTTTCCTGATTGAATTCCTTATATTTCATCTCATATTTAAGCTGAAGTCATTTTCCTCTAGCTGGCAAAAGTACTCAATAATTGTGTATCAGTGAGCCCTGATAGAGCTAATTTTTATCCTTGGTTTTGGAGACATCATATCACCTGGACACTTGGCTTGTGAATGATGCTTTAAGAGGATCCTTTACGTTAACCAGCATCAAAGCGATGCATTTTATACCATACCAGCCCTCAAGGGTTCTTTCTATGTTACTCTTCGTTGAAATCCTAGTATGGCCTGGCTTTTGCCTACTTTGTCAGTCTCATCAAGGTCTCTTTCCTGCGTGGCCATTACTTTCTAGTATAGTGACTTCCTGCCCTCCCCACCCCTGCCATCGTCCTTTCCTGCCTCTGAGGCCAGGCACTTGCTGTTTCTGCCAGGAATGCCCCTTTCTAGGTGCCTTGCTTGGCAGCTCTTTCTCCTCTCTCAGGTGTTACTCTGAGCAGCCCTCCTGGGCCATTTTATCTAAAGGGACTTCCTCCATCTTACATTTCCTTTCCTCATGTCACCATAGTCATTTCTTAGAGTACTTATAAGACAGCCTGTAAATATTTTATTGACTCATTGATTTACTTGGTACTTGCTATCTCTTTCACCAGAATTTCATCTCTGAGAGAGTAGAGGCCTTGTCTGTTTTATTTCCACCATATTCCCAGCCCTTAACTAAGTTCTGGATGTGTAGTAGATGCTCAACGGATTGCTGAGTGAATAGTTCCTTTGGATAACTTAGTGAACGACTTTTAAATAGCTCAAGACTACAAGCTGATGAAAATAGTCCTATCTTTTCTGTGCTAGACTCCTCTCACCTCCAATCTGCATCCATTGTCGCTTGGACACTTTAGAGTACTCTCTCTTGGAAAGTCCCTGGCAGGTACCTGGAGTCAGCTTTTAAATTTTTTTAAGCATCTCTTTTTTAAATTATCAAAATAAAACCACCTGTCTTCAAAGTGATTTGCTTAAAACAAATGCTTTATTTTTTTACTGAGGCCTTCTTCCTCTCTGGCCTTTCTCCACCTCCTGCCAAAAACAATGAGAAAAACCCTATTATCTTGGAGAGTGGTTTTCCCTCTGGTCAGAATCCCAAGCCTGATGATTTATCACCAACTGAGCTGGGGCAATAGCTTTTCCCTGCCTTACTGACTCCTCTCAAATGTTAGTGCTTTGTTTTTCGTGGGACTTCAGCAGAGACGTGGGATGGGAACTTAGCCTCAGCACTATTCTTCTGGTATATTACCTTGAAATTTCCTTTCAAGTGGTAAAAATCCTAGAACAGGGCACCATGTAAATGATGTGAGGGCTTCAGACAGTGTTTAAGTAGCTATCTCTGGCCAGTTGTTCACCCCTTCACTGAGATTTTACACCAATCCCGGGGAGTAGATAACATTACCTCCATGTTAGAGATGGCAAGATGCAGGCCTAGTGAGGTTAGATGACTTGGTCCTAGGCGTGAATATAGCCATCAGGATTAGAGTCCAGTCTGTCTGGCTTTTAAGTCACTATTTGTTGGCATATTCAATCTTTTCCTTCCCTTCCCTTCCCCTTCCCCTTCCCCTTCCCCTTTCCTTTTTGGTACGGGGGAATGAACTCAGGACCTTTTGCGTACAATACAGGCTCAGCACCACTAAGCTAAATCCCTAGCCCCTCAGTGTTTCTTATTGTGTGTGGTGCTAGGGATCAAATCCAGGGCTTTGTGTCTGCTCGACAAGTAGCTGTACCACTGAGCTATGCCCCCAGGTGTCTTAGGCATTTTTTATTATATTCTGCAGTTAAAAAAATAACTCTAGCAACTCAGTCCATGTGTCCGCATGTGTATATGTGTGTAAACCCATGTAACTCAAATACGTTTCTTGCAACAGTAGTTGCCTTCAGTGTGTGTGCCTCTTGTATTCCCCAATACACTGAAAACATGTTTGACAGGCCAACATGGTGCTGCATACCTAGGAAGCTGAGGGGGGAAGATATGTAACTTGAAGGCCAGCCTGAGCAATTTAGTGAGACCCTGACTCAAAAATAAAATAAAAAGAGCTGGGGATATAGCCTATTGGTATAGTACTTGCTCAGCATGTGAAAGCCCTGGGTTCCATACTACTACTGTGCCAGAAAAAAAAAGTAGTCAGGACCTTCTAAATAGATGATGTAGCCTACCAACTGGTAGCATCACAGTTTGAAAAGAATTTGAAAAATACTGATGTGGGTGCTGTGTAAATTGTACTTACTTTATCCAGAGGCTTACACAGTGTAAAACTACTTCAAAAAAATTTAACAGCAATATAACATACACATAAAATGCACATGAGTACAGCTTGTTTAATTTCATGCATGTCTGTATAACCAACATCAGATAAAAATATACTTCACTAGTTTCAGCTTCTTTGAATCAAGAAAGAGTCACAGAACAACAGAAATGGAGAGTCCTCTTTTGTTCTGAATTATGCACATAACGTTTACTTGGTAGACCTTCTCTTTGTGGAGGTCTGTAGTTTGCATTTCTGGTGATTGGTCATGTCTGGAGCTTTAGTCTCATGACTTCTAAAGGAATGGAATGTGCCCACACTAATGGCCACCAGAAATTGGCACAGAACGAGGGCTGACTGACGATCTGTCTTTTAAAATGTGAACAAGGAGGAGGAAGAGGAGGAGGAGAGGACAAGGCCCTGTAATTGACTGTGGAAACATCTGGGTGTGACACTTTGTGATCATAGTAATCGAGACCAACTTTACTGAAATGGGGTAGAGGGAGAAGGGAGCGAAGGGATTTGTGATTAGAGTTCTAAGAAACTAGGCATTAATCAACATCTGCAAAATAAGGAACATCCACGTCTTCTGGAGAATATTGACTTTTTAAGGAAATTCTTTCAGCACACCGAATTAAACTGATTATTTTTAGCAGATGATATAGATGCATCTCAATATAGAAGCAAGCCAAAGTAACTTTGCTTTCATATTGTATGCGTTCTGGAAGGTGGTCTTGTGCATGGCACACAATTTGTTGTAATGGGCCGTTCATAGAAATTGGAGGGAGCCAATACTGTAACATGCTTTAAAACATTGGGTACAGAGTTATGAAGTTGTATTAATTAGTGCTTTCTGTGAGATTCATTATGTAGAGCTAATTTCTACTAAAACTAAAATAGCTTCATGAATCAGAAACTTGGGATAATATTAAACCCTTTCTGTCTTTGTTGATTAGACAAGCTCTAATTTATTGTTCATTTTTGTAAAGGAGACTTTTAACTGTTACATATTTGGTATGACTTTCCTAGGTAGGCAGTCTTGATCTCTAAAGCTGGCTTGTGGGCTTATGTTTAATTCTGCTTGTCTCATAACCACATATGCGCATGGAAGAAAAGCCTTGGGCACTGAACAAACACTCTATAGGACAAGAGGAGGAACCCTGTTGCAGACAAGAGTGGCTATGCCTGTCTACCATTACCTGCTGAATGAATTGAGTGCGTAGGAGTGGGAAAGGACTACAACCATAGCTGCATTTACTAGATTACCCTGTGTATTTTGCCTCTTGGATTTGATTTAGTTATCACAAGGCTGCAAAGTGGATACTGTTATTATCCTTTACTTTACAGTGACCTTATGTCCTTTGTTTGCCTGGGGACAGTCCTGGTGTATACCTCTTGTGCTAATATTAACATTACTAGTCCTTCCTTTCACTCTCAAATGTCTTGGTTTGGATGTGTTATGGTTTGGATAGATAGACAGATGAGGAAACTGAGGCATAGAGAGGCCATTCCCCATGGTCACCCAACTAAAAAGAGGTAGAGCTGTGGTTTTTTTTTTGTTTTGTTTTTTGTTTTTGGTATCAGGTATCGAACTCAGGTCCCTGCACTTGCAAGGCAGGCGGCAGAACCACTGAGCTAAATCCCCAACCCCAGAGCTATGGTTCTTTACGATGATTGAATCCAGGTCTTATCATTCAGTCAGTAAATTTTGCTGCCTTACAGTTATGCCAAGGAAGATGTATTTTTTAAAAAAATACCTCTCTTTATGGTTTTCAGTAAAAATCACTGCTGAGTTCTGAGTTTGCATTATAAATAGGTAATGCAGGGCAGTGGGAATGTGCAAGGCAAAGACCCATTAAAACCCTAACTGTATTTTTGTTGGTAAGCCCAGTTAAAATCCTAGGATGATAATGTCATGCAGTTCTGCACTGTGCTTTATAGTTTATGAAACTTGCCTCCTTTATTATTGTGTTGAAGTTTCTAGTACACCCCTAGTAGTGGGTGATGGGATTCCCAATTCATGGAGAAGGGTCAGAGATCAGCAGCATGGCATGGTCTCCTGCCTGAGGAGGTTATTCAGCTGGAAAAGGGGTGGGTCCAGATTCAACTCAGTTGTTCAGCTTCCCTGGTTAGTGCATTTCTACTCTACTTGAGGTGCCTCTTGGCCAGATGTTCTTAGACAGCTGTTGAAAGGCACTACTCATGGAAGATTAGCAAATAACTTGAAGACTCAATAGCCTGAGACAGGGTTTCTTGATCTTGTTGACCTTTGGGGCCAGTTAAATCTGTTGTGGGGGCTGACCTATGCCTTGTAGGATATTCAGCAGCATTTCTGATGTCTACTGACTGGATGCTAATAGTACAGGCTTTGACACCAAAAACTTGTCCATAAATATCATCAAACGTTCCTTGGAGGGCACAGTTGCCCCTAATTAGAAACCACTCCCCTAACACAACATCTGCATTTGAAAGCAGGAAGAAATAGCCTTGAAAATGTTAGACCTTCCTCCTTTTCAGTTTCTGAAGCATCAGAAAAACCATTAAAAGGACCAGCAAAGGGGTAGAAGAGAAAGAGAACAAGCCACATCTTTTATGTTGAATTTTCTTCCATGGAAGAACTCTAGAGAAGACAGCCAACTTTTTTTTTTTTTTTTTTTTTTTTTTTTTTTTTTTTTTTTTTTTTTTTTTTTTTTTTTTTTTTTTTTTTTTTTTTTTTTTTTTTTTTTTTTTTTTTTTTTTTTTTTTTTTTTTTTTTTTTTTTTTTTTTTTTTGGTACCAGGGATTTAACTCAGGACCTTGTGCTTGCAAGGCAGGCAGTGGCACCACTGAGCTAAATCCCTGGCCCTGCCAGCATTTTTTTAAGTTTAAAAAAATCACAGTTAAAAATGCTTTTATAGAAAAGTTAGAGATCAGCCAAAATATACATATACAAAATATACTGAAATCCCACTCTCTAGAGATAACCATAGTTCATGTTTTGCTTTCTTTCCTTGTAATCTTTTCCAGTACTCATGTATAAATATATACTTGTTTATGTCATTTTCAAAATAGATCCATATGAAAAATGCTATTACATTGATTATTTTAGCTTAAATGTACCACAAATATCTTTCTATACCTAATACAGTGACAATGTTTTTTATTTTCTGCCTACTGTACAGTTTATTCACCCACTCCTATTGTATATTTTTAGTTTCCAATTTTTTTGCTATTACATGTAAAACCATATATATCCATGTACGTACTTAAACCTTTCAGAGTTTATTTTCTTCTTGCAGAAATTACAATCATTATAATTTTTTAGCATCTATTAAGCAAGATACTTAATTTATGATGTCCTGGCTTATATTTTTATTATATACCTTTGCTCTTTAAAATTGTGAAAAATGCATTGATAAAAGTTTGAGTATAGAAAGTTTAGTTTTCTGATTAAATGATGACTAATAAGAAACCATGTAGGAAGCTGGGTGTGGTGGCACATGCCTGTAATCTGAGGCATGGGATTACAAGAGACTGAGGCAGGAGGATCACCATGAATTTGAGGCCAGCATGGGCTACATAGTAAGTTCAAGGACAGCCTGAACTGCCTAGCTAGACCCTGTCTCAATAAAAAAAAAAAATTAGAGCTGGGCGTGGTGGCGCAGCCCTGTAATCCCAGCACTCGGGAGGTTGAGGCAGGAGGATCGCTGTGAGTTCGAGACCATCCTGGACTACATAGTGAGTTCAAGGTTGGTCTCAACTGCATAGTGAGACCCTGCCTCAAACAACAACAACGGCAACAACAAAAAACAAAAAAGAAATTAGATTTCATGCCTTGTCCATGTAGCTCACCCTTAGCTATGTTGTGCTAGTTCCTCAGTAGGAATTAGCCTGCTTAAGATTGAGACTTCCTTTTAGACTCCATACATTGCTGAGAGAAATTTAAGGATGTATTCTCATAAAGTCTCATTGCTCATGGCTTTTTCTTATGTGTCTTAAATTTTAAAAATTATAAACTCATGGTAAATACATTCA
The DNA here is from genome assembly GCF_012274545.1 of Fukomys damarensis. NCBI lineage: Eukaryota > Metazoa > Chordata > Mammalia > Rodentia > Bathyergidae > Fukomys > Fukomys damarensis. The sequence continues at coordinate 15,724,427 of NW_022900951.1, read as the reverse complement.
AATGATACAAACAAGCTTAAAGCTTCCTATGTGCTGCTCTTTAAGTTTTCATTAATCATTCAGAATTTTCCTCTGCATGGGCAAAAATTAAAATACAAAAAGTTTTAAAGCCTATAAAACTGGGCAATAACATACATGTTATGAACCAACGAGCTTTTTTTGCGTAATGTATCTTTTTGCTTGAACATCCTGTTCTGTTTATGTGGAATCCTACTTGGAATTGTTTTAAGCTTTCTCTTCTGCAACAAGTCATCTTCGTTTATGTGAGTCTATCCATAGGATAAGTGCCTACCAGTGGAGTTGTTGGGTTAAGAGTCTGTGTCCTTACAATTTTGATCAATATTGCTAACTTGCCATTCCACCAACAGTTGTATATAGGTTGACTTGTTTCAATCGGGCAGTTATTTCCTGCCCGGCATAAACTTCATTAATAAATTAGAAACACAAAGGTTGAACCTCATTTACCATAATTGTTGGAGGAGACTGTTCTCCCTACTGACTGTTGGTATTGATTGACTTTCAGCTTTGGGTATGCCCAGGGAATGTATACTTACTAATTTTCTTCTAGAATTGGCCTAAAACTGGCTCTTACTTTGTTCAGCCATGGAGTAAATGCATGTATAAAGTTGGGGAAGGTAATTCCCAGATAAGCAACTTTCGGGTAATACTTGATGACATGTCTCAATTAGAATTGTAGTTTGACATGGGCCCTTACTACCAAAGAGGTAATATTTACTTTGCAATAGGTCTCTTAAGTACAATAATGTCATTCAATGTTGTGTGCCAAATGTAACGTGTAAATATAATCTGATAAATATAAATAATAAGATATAATCATGTAATAGCCATTTTTACTTTTATTATTTCTTCCATAAAATCTTTTCTGATGTTTTTTCATTTTCCAGTTTTTCCCACTGTGTGTTGACATTTTTCATACTTTCCTTTAAACAATAATAGTCATAGTTGGTGCTGCATTTTGGGTCTTTCATTGTTTTATTTTGGACCAGATTTGTTTTTCTTAAGTTTGGTTTCTAGTCATCATCACCCTGGCACACAATGTTTGGCACCTAAGTATTTTGATTGTGTGTTCATTCTAGAATTCTTAATTTATGGGGTTCTTGTGCTCCGTAAAACAGAACTTTCCCAATCATATCTCTTCTCCTTCCCTAGAATGGTACTTATAAAGATCTCTGTGACCTCACTCTTGAGAACATTGCTTTTCTGCCCAGAGAGGGTACAGCAAGGTACCATCTTTTATTGATTTGGTATCTGAAGTAGCAGAGGATGGGAGTTGTTTGAAAATGTTTTTTTGAACGCTGGTGGGTGCAGCAGCTGCCAGAGCCTCTGCTGACAATATGAAGTGGCAGTCTTCTCTGAGGAGTGAAGGGGCTTTATGGTATACAGTACAAATATTTGTTGCACTTTTGTTTAGGAGTTTTTAAAAATTTTTTTTGTTTAGGAAAGGGCTGTATTACTGAGTCTATCTGATACAATATCAATTGCAACAAGAACTGAATTCTTGTTTATATTAGTTATTACAAGGGACTCAAAGCTTACCTGGAGTGTTACTTGGATTCTTATCCTAATATGGCTCTCTGTATCGCCTGTGATAGCTTCTGTCTCTCCTTTCCTGACCTCTTAAAATCCATCTCTTCTGCCCTCTAGAATGTATTTCTTTTTTTTAAGGAGTTTTTATTTATTTATTTTTTGGTATTGGGACTCAAGCTCAGGACCTTGTGCTTGCTAGGGAGGCACGATGCCACTGAGCTAAATCCCCAACCTTTGTTTAGGAGTTTTTGAGTTGGCCTAGAGTGGGCCATCCTGAGGCTGATATATAGACAGGAGAACAGGTCTCAGGGAATCTCTCACATGTTAGTGAGCCTGAAGTTGGCACAACTCTTCGGGAACTCCCTTTTCCAGTTCTCTATATAATGCTAGGAGGGGCCCTGGCGATCCTCCCCTGGAAGGTAGAAGCTGAAATCTCTTTAGGTTTGATCTCAGGCTGGCCCCCTTTCCCTTTTTGTTAGCCCTCAGATGGTTTACATGGGGCCTACTGGACAACTCTCTTGAGAGCTTTCTTAGGGGATGGCTTAAGACCTTACAAGAGTCTTTCTTTCAAAGAAACCAACCAAAAAAATCTTACTTTTCAAATAATGTCTCTTTAAAATAGCAAATGAATGTTTTAGTACTAGGCAGTGTGATCCAAGAAAAGTGGCTTCTGGAGTCAAATGGTTCCAGGGTTTTGTAGGCTCTGTGACTTTTCTTTGAGGGTTAGTTATGGGATGAACTGTGTCCCTCTCAATTTGTAGGTTGAAGTCCTGGTCTCACTATTTCAGAATGTGACTAAATTTGGAGATAAGATTTTTTTTTTTTTTTTTTTTTTTTTTTGCGGTACCAGGGATCAAACTCAGGACCTTGTGTTTACGAGGCAGTTGCAGTGCCACTGAGCTAAATCCCCAGCCCCAAGGAGAAAGGATTTTTGAAGGGATGATTGAGTTAAAGTGAGCTGTTAGAGTGGACCTGATCTAGTATGACTGGTGTCCTTATAGGAATAGAATAACTGGTGATGATGGCACATGCTTGTAATCCCAGTATTCTGGGACACTGAGACGGGAGGATTACACGTGCAAGCCTGGGCAACTAAGCATCACAAGTTCAAGACCATCCTGGAGCAACTTAGCAAGACCCTGTTTCAAAATAAAAAAGGGCTGAGGATGTAACTCAGCACAAAGCACCCTGGTTTCAATCGAGAGAGAGAGAGAGAGAGAGAGAGAGAGAGAGAGAGAGAGACACCAGGGGCATGCACACACAGAAGGTTGACCATGTGATGACATACCAAGCAGGTAGCTATCTGCAAGCCAAGAAAAGAGGCTTTAGGAGAAATCAAACCTACCCCCACCTTAGTCTGGGACTTCCAGCTCCAGAACAATGAAGTAATGGGTTTGTGTTATTTAATCCCTGAGTCTGTGCTGTTTTGTATGGCAGTCCAAACAGATGACTGCAGGGACTAATTTTTTAGCACACCAACTTCTCTGATTTTTACTTTGCTAAAGAAAATGATAAATATCGTTTGGAATCGATATAAAGAATGGACCAGTGTTCAGCTGATAGTAGGAACTGTCTCATGGTAGTGGTGGTGGTAATCATAATCATTTTCTGTCATGATATAATCACTCCTTCCCTCTCTCACTCAAGTTTTCTGGCTCCAGCCTGTTTTGAAAGGTTTGAAGGAACTCATGGGATCAGAGAAGGTCGTACTTTATGGATTAGCAAGCATTGGAATATTTTCTTTTGGGTGACCCTTTTTATCCTCTCCATCTGTTAACATACTAAAGTTTCAGGTAGCATTTTATTCAGGACAAGGACTCTGCTGCTGTAATTGAGTGGGAGTATCTTTTGGTGTGATGTGATACTTATTGTACCTAATATCCATTGTTTTAGCATATGCTTGCTGCTGTAAGAAGTACTACAGAGACTGTATTCTTACATACAGCTTTGGAGGCTGGAAGTCTGAGATCAAGGTGTTAGCAGGATTGGTTCCTCCTGATAGCTGTAAGGGAGACTTTGTTCCATGTCTCTTTCCTAGCTTTGGGTGGCTTTCTGGCATTCTTTGGCTTGTAGATACAAGCTGTGGTCAAAATATACCATTAATGTTTACAATTTGAAAAATTGGATTACAGTAAAAGACACATTGGCATTAATCCTCTCAATATACTCCCTCTTGCTTTTACTGGGGCTTGAACTCAGGTCCTCGCACTTGCATGGCAGGCATTGGAACCACTGAGCTAAATCCCCGGCCCCTCCCCCTTGCTTTGAATACACTTACCCCATCATTCTTGCCACTTTGTGAAACAGTTCTGGAAGTCCTGCTTTATGAGTGTCTTTAATGAGGTGTGATCAAAAGTACAGTGAATTCTGCTGTAAAGTGCCATCCCGCAGAAACACGGGCTTGCAAAAAACCTTATGGGGTGTCCTTAGCCATCTTATTTACAGGATCTGGCACTCTTTCCCAAAGTCAAAGTTAGTATAAAAGGGAAATGTTTTGGATTGATTCAGGTCATTGAGGCAGCCATAACGGCGTAACTGAAGACACTCACAAAAGAGGACCTCCAGAACTGCTTCAGAAAATGGTAAAAATGAGGGGACAAGTGTGTTTAAAGCAAGAGGGAATATTTTGAGGGGGATTAATGGCAATATGACTTTTACTGTAATCTAAAAAATTAAAATAATTATCATATTTTTCAATCACACTCTGTATATCAACCTGATTTCTGCCTTCATCTTCACATAGCATCCTCCCCGTGTGCATAACTGTCCAAATTTTTTCTTTTTAAAGTGTACCAGTCATATTACATTAGGGCCCACCCAAATGATCTCATTGTAACATAATCATCTGCAATGGCCCTATTTCCTAATAAAATCACATTCAGAGGTTCTGTGAGCAGTAATTCTTTTGGAACCTGATTTGCCATCTGTGTACCTCAGCCAGAAGCTTCACCCTACCTGGATTGCTGCTTCTGCTTGTCATGTGTGTGTCAGCTCAGATGTCACCTTCTCAAGAGGCTTTCCTGGCCTTCCTCAATACAATTTGATTGAATGAATGAAATAGATTGCAGAGTAAAATTAAAATGTGATTGAGAATTATGCTGAGCATAATTTACCCTCAGAAGTGTGAGGGAGCTCCTCTCCACCCCACATCAGTGTTACTTGTAACTTTCTTGTGTATGTTGGCTGTGTCTCTACCACAGATGCTATTTAAATATCGTTTTGTGCTTGTGAATTGAGATGTCGGGCACCTTCCGAATGTCACGATGTTTCCTGTTCTGTGTGCAGAGCATGCCAAGAGGATTCAGTTTGTTGGATTTGGATTTTGTTTTGCAGTGACTTACAATTTGATTATGACTTTATGAAAATTCCCAGAGCAATACTGGCTAGAACCTTTTCTGAAGGACATCTAGGTCTAGAAAACATGATTCAGGATTAAGGAAAATATTCATTGGTGTGAATCAATTAATTGTTATTTATTGAGCATATTCTTTCCGCTAAAACTGCTAGGTGCTGTACAGAATACAGAAGTAGTATAGGTAACACAGGTAGTATGTGGCCTGCAGGGAGATATCATTCACATCAGAAAGCTGAAACAGATACACCAATACATGCAAAACTGTGTGAAAATTTGTAGTACAGAACTGAAGAATGGGTGCTTACTATGGGCCAGAATGATCATGAATGACTTTATGGAAGAGATCAGCTAAGTTAGAGCTGTGTCTTAAAGAATCAGAGATACCAGAAGAGGAAGGGGAATGCCGGGATAATATTAACATGATATCATGAACCTGTGCAATAGTCCAGTATATAGTAAGCTACTTTATTTTAATAAATTTAATTTTGTTCACAAGGTAGGTATATGATTTGTAATAGGAATGTATTGGAAACATTCCACATATCCATCACCTTGGGATACATAGTTTTTTTCTTTGGTACGGGGGATTGAACTCAGGACCTTGAGCTTGCACGGCAGGCATGGTGCCATGAGCTAAATTCCTGGCCCTGGGATACATAAATTATAGAACATCCATACTATGAAATACTCTATAGCTAGAATAAAGAATGAAGATACTCTTACCAGTATGGAAAGACTTGTCATATATATTATTAAATAAAAAAGCATACGCAACAGTGCACATAATATCCTAGTGTATAACATTTGCTTGAAGAAACTGGAAGATGCCTAAGAAACTGAATAAGCTAGAAATGGTAATTTCCTGGGAGTGGTAAACCAGGGGAATGGGAGCTAGACTCTGTGTGTGTGTGTGTGTGTGTGTGTGTGTGTGTGTGTGTGTGTGTGTGATTTAAATGATGTAAATATA
>NW_022900951.1:15669552-15718273 GCF_012274545.1 Fukomys damarensis | reverse complement strand
TAAAGAATCAGAGATACCAGAAGAGGAAGGGGAATGCCGGGATAATATTAACATGATATCATGAACCTGTGCAATAGTCCAGTATATAGTAAGCTACTTTATTTTAATAAATTTAATTTTGTTCACAAGGTAGGTATATGATTTGTAATAGGAATGTATTGGAAACATTCCACATATCCATCACCTTGGGATACATAGTTTTTTTCTTTGGTACGGGGGATTGAACTCAGGACCTTGAGCTTGCACGGCAGGCATGGTGCCATGAGCTAAATTCCTGGCCCTGGGATACATAAATTATAGAACATCCATACTATGAAATACTCTATAGCTAGAATAAAGAATGAAGATACTCTTACCAGTATGGAAAGACTTGTCATATATATTATTAAATAAAAAAGCATACGCAACAGTGCACATAATATCCTAGTGTATAACATTTGCTTGAAGAAACTGGAAGATGCCTAAGAAACTGAATAAGCTAGAAATGGTAATTTCCTGGGAGTGGTAAACCAGGGGAATGGGAGCTAGACTCTGTGTGTGTGTGTGTGTGTGTGTGTGTGTGTGTGTGTGTGTGTGTGATTTAAATGATGTAAATATATCCTATTCAAAAAATTAAAAAGGATGACAATAGTATTTGGTCACATCATTGCTACCTTTAACTGACTTCAGTGTTTCAGGTGTTCTTCCTTACTGGGGCATAATGAATTGAAGATAACCATCTATATTAAATATTTCAAAGATAAGCTCTTGCATTTGCCCAGAGAATGGAATTTTCTTGGCCATCTCTTTACTTTTATTGGTTATCACTAAAAACATTTCAGATAAATAGAGAAGCTAGCCCAACAAAGTCCTTTGTACCCATCACACCAACTTCTGCAATTATCTTGTCTCCTTAGTTTTCCTTCCTCCTTATTCTCCATTTCTACCCTGACCTCAGATATTTGGAAAGTAGTGGCTTTCAAATTGTGTCATAGGTTGAGCCTCCTTAATCTGAAAATCTAAAATCCAACATGCTTCCAAATCTGAAACTTCTTGAGTACCAATATGATGCCACAAGTGGAAAATTCCACTGACATCATATGACAGCTCATGGTCAATTGTAGGCAGACTAAAAATATTGTATAAAGCTATCTTCAAGCTATGGGTATAAGGTTACATATAAGACATAAATAAATTTTGTGTTCAGACTTGAATCCCATCCCCATGATATTTAATTACGCAAGTGCAAATAGTCCCCCCCAAAATATCCCAAATCTGAAACGGTTCTAGTCCTAAACAACTTGGATGATGAATATTCAGCCTGCATTTAGATTTATTTCACTGGCTTTCTGAGTTCTACTGTGGCCACAGCTTTGTAGGTAGATTGGATGCTTGAGGAGGTAAAAGCTTTCTGTAATGGAATTTGGCTTGTTTCCTTAAACTCATTTGACTTTACTTAAACTTTTAAAGTGATTGTGGTAAGATATGCATAACACAGAATTTATCATCTTAACCACTTGTAGTGTAGAGTTCAGTAGTGTTACATACAAACACATTGTTGTGAATCTCCACAATCTCCAATCTCCAGAACTTTCTTGTCTTGTAAAACTGAAATTCTGTACACATTAAACAATTCCTCAATTCCCTCCCTGCTGCAGCCTCTGGCAACTACCATTCTGCTTTTCCTCTCTGTGAATTTGACTCCTCTAGATGCCACATATAAATGGAGTTATATAGTAGTTGTCTATTTGTTATTGTTATATTTTACTTAGCATGATGTCCTCCATGTTCATCCATGTTGTAGTATGTGACAGAATTTGTTTCCTTTTTAAGGCTGAATATTATTCTATTGTATAGATAGACTATGTCTTGTTTATCTGTTCGTTATCAAGTTTAATTTTTGCACACTATGAGAATATAGGGTTTTATGGCTCATCACAGTTCTATGCCATAGCACATCAGAATACATCAGCACATTATGATCCTCTAGTTCAGAGAATAATTACAAGCAGTTTGAGAATTTTTGTACCAAATGCTGTGCCTTACAGAATCCAGAAAACCCTTCTTTCTGCCCTTGTGACCAAGTACAACTTTTCTGTCAAAGCTCTTATATTGAATTTTGCCTCTGACTAGATCAGATTGTGAATTTAGACCAGGGCAGGGGTTGGGGGAGTGACTTCCTTTGCCCAGTACCTGGCACTGTTCTGGGTGCTGGGTGGGTTATTCAGGAAATATTTGTTGTAGAAGCAGTGTTACTTTGGGCAAGGCACGTAACACATCTATGTAGTTAGGGGGTGGAAGCAAATTATTTCTGAGGCCTCCTTTGGTTTTGGTAGTATTCGAGTCCATTATTAAATCTGTTGATGAAAATTTCGAGCTCTCTGAAAGACTGCAGAGCAGATAGGTGGGGAGGAGAGATTTTTGTATAGATATCTTTTCAGTGCCCTCAAATTATACCACCAAAGTGGTCATCCCACCCACAAATAGAACCATCTCAGGATATAGTATTTCTTAAAATGACATTTTGGATTTGGGGCTTCTTTGTACAGTGGTAACATTCTTTGAATAACAGACAAGCCGCTGTCTAGAAAGTTATTTTAATTTTAGTTTGATAGTACAACACATTTCCTGGATACACATAGAGAGAAAATAAACCCCTTGACGTTGTCATCTTTACAAAGAATATCATAGGCAATCTTAATGATAATCTTATCATGACAAGAAGTCAAAGCAATAAGCAACTGAGAAAAATGAAGATTCTGGAATTAGAGATGACAATGCTGGTAAGAAAGTGTGGAGGGAGATGTAATCTAACTATTGAATCTTGTTGATTTCCTGAACTTTGTGCCAGTTCGTGCATTTCTATTTTAAGCTTGGTTCCCAAAAGTCTCTTGTTAGCAACCAGATGATCATCAAATAATTGATATGGGTTCTTTTTAAGCCCATTTGGGAAACATAGTGGCCTGGATTTTCCAGTAGAAGCATTTAGTAATTCTGTTGGTCTTTGAAATGTTAACAGAGTGTTTTTGGAAATTGAGTTCCTTAATGTCTTGGAAAGTAACCCCTGGAAAATTGGAAGCATTGAATTGATTGCATGATGTACTTGGACTAGAAAGTTAAAGCTGTGAGTACAATTTATTTTAGCTACAAATGTCTAGCCTCAGAAGTAGTTAAATTTGGAAAATTGGAATTATTTTAGTGTATAAGGCTTTTTAAAAAATGTTTTCTGACATGAGTTAGTGAATGCAAATAGACATTTAATATTCACTGATCTGATTTGATTCTTCATTTTTGGAATTGTTCAAAAACTCTAGGGCCCATTATTCTATAGTCTTACTAAATGCCTTTCAAAGAAAAGAATTTCTTTTAAAAAGTGGAATTTATGAAAGGAAAAAGAGTCATGTGTTGCCTCGAGGGTCAGCAAGACCCCATGGTCTCTTTTGAACTGGAGAAACATCCACCACAATTGGAGGGTGCTAGTAACAAGCTCGTTGTATTGCTGAAAACAATTAATTATAAAGGGGTTTGAGATCTGTGTGAAAGCCTCATGTGGTGATGAGGCTCCCTTCACATCATGGCTTGTCAGAGTGACGGCAAAACAATGGCAAAGAGCAGCTGTGCTGTAAAGAGGCATTCTTTCAAATGTGCTTTTAATTTGTTGATATTCCTCAGAATGTTTGTTGGTGTTTCCAAAAGGATTCTGTCTTGAAAAATAATACATAGCCTCTCTGGTTCTGTAATTGAGATAGGGTCTTGCTACGTTACCTGGGCTGGTCTCAAACTCCTGGGCTTCAGTGATCTTCTCCTTTCATCCTCCTGAGTGGTTAGGAATACAGAACACGCTGCCATACCTCATGGGCTATTTTGATATATGCGTGTACAGAGCTTTCACTTTCTCTCCTCTCCTCTTGACACCCTGGCCAGACTGTCCCTGGATGTCTCGGAGAGCAGCCCGCAATCTTAGTGGAGCTTCTGGTGGAACCGCTCTGGAGGTCTCACTGGTGGGTGAATTAATATCCTGTGACTGCCGCAACAAATTACTATAAACTTGGGTGGCTAAAGACAATAGAAATTTATTCTCTCACAGAACTGGAGACCAGAAATCCAAAACCAAGGTGCCTGCCTACATTTCTAGGGGAGAAACTGTTCTTGGTCTCTCCTAGCTTCTGCTGGCTCCTGGCTTTCCTTAGATTGTGGCCACATCACTGCAACTCTATTTTCATTTCACATCACCTCCTCCTGTCTGTCTTCCCCTCCATGGGGTCTTACGTCAGAACACTTATCAGTGGATTGAGGGACCACCCAGATAGTGCTTTCTTCATCTCACAATCTTTAATTACACCTGCAAAGCCCTTTTCTCCAAAGAAGGTCCTATTCACAAGTTTGGGCGATTAGGATGTTACCATATCTATTTGGGGATCTTCAGTCAGTCTACTGCAGGAGTGCCAAGATGGGGTGGGCCTTGAAAAGGAAGCAGCAGGTAAGAAATCCTCCATTGGTAATGTTTTAAAACAGCTAGCGTTTGTATTTAGCTATTTAATTATCATTATTTTTATCATTAAAATTTTTTATCATTTTTATTGTAGTAAAATACATGTAACATGAAACTTACCAATCTAATCACTTTTAAGTGAACACTTAAATGCCATTAAGTCTGTTCACATTGTCATACAATAATCATCACCCTTCTCCAAACTTTTTTCATCTTCCCAAACTAAAACTTATATACCCATTAAACCTAGCTCCTTAGGCCTTCTATCTACAGCCAATTTTTGTTTCAAAATTCTCTGTTTTTAAAGTAATTTTTTGGTGTGGTTCTGTGAATTGAATCCAGGGCCTTGAGCATGCTAGGAAAATGCTCTACCATTAAACCATATTCCCATTCCCTTCAGTTTTTTTTTCTTTTTTGTTTTTGTTTGTTTTTGATACTGGGGATCAAACTCAGGCCCTTGCGTTTGCGAGGCAGGTGGTGGAACCATCTAGCCAAATCCCCAGCCCCTTTTTTTTCTTTATTGAAGCAAAAAATTTATTGGAACATTTTAGATATACATAATATTCACATTCATCATAGGGAATTTGTACCTGTACATGATATATCTTGCTTCTTTTTTTTTCCCACCCCACCCCCAGCCCCTCTTCCCCTCCTTATTTACAAAAGCTTTGTTTCCATCTTTTCATTCTGTTCTTTTTTTTTTGTCCCTTCTTTTCTTTCCTACTCCTCCCTTTCTTATTCCTATGTGATCATTAAAAAAGTCAGCCTGGTCACTTAAAAAACCTTTTTAAAAAGTTACTTTATTGGCCAGGCATGGTGGTACCTACCTGTAATAACAGCATTTGAGAGGCTGAGGCAGGAGGATCATTGCAAGTTTGAGGCCAGCCTGGACTACATAGTGAGTTCAAGGCCTGCCTTAACATAGTCTTACATAGCAAGACTGCATCTCAAAAAAAAAAAAGTTACTTTGTTGAGACATATTTTACATATCATATAACTCATTCATTTCAAGTATATAGTTCTATAATTTTGAGTAAATTTACTCAGTTTTGGAACTATTACCATAAAATGCTTTAGAACATTTTATCTTCTCAATAAGATCTTTCATGTCTATTTGTAGTTCTTATTTCTATTCTCAGCCCAATTGCACGCTTTCTGTCTTGATAGATTTTCCTTTTTTGAGTTTTTTTTATTTTTTGTACCAGGGATGGAACTTCGGTCTTTGTGCTTGTGAGGCAGGCGGTGGCATCACTGAGCTAAATCCTCAGCCCTTTGAGTTTTTCATATAAAGTTTTATTTAAACTTAAAATCACCTTTGTGATTATAAAATATAGAGAAACACAATCCCATTACCTGGAATATATTAGGAACTCAGGATCTTAGGCCCTTGCCTAGACCAACTGAATTAGAATCTGCATTTTAACAAGATTCTCAGGATTCTTCTGTACATTAGACTTATGGGTCTAACACACTGTATCTACTATATTGATCCTTTGTCCACTTAATATATTATGAATGTTTTCCTAAAAATCATTAAATCTCTTCTGAGATCATTTAAAATCCCAGTGTAAGAATATACCATAATCTATTTAACTAGCCACTTCATGGCAGACATTGGATTTCCCATCTTCTTTTTTTTTTTTTTTTTTACCTTGAAGAGAAAACTATGATGATCATTTTTTGTATGTAAATCTTTGTGCATAGTTTGATATCTACTGTGCTGGTAATTTCCAAGAATTCTAAAGTGATAAATATAGACATACTATTAAAATTTAGAAAGTACAGATAAATGATCATTTTAATCATTTTTTCCTGGACACCAGCAGAACAGATCCTGAGAAATCTGTGCCCCCAACATGAAATGTTAATGCAGCTTGCTAATTCTCTTCTCATATTTATGAGCATTGGTTTTGTTTTTGGGTAAAATGAATGAACTACAGATTGTTTGAGACAGGATCTCACTATGTTGGCCAGGCTGACCTTGACCTTCTGCCTCGAGATGCAGACACCTCAGCCTCCCAAATAGCTGGGACTTAACAGGTGAGTGCCGCTGCATTTGGTTGAAGTACTAAATGGCAGTGAAATAGAAAGGGGCAAAAAGCTGAACCTATGGGTAAAAACTTTCTCATCTGTTCTAATCCTATCTTACTAAATTTTCAGCCTCTACTGAACAGTCTTGCCCTTGCAGGCACCCCATTATGTCATTCATAAGTCCTGGAAGCTCCCTCTGTTGAAACAATCTATACCTCACTATTACTCCTAGGTGGGAAGTGGAGGCAGGGATTATGGTCATGGGAATGATGGCACCTTTTCAAACCACCCTGGGCTTTCAGTTCAGCTTTCTCACTTTTCATAAGAATTATATTGTCCCTTAAATAAAATATAGTCTCTGCTCTCCTGAGTCTCTAGGTGAGGAGAGTGGGACCCTGCATATGGCAGGTGCATTAGGAGGAAGTGAGCATGTCCAAGAGGGTGAGCCTGAGTTTTTCTATTCCAGTTTTTGTACTGCCGTGTTCTGTGAGCTTTCCACTGCAATAATATCTCCTGAACAGAACCAGCTTCTCTTTGTCCTGGGGAGGCAGGGGGTGGGGAAGAAGAGCTTATGAAAGATTCCCTACCTCTGCTTCGGTGCTCATCCCCAAGGCTTCAGACCCAGCCAGCTGCTTTCCAGGGCCTCGGGACCTCCTGTAACCTCTCTGTGAGAGCCACCTTTTTTTCCCTCTGGACAGTGTGATTCTCATACCACAGAATATATCAGAACCTCTGGAAGACTTAAACAGGCTTCTGGGCCCCGCTCCATGGCTTCTGGTTCAGTAGGTTTGGGTTGGGGCTGGATAATTTTCTCTTGCGGAGCTGCTGCTGGTGCTTTGGACCCCCACTGTGAGAACTGCTCTGGGATGACCCACATTACTCTGCTTCCCAAATCCTGCCAGTAGCTGAAGCAAGGTGCTGGAGGACTGGTGCATTTGAGGTTCTCTCCGTTAGGGATCCTGCCCAGACCTCTAGGTGTATCCTTACTGGGGAGTGTGCTTGCTTTGTTGCTTCTTGCTGCACCAGTGAAGGAGGCTTCAGATAGGCCCTTCACTGTAGAAGAAACAGCAACTCACTCATATTATTCTAGCTCCCCTCCACAACCTGTGGATTCATTTATCCATGGTCAGGTATGGTCTGAAAATATGAAGTAGAAAATTCTAGAAATAAACAATTCATCAGTTTTTAATTGAATGCATTCTGAATAGCAAGATGAAATCTCACACCATCCTACATCCTGCTTGGGATATGAATCATCCCTTTATGTAGCTTAACCACACTGTATATGCTGCTACCTGCCCATTAGTCACTAAGTAGTGATTACCAGGTAGACTGACAAGGTATCACGGTACTTGTGTTAAAGTGACCCTTGTCTGAATAATGTCCCCCAAGCAACAAACTTTTCCTATAGTCTATTGTTGTAAGCATGGTACTTTATTATTAGTTGTTGTTGGCACTCTCTCACTGAGCCTAGTTTATAAGTTAAACTTTAACATAGGTATGTATGTATGTGAAAAAACAGTGTGTGTAGGGTTTGGTACTATTCATGTTTTCAGGCATTCACTGGGAGCTTGGAACATATTCTCTGCTGTTAAGTGTGTGTGGGAGGTGCACTGTGAGGTTACTGAGTCATTTAGGGAAAATGGGGAACTCGGGATAAGAACAGAGACGCAGGTCTTCAGGACCTTAAGGACATTCTGAAAAACCTACAGGTTTGAAGACTCTAGGTAGGGCCTTGGCCTCCTGTGCAGTCTTATTTCAGCTTGCATAGGGCTTCACTGAACATTATAACCTTTCAACCCTGGTTCTTTCTGTTGACTCCTCTTTCTCTCTGGGTAGGGCAAGGTAGATGTCCTGGAAGGGCCCCAGTGGTCCCAGGCTTTGTTCCTTTCCTTCCTACCTGGCTTTGTAGTACATAGCCCCAGTCAGTTTCTGGTGGAGCTGTGGTCTGTAGTCAAATGGGGAATAAGCTACAGTTTTACAAATGCTATTGTTGAGGACTTACTTTTTGTTTTTACCCCCAAATTTAATGAGAACTGAGAGGCTTAGGGGAAATGGAGGGGATCATGATTCAACTCTCTCTTGCTCAGTGGTCTCTCAGTGGGTTTTTCCAGTCATGATGGTGGCTGTGTGCAATTTCAGTACAGATTTTGGTGGCAAGTGGATGGTGGATTGGTACAAATTGGAGGGACATTAAAATAGAAGGGTGCCTATGAAAGGTAAGAGAGGAAGTAGCTTAAAGACCCAAAAGAAAAAAATGTGAGATAATGAAAAGATGAAAATAAAGTGTTTGTAGATGGGGAGAGGAGGAGGGGGTGAAGGGAGGGCAGAGAAGGGGAAATAAAGACCCAAAAGAAAAAAATGTGAGATAATGAAAAGATGAAAATAAAGTGTTTGTAGATGGGGAGAGGAGGAGGGGGTGAAGGGAGGGCAGAGGTAAGGGGAAAAAATGAGAATCAAGACTTGCCATGTAGAGGTACAAGATCCCAACAATGAATGTAACTGTACTGTATCCCTAAAATGTACCAATAAACTCAATTAAAGCTGAAAAAAAAAGACCTAGGTTGTCAAGCCAGAGTTAGACCTAGTTCTGTTGTCCTTTAGCCTAGGGACATCACTGCCTAGTGGACATCTCATCCTGTCATCACTGTATGTGCACTCTTTTTGGGGGGTTGCTCCAGAGAGTTGCTTCCACAAGGCAGTATTTCCCTCTATTTTCACTCCTCACCTGCATCTTCTCTCAGGCACTGCTAGGCCACTTGAGCAAGAGCCTATAAGCCCAGTCACAAAACATTTCTGTATCAGATTTCCTCCAACAACATAGGAACATTATGGTTCACCCTTGTGGACATTAATAAGTATTCACTTTGAATTTCTGGCTTTACATCATTTTTTTAAAAGAGTATCTTCTGAGGTCTTTATTTCCTGTAAGCCAAATGAAGCAGCTAAATCCCTTGGGGCTGAATGAATTCTTGGCATGTTCTGTCATCCTCTGGGCTAGTCACATTCGTGCTAAATACCAGTGAAGCTCCCTGTGAACACTGTGGGATAAGGACACCATCTTATTCTTGCCAGTTTGTGAGGGGTAAATTAGGCTGCAGCACTTGTGAGTGGAATTATTAAATATCAATAGGGGATAATAAATGTGAAGTAGCTTGCAAATCTTTTGATATTATGGCTGCTTCAGTGAAAACACAGCTGCTGAGATACTTTCCTAGCTGTAATTGAGAAGGTAATTTTCTTTAAGGCCATTTAAGCCAGACCTTTAGTGCCTCTGGATCATTAAGAAGCATGAATGGGAGTGAGTGTCTGAAAAAGATGAATAGACACAGAGCACAGGAGTACTGTGTGTGATGCCAAATGGTGACATCGAGGGCCCAGGTTTTCTGCATAGACCAAGGACTAATTTGTTGTGTGGTTTATTAATGGACTAGAGTTGACAATGGGCTGATACAGCTAATTCTTCCATTTAGAATTAATGTTTATTTTCCCTAGTAATAAATGATTTAGAGTAAGTAGGCATGTCAGGTTAATATATACTGCTAATATTTCGTGAGAAACACTGAATGAAGCACAATGTTTAAATCAATAGATGAAAATGTGAGGTAAAACTTTCCAAAAAGACTTATAGGCTAAATAAGAGCAGTTAATTGGAAGAAAATCAAGCCCACCTAACTTTTAGATTTGTTTAGAAGCCAAGTAAACAGGGAGAAAAGTAATATCTCTCTAGTTCCATATGCCATTAGCTCTCCTGGTGTGTTTTAAATCTGTTGGCAATGGCGTAGCGCTTTACCTCCACGAGGCTGATGGGAATGGAGAGGGTAGTGTTGAGCACTGATTTCAGAAGTTTTTTACTGAGAGCTTTGCCTCAAGTCAGGTTGGACAGCTTCTGGCCTCAAGTCTGATAAAATCCCCTCATGTCAGGCCACAGCTGGAATTTCCAGACTGTTGCTCTGGGGAGTGGTGACAAATTCTTTGTGAAAATTCTTTGTGGTGCTACTAGACTGGCTTTTGGGGAGGGGGAGTGGGCAACCATTGTTGAGCTGTAGCTTTACTTATCTACTTCCTTCAGAAGGCTTGATGGATTAACACACAGATGACATTCTAGCAGGTCTGAGCAGGGCTTTGTAAAGTAGCAGTTATTATTTTGGTCAAACCTTCTTTGGATTTCTTCTTAATTTGAGAATATAGTAATTTTCCTCTGCCTGCAGGAACTATGTTTCAAGATTCCTAGTGGATGCCTGAAATTGCAGATAGTACCAAACCC
Organism: Fukomys damarensis; assembly: GCF_012274545.1. Lineage (NCBI taxonomy): Eukaryota > Metazoa > Chordata > Mammalia > Rodentia > Bathyergidae > Fukomys > Fukomys damarensis. Next base: position 15,707,504 of record NW_022900951.1, on the reverse strand, counting down.
CATGCTTACTGTTTCTTCTTCCTGTACATACATACCTGTGCTAGAATTTAATCTCTAAATTTGGCATAGTAAGAATTTAGGAGAAATAACAATAAAATAGAACAATTACAGTATATGCAAGTACTGTAACAAATTACATGAATCTGGTCTCTTATGGCTGATCTTTGGTGTATAAGGATTACTAGCATCTCCACTCTTGTGCTTTAGTGCCATTCTCAACTAAAATACGGCTTACTTGTGCACAAGTACTGTGATGCCTTGACAGTAGGTCTGGAACTGAGGTGGCTAATGGGCAGGTAGTGTGTACAGTGGGATTTGCTGGACAAAGGGATGATTTCATGTTCTGATTAGGATGGAGAGAGACAGTGCAAGATTTTGCCATGTTACTCATAGTGGCACACAGTTTGAAACTTGTGAATTTATTCCTGGAATTTTCCATGTGATATTTTTGGACCATGATTGACCTTGGGTAACTGAAACCTCAAAAAATGAAACTTCAAATAAGAGGAGATTACTGTATAGTTCTTTCTTTTTTTTTCCTTAAACCGTATAGTTCTTAAAATCTAAAAATGAGGCTTTATTTCTGTTTGTTAATAAATTTAATACATGCTCCAAATTATATTGTGAGAAACACAATATAAAGTAGAATTTTCTCAAGTTTCTTATGGTAACCAAATAAGTATTACTGAAAATCACCAAAAGAAGACATATAGATCTAGATACATATTTTGTTACTTTGCTCAAATGATTGTTTCTAGTTAGGTACGATGAAAAACCAAAGTACATATTATAAAGTAGGAAATTAAGTACTTTCATTTATATCTTGAAAATAGGAGGAAAAAAATCAGGAACAAGACTTTGAAAAAACAAAACCAACTTTAAAAAGGCCCTATGGTTAGAATAACAAGGAGACTTTTTGAGCTGTGAGGACCATTTGACCTTGGTGAAAGAGCAGCCACTGAGTTCCCAGGAATCTGTCTTTTCAAGTCATGTAACACTTGTGAATGCTGACGAGCAGCTGCTAATTCCATTTTCTATGAAAGGGTAGCACTGGGTGACAGGGTGTTCTCAGGATGTAAGCTGCTCCCCAAAGCCACATGCCTTTCACACAGTGGTGCTGTCAGCTGGGACTTGGGGACAACATGGCTAGTTCAGACCCCAGTAGGTTATTTAGCTCTTCTGAAAATGATTCTTTTTTTTTGGTACCAGGGATCGAACTTGGGACCTTGCACCTTGCAAGGCAGGCGGAGGAACCACTGAGCTAAGTCCCCAGTCTGAAAATGATTCTTATAGGCGTGTGTGTGTCTGTGTGTGTGTGTGTGTGTTTGTGTGTGTGTGTATGTGTGTATGAGACAGAGAGAGAGAGAGAGAGAGAGAGAGAGGAAGAGGAGGAGGAGGAGAAGGAAGAGGAGGGGCACTCTGAATCATTTGATAAAGTTTGCATTTGAGTTCAGAAATACTGTCAACATTGTAAAAGAAGAAGGTAAAAGACTTGTGAATGTGGATGACTCAGATATGCACATGAACCTGTGGCTTTACAGTTATAGAAAATAAAAAAATGTATTTTCTGCTGTGTTTGAATAATTTAAAGTATGGTAGGATTTGAAAGCATGAGCTGTGATCTAGGACAAAGGAGCTCCTATAATGAGTGACAGCTCAGAGAGCTAGAGGTGGGAAGAGGAATAGAACACAGCTGTTAAGGTTACCTGTGCTGTGGACTGCCTCAGGGCCTGGGGCATCTCTTTTTGTGGGTGTCTCTTCTCTCCATGTGTTTGCTTCTGTGTCTATCTTTGTGCCCATTTGGATCTGTGTCTGTATCACTTTTTACGTGTATCTGTTATGTCTGTGCCTCTGCCTCTATCCATCCGTGAGTGGGTCTGTCTGTCCATTTCTGGCTCTGTTCCTGTCTCTGCCTGTGTCTGTCTCTCTTACTCTTATAAATGAGTTGCCCCCAGGGATTCTTGGGCTGGGCTGGGTTTGTGCCACACCTGGTTTCTGACCAATTGTGGAAAGGCTGCACCAGACAAAAATAGGTGTGCCTTAGAGCCCCTCACAGGGGCTGGTTTTCTTATGATCATATGACTTTTGTCACAAGGATGGAGGAACACAGGAGGAAAGGATAACAGGAACTTTCAAAATCGTGTTTAACTGGGGGCTTACAGCCTATATTTCACCAGGTGCCCTGACAAACCACCCATGTACTTCTTATTTGGCTTTAATTTCATCTTTTCAGAATTCTGAATGCTTCCTTTTGTGCACAGTCCATCCCTCCTGGGAGTTGTTATTGCAGCTCTCGTTAATTTTTATGTTCATGTTCAGCGTTACAAAGGAAAGGAAATGAGGGAGCATGGGTGGTGACTCAGGAAGCTAGGAAAATAGCCCTTCTACAGTATTAGCTCTAGAATTTTCTCTTTGAATTTTAAAAAGCTGGCCCCAGGCCTTGTTTTTTGATTTCTAGCTTTCCTTTGACCTCTTTTTGTCCATTTCTTTTTTTCCCTTAATTCTTTTTTGAGGATTACTAGGTTTCTCAAAGCTGTTAGAGGCGACTGTTAACTCCTTTTATTGAAAGGTTCCTCTTTAACTCTTTGAGCTCATTTTTCCTTACAGCACTCCCAGGAGCAGAAGGGACTCTCTTATTGTCAATAATAACTTGAGCTTTTAAAAAAAACATTGTTGGGCTGGGGATTTAGCTCAGTGGTTCTGCTGCCTGCCTTGCAAGCAGAAGGACCTGAGTTTGATCCCCAGTAGCAAAAAAAAAAAAAAAAAAAAAAAAAAAAAATTATTATTTACATTGTTATTGACAATGATTTAAATAACTCTCCTTCATCTGATGAATGGTTAATAACCAGAATATATAAGGAGCTCCATATACTCAATAGCAATCGATCAATCCATCAGTGAGCGAGCAATTAACCTGATTTAAAAATGGGCAATAGACCTAAACAGACATTTCTCAAGACAAACAAATGGCTGGCAGGTAGACAAAAAAAAAAAATCAATACCAGTAATCAAAAGGAAAATGCAAATTGAAACCACAGTGAGATCACACCTAAGTAAGAATAGCTATTATGAAAAAAGACAAAAGATAACAAGTGTTGGTAAGGATATGGAGAAGAGTGAACCCTTGCATACTCTTGGTAGGAATGTGAATTAGTATAGCAATTATGGGAAACAATATGAAGTTCCTCCAAAATTAAAAATAGAATTGACATATAATCCCCCAACTCTCATACTGGGCATATATCCAAAAGAAATTAAATCAGTATGTCAAAGAGACATCTGTACTCCTATATTTATTGCAGTACTATTAAAAATAGCCAGAAATGGAAATAACCTAAGTGTCCATCAGTCAATGAATGGAAAAAGAATATGTGGTACATACAGGTACATACACAGAATGGAATACTATTCAGCCAGAAAAAGTCAAACTTCTGTCAATGATGACAACATGGATTGACCTGGAGATCACTGTGTTAAGTGAACTGTGCCAGGCACAGAAAAATAAGTACTGCATGATATCATTCATACACAGCATAAAAAAATTGATCCCCTAGAAGTTGAAAGTAGATTGGGGATAGTAAGGGAGGAAAAGATGGGGAAAGGTGGATCAATGGGTGCTAAGTTTTGGTTAAATAGGAGTAAGAAGTTCTAGTGTGCTGTTGCACTGTAGGGTGACAGTGGATAGAAACTTTGTGTATCTCAAAAACCCTAGATGAAAGGATTTTGAATGGTTTTCACCATACAAATGATAAATGTTTGAGGGGATAGATATTTAACCTGAATCAGCCTTAAAAATTGAGTGGGTCCTGCAGTACATCTCATTGTTTGAAATTCATATCTTGTTACTAATATATTTAAATATCTTTTCATATGTCTGCTTGCCATATATAGTTCATTGCTAAACTATTCATAATCTTTTCCATTTTCAGATTTAGATGTCTTTCCATGAATCTCAGGATAAGACCCTCTGGTCTGTATATGTGTATGAATGATATTTGTGTGTATGAATGATATTTTAGAGAATGAATTGATAACAGAAAGAGAGAGGAGGGTTGTAGATTGAAATTCTCAAGGTTCAACATAAGAACAGAAAGAATAAAATTTTGGACTTTAATCTCTGGTTTTGTGATTATATGACATTGGACGGCTTATTTACTATTTAGAAATGTGGCATAGTATTGGTTAGAGAGCAGATCCAGAGTTAGAGCTGATGGCTACATTAAGTTAGGAGATTTTCTAGAAGTTTTATTTATTTTCATTACTTTAGGACTAAAACTGGAATGTAAGAGCTCAGTCTCATGGTTTATTGCGATCACACACTATTGAACATCTGTTTGAGAAAAAAAAATGAAGTGGCCTGTGCATTTTGGAAGCTTTATGTCATGAATAAAGTCAATCTTACCACAGGACCCCATAGGTTTGGGTATCTGTCCCTAAAGCTTTGTATACTTAAGCCATTTTTTCCATTTTGTTTTCTTGCCAGGTCACGCCACAGTAATACTGCTTTGAAAAGGAGCAAAATCATGCCGTGACTATTTGCAATGAGAATAAATTACAGTGCAGCTTTCCAATGGTATTGTTCAGTATAATATAAATGCAGTAAAAACCTCATTGCAGCTAACAAGACATTTCTTGTATTTCTATAAGGGAAACATTACACAGGGCAAGAGTAAAGAATATATACATATATACATTTCTTTGCCTTTTCAACTTGAATGTCTCCAACAGCATATCCATAAAATGTCTAAAATAATCAATGTGGTGTAACTGATCAAAAACGTAGGATTGGGGATCAGTCTTGGAAAATGTGGATGTCATTTTAATCTTTCTTTTACAAACATCTATTTTATGTTGAAAACTCAGCATATCCTGTTTCTTCTAAATATAGATACTACAAATAACTGTTTCGAGTCTGTTTCTTTTCCTTCAAGGAAAACACAGTTCTTTGCTCATATGTATTATCTAAGTTCTAAGATAAATGCCAGCTGAAATTGGTATGTCCAGAAATGCTCATGTTTCTCATCATTTGGTTGGGTCATAGAGTTAGTCACATTACGTGAATCTTAGCTCCACCCTAAATAGTTATTGGAGTTGGACACAGCATTTATTGAATTCTGATTTCTTATGTGTGTGAATTGTACAGTGATGCTATTAGTTTTGACTGAACTGCAGATAACTGTTGTATGGTTTCCCCCCTTGAACATGTCATGGAGCCTCGAGATTCTAAAATGGCATTGAACCTTTTGAAAGTACCCTCTTACTGCTGAACCAGGGTGGTTATAGCTGACTGGCTTAAGTGGATGTAGAGCAACAAGACAGCTGAGGAGGATGATAGATCCTGAGATTCTGTTCTATGTTTTGGACTGAGTAGAAGTCTCCTAAGTTGCGGGTAGAGTGTGTTATTCGTGTGTCTCCATGTTGTGTTCGACTGCAGTCAATTGGAAAATTGATACCAACACAGTGTGCTCTTATTGACATGTGCTTCTAAGATTGACCTAAAACCATTCTGTATTTCCATTTGTCAGGCTCCCCATTGTGTTCTGAGTTCAGAACAAATTAACTTGCAAGTTAAAAAAACAAAAAGAAAAACAAAGCTCTGCATGAACCAAAGCTAAGCAACTCAGTTGGTGTGGGAGCAGGAAGAAGGTTTATCAGTAGAAGACAAGGGCAAGTTGAGAAATTGTTCTGTATCTCAGCTAGTTAATTATTGCAGTTTCCCAGCATGTGTGAAAGAAGAAACGAGAATAATATCAGTAGTGATTATTTTCCTTCGTTATTCTGTTCACCTGCTATTTACTGTGAAAATTCAGAGAGGAGAGATTAGCTGAGACTGAATTTTAAAAATCCAGAGGCCCAGAAGCATGCTGTGTCTGCTTTTTCTGGTACTGAATGGTAAGGATGGGGCAGGGGTGACACTAAACTTTTAGATCTATTTTTAAGCTTTGAGGACAAATTTTATAAATATGAGCTGCTGCTGCTTCTTTTGAAAAAAATCCTTTTCTACTCTAAAAATAATTTGCTGGGAAAAAGTTTGTGAATTGTTTATTAAAAGGAGACTCAGAAATTCAGCTGAGTATGTTTTCTTATAAATAAAGAAAAAAATCACCCCACAGCTACTGTCTGAAAGCACATGCAGCTTCTTGGGAAAGAAAGATTTCTGAGATTTTAATGCTAATAGCAAAATGTAGGAGAAAATTTGGTAAGTTTCACTCTGGTCTGCTCTTTCCAGGCCATCCAAATCCTACTCTTTTCATATTACCAAGTAGGCATGTTGTTCCTTTGGACACAATGAGTGTCCCCAGCTTACTCTTGATCATACCTGTCCTCTCTCCTGTAACACTCTGTCATGAAAAGAACTAACACTATATGCTGGGCCCTGTGCTAAGCTCAGGTCATGGATTTAATTTTGTTTCCATACCTCTTTGAGCTAAACACTACCATTGTTCTCATTTGAAAGATAAGGACTGTGGTAATCTGAGTAATAGCCCCCCAAGATGTCCACATTTGAATCCCAAGAACCTATGAATATACATGGCAAAAAGGGCTTTGCAGATGTGATTCAGTTCAAGATTTTTGTTTTGCAATATTGAAAATTGAACGTAGGGCCTCATAAATGCTAGTATGACCAAGCTTCACCCCCTGCTTTTTATTTTATAATTTGAGACCAGTCTCACTAAGTTACCCAGGTTGGCCTCAAACAGAATCCCCAAACCTGAGCTTTATGAGTAGTGGAATTACAAGGTGTGTGCCACCATGCCTGGCTGAGTTAAGGATTTTAAGCTTTTGAAATTACAATCACAAGGATTCTTCTAAGATGGAAGTACATGAGCAAGAAAAATAAAAGATAAGTTAGATTGTATCAAAATCGAACACTTTCATATATCACAGGACATAATCAGCACAATGAAAAGGTAGCCCAGGGCATGAGAGAACATATTTGCCGTATCTGATAAGAAGTTATTTTCCAGAATATATAAAGAATTACAACTTAACAACAACAAAACAAATTAACCCAATTAAAATGGGCAGAGAACTTCAATGGACAGAAGATATACAAATGGCCAACAAGCATATAAATTTTTTTTAACATCACTGTGTCCCAAAGGAGGTTATCTCTGCTCTAATTTTCCATTCTCTCATTTTGCCATGTTCCTCTTAGTACCCACCCCATTCTGATTTTGCACCTTTTCACATGGATGGTTCTGATTGGTCAGACTTCCATATTCCAAAATCTACTTTCCAATAAAACCGGATTATTTATTGGTCCATTCCACAGCTGGATTTTGTGCAGCTTTTTTGGGAAAGGGGCAGAACTCTAACTTATGGAGAAAATACATTGTTAAAGGAAGTAAGATACAAAATGCCACATACTATATCTGCCCATCTGTGTTAAAAACAAGTGGGAAGCCTGTGGTATATGTGTATAGTCTCAGCTATTTGGGAAGCTGAGGTAGGAGGATTGTGAAATTAAGGCCAGCCTGAGCAACATGGTGAAACCTTATCTCAAAAACAAATACACAGCAAAACAACAACAGTGAAACAGCGTTTAAGCACACACATGCACAACTCATTAATGGTTTTTAGGGGAGGAGGAATGAGATTTCACTGGGGAATTAGGTACACTTTTACCTTTGCTGTACACCCTCTTTCATTATTTGTTTTATTAGTACATATTAATACAGGTTAATGGATTTCGTTTTGACTGATTTATTTTTGAAGCAGGTATATATTCATTTAAATTATTAACATTTTTGATTGAATACATACAATTTCATAGGTTATATTATGCTAAAAGAGATATGAATATTCAGTGATCCCTCACTCTTTCTCCCTGTGCTTTGTCTTACTTCTGGGAGGCAGTCACCTCCATTCTGGCTGTTGCTTCTAGTACTTACTTCTATACTTCTGAACAATACCCATGTACTTCTGTCTCTTGGTTTGCTGGTTGTAGACATTATCTTTAAACTATTATGGTAGCTAAAGGTTTTAATTCATCTCCTGCCCTGTGCAATAGCCATTCTCCCTATATGCTCATATCTCAGGTTTTAATTTAATCTATATTTAATATTTTCATTAATGCAGTAATGTTGATGACTATTGAAGAAAGAATATACTCTAATTTCCTCATATAACTTTTTATTTTCCCTGGAGACAGTATTTCTTTCTTGTCTAATGACAACTAAATCTTGAACTCATACCTTGAACTAAATGGTACAAGATGTGAATATGTGGATGTGGTATGATCGAAAGATAGGGTGTATGTTTAAATTTTAATGATTACAATAAAGACACATTGTCATTAATCCCCCATGGAATACTCTCCTTTGTTTGGAACACTTATCCCATCACTGTTGCCACTTTCTGAAGCAGTTCTGGAAATCCTCTTTTGTGCCATTAGTTGTGATATCATGGCTGCTTCAGTATCCTGAATCAATTGAAAATATTTACCTTTCATGATCATTTTGACTTTGGGGAAGAGCCAGAAGTCACACAGTGCCAGATCTGGTGAGTAAGGTAGGTGAGGACACACCATAATGTTTATATGAGCCTACCTTTCTGTTGGATGGCACTTGGCAGCAGCACTCATTGTATTTTTTTAATCACACTTTGTAAAGACTCACCAAAAAGAATTGCTTAAGAAAGTGTCAAGATGATGGGCTAATTGTGTTCGAAGCAAGGGGAGTATTTTGAGGGGGATTAATGGCAATATGTCTTATTGTAATGAATTTTTTAAAAACCTTAAACATTCACCATATATTTTGATCATACATTGTTTGATGGCTCTTAAAAATCTTTTTCCCTCTCCTGTCTCTTTCTCTTCCCCACTCTCCCTCCTCCCCTGGGAAGTAATAGCAGTCTCCCCGGAACGCTCCAACTCTTGCTGCACTCTGAATTGGTTGCTCTTTAAGGTGCTGCCCACCTGGTAGCCAGGAAATTCTGGTCACCTCTCTTTCATGTTCAGTGTCTTGGATTCTGGTCCTGGATCATCTTTCTTGTTTTACTCTCTTGATTTGGTGGAGCTTTCTGAGAGAGGGAGGGAGGAGGGAGGAGAAGGAAGGGGAGGGGGGAAGGAGGGAGAACGCATAGAGGACATAGGAGTGAATTGTTTGAGATTTCTGTAAGATCCATGATTCTAGGTGTTTGTATGAAGTCTCAGATTCCTAGGTCCCAGAGGCTATGCCTTCATTCACAAGATCTCCTTTGATCTTCAAAAATATCTTTTTTGTTTGTTTTTTGAGACAGGGTCTCACTATGTAGCCCAGGCTGGCTTCAAACCTCATATGATCCTTCTGCATCTGCTTCCCAAGTGCTGCGATTACAGGTGTACACCATCACATTCAGCAGTCTTCAAAATACCATAATCTTCCATTTTGCAACTAATAAATTTGAGGCATGGAGGCTATTCTGTTAGCAGTATCAGAGCCAGATCTTGGAGTGTCAGCTGCCTGTACGGGGCTGCTGCCTTTCCAAACCCAGCTGCTGCCTACTGGAGAGAGAAATAACAGTAGCAGGCTCTGAGCAATAAGTGCCATGTGCAAGGCTGTGGCTGCAGTGTGAGCCTGATTCTAGGTGTCTGCTTGTGTCCAGTTCCAGACAATTTCGCTAGAAGAATCTTCTGGTCTTATTGACTACATATGTGTATTGTGCATATGTGGGTGGGTGAGGCAAGGAGAGACATTGATTTATAGTTATGCCCGAGCTCCTTGTGATAATTAAAATACTCTGCCTATCATTTGTATAAGCTCAGTGTGATTATTTTTATTGCTACAGTATTTGGTTTCAAGCAGCATAAGAATCCCCCTTCCATTCCTTTTGTGATGTGAAATGCCTCATTACTTTGGAGTTTGCTGCTGATCCTACAGCTTAGCATTTGATCTTTTTGGTAACTGTAGTCAGGTGACCACATATAGGGTAATTAGATTAACCTGCCCCTCCTCTCCCCTACTGAAACAATATAAAATCCAGTATTCTGTTGGCACATGCTTTTCTTAGATTAATGATTTTAGAGTTGCTGTGTGGAAATTTGCATAGCTCCCTACAGCTCTGAGAAATGAAAATGCCCAGCTGTCTAAAAGCTTTAATCAGGAAATGAGCATGAAATGGCATTGTTTTGTCACAGGTTTGGAATAATTTATTCTTGACAATCCAGTTATCCTGCATGGAAATTTATATAAACATTCTTTAAACAATCAGTAAACAGGTGCTTTTTTGTTGGTAAAAATTCAGGAATTTCTTTACTGAGGAGTGGTTTTCAAATTGTTTTCCTCATGCTGGTTACTGCTAAAAGTTTATCCTATATTTTCCTTGTCTTTCCTCTTGAGATGGCAGTTTATGGAGCTAGAGAACAGCCTTAGGGAGCATACGTGTCGCATGAACAGAGTGTAGTGTGGCTACTAGGAACAGTAACTTGGCCTTGGCCGTAGGACTTCCCAGGACAGCCTCACCAGCCACTTTTTTCCTGTGTGCTTTTCCCCTCTTGGGACCTACTTTCTCCATCTGTCAAATGGAGACAAGAAAGGCCCATATTCCTTAGTGTGGATCTGAGCAGTATGTATACTATTCCATATAAACCCTTAAAATGATACTTTGCTCTTGGTATACTCTTAATAATTATGAGCTCATTCCATATTGTAGAAGACCTAGAAAAATGAATGCTGTATTCATTTTCTTTATATGTAAGTCGCCAGTTTTCCCCATTTAATTATTAATCTTAGATGCAATTAAACTGTAAAAATTAACCTTGATGAGTTGCATCTACTGCTTTCATTTATATCTGGCACACATTAGGTACTTAAATATCTATTAAAAGAACAATAGAGGAAATGATAGTGACTAACATTTTGTGCCTGGGAATGAAAGATGAGTAAGACTTACTCCTTACACTTAGCCACTCACACAGGACCTACACTTATGGGACAAGGATGTGAGAGCGCCTGGACTGTGATTCCACCGAAGGGCCATAGAAACACAGGCCCTAGAAAGACAATGGGAGTGGTTTTTAGACCTTGACCATTACTTTCTCTTCCTTTTTTCCTGCAAGAGCAGTCTCTTTACCTAGTATGTGATCTAACAGTTCCTGTGTTTGGAACATTGCTTCTGGAAGTAGGCGTAATGTTATAAGGAGCATTTAAAAAAATTTCCCAGAAGAAACTGTGATGGGGAAAGTGCCCATCCCTTAGGGAGCTCAGATTGAGGTTGTGTAATTAACCTTTAGAATCCCGAACTATTTAGTTCTTGTTACACTCTGGGCATCAAAGCAAACTGGACTCTCCCCGTGATAGAACTACAAATAAAAATTGATGTTGCTTCCTTGTATGCATTTTTCTTGATTGTTGTCATGACATTAGTTATATTTGCATTTCAAGAATCTTGATATGTATATCATATAATTGGAAAGGTAATTGATTATTGGCCCTGCTATAATTTTCTCCACAGCTTAGCCTTTCTATCCCCACAATGAAATGTATGGACTGGGGACTTTTGTATGTTAGCATATAGCGCATCACTGGCCACTGATTTCAGGTTCTTTAAAATTAGCAGTGGTAGTGATATAGCCAAACTCTAATTAGGGGGCAGTGTCAAATTATTCCTTGTTTGTAAAAAGAGTTGCAGCTATTAATCAAATTATTGAGAAAGAGTAAATATATTTCAGTTATTTAAAATTTAAATTAAAAATTTCAATAGCTAACACAAGCACGTGGTACCAGTTAAAAGGGATAAATATATGTGTTCCCTTTCCCTTAGCCACTCTGTTTCCTCGCCTGAAAGTAGCCCCAGTCATCGGTTTGTTTTGTGTGGGTTCTCTGTTACCCATTGAAGGATGCAAACAAATTCCTGAAATCCCAGCATACATTCTTATGCTCTTTGATCTAGCAATATTGCTTAGTAATTGTCCTTATTGGTGCATACAGACTGGTCTCATTCCTGAAAGAGTTGCACAGTATGAATTTATGGTCCCTTATAATGAGCTCTCAGTTGCCACATAGTTACATTTTCAGTCTTTTGATAATTTAAACCGTACCATAATGATTAATTTTGTATATATGCTATTTTGTACATGTACAGATATATTTGTAATTTAAATTCCTAGAAGTGGAAGCACTGAGTCAAAAGGTGTAGACATTTAGGTTTTTTAATAGATAATTGCCACATTGCTTCCCAGAAAGGTTGTACTGATTTATACATCAATTTATGCTCTCATTAAAAAGTGTGACACTCTTCTTTGCACCTTGCCAACATTATATTATCAATTGCTTATTGTTGCCAGTCTGACAGATAAAAATATCTCACTGTAATTTAAAAATTATATACATCCCTCTCTAGAGTGTTAACTTCTGGACAGTTTTGTACTTACTCTTCCCCATTGCCCTCATTCTTTGAGTGAATAGCAGCTGTGTGCCAGGCACTGGACTTATGTGCTCTGAATACAGAGCTAGTATTTTGAGAAGGCCATACTCCATTGCAAGGACATGTGTAAACAGTATTGTAATATAGTAGATAAGTGCTACAGTTCTAGTTACGAGGGAATACCAGTACACCAAGCACTGTACAAGTATTACTGAATGAATCCTACAATCATTTGCATTTCTCTTATAAGCATGGCTAAGCATTTTCCCATATGTTTGAATCATTTGTGTTGTTTTCCTTTTTTTTCTGTGAACTTTCCTTTGTTATTTTTTGTTGGGTTACTGGTATTTTTGCTGATACTTCACTAAAGTAGCTCTCTCTCTGTAACAGTGTTCCCCCAGTTTGCCTTTTGTCTTAGTTTGATGAGGTTTTGTTTTTGCTGTGTTGTATTTATAGTTTCCTGTAGTTCATCAGCCCTTTTTTCTGTGGCATCTGGATTCTGCATCAGTGTCAAATTGTCATTCCCACTCTGAGATTGCAAAAACAGTCTTTCATGTTTTCTTCTAGTGCTTTCGAAGTTTAATTTTTAAATGAACAAATTCATTTAGAATATCTAATATTCCCAGTCAAATAAAGAAATAAGTATTTTTGCTTTAAAAAATGAGACACCCTGTGAATTTTCTATTATTACCTTTTCCTGCCACTTTTAAGGCAGATCTGAATCTTGTGATGTGAGAAGTTGAGAGTGAACCATTGAATCCTATTCGTATCTTTGTAGGGATGACACAGATCTCCATGTTGTCATGGGTTTGGGCTAAATTGAGTATTTCCCCTATCTGTAGATTGTCACCTTGCCCACAACACTCTACTTAATTTGCCATTATTTGACAAATATTAAGTACCCTCCAAAGAATACCTGAACTTCTGGTTGGTATTGACACCTTTTCATCCAGTGAATCGTGGTAATCATGTAGATGTTTAGTAGGGCGAGGGTGAGCATAACGGGTACTGCTTGTGACATGGGTAATTGCATTGTATATCAGGAAGCAGTATTATCTCTTCAGGGTGCAAGAATAACCTTCTCATCCTTGTCCACTACCTAGACCTAGCTGTGCTCTTAGCAACATTTGCTCATTCCTGTTTACAGGTCAAGAGCTTCTTGCTCTTGTGTGCTTGTTATGTCTCTGCCTGCTTTCTCATTGATTCTCAGGAGGTAGTACTGCAAGTATATGATGCTGCGCATGTGTAATTGAAGACTGACATAGAAACATGGCAGTACATATCTTGTTCCTTTTAACATTTTTTCCTTTTCAGCTTTGAGCTGAAAATGTCATTGGTATATTTATAATTACATGTCAAAGCATTTTCTAAGTAGCATATTTTGTAAATATGGGAAAGCCATTGTGGCAAGATACATCAACATAGTGTCACTATGTAATTTTTAGGGTAAATTATGAAATATTTCAAGCATATAACAAATACCAGTATGCCTACCCTCCTGTCTTTTTCAAATCCTCATATCTTGCCATATTTTTACTCTTTGTGTGTGCTCTCCCCTTTACAATTCTCTCTAATGAAATTGGTGCCCTTATGGTTTGATGGGTATTTTATTGTGGTTGTCAGGTCTATTTTTTTTAAAGAAACAGACTTTTCCAAATTCAGCTAGAGCTCCCCTGTACTACTGCTCTCAGAAGCCTTGCTGTGTCTCCCCAGGTGTTCTGAGACAGACTGGACTCTGGTGAAGGGAGCCAATTACTACAAAAGCAGTGTGTGTGCCCAGGGAACACGCTTCCAGATGGCTGCTCCTCAGAATTGCCTTTTCTGTGATGAGGAGGATAATACATATATGGGTGGGAGCAGTGTGCTACTTCTAGGACTCTGTATCCATTCAAGACTGACTTGATCAGTAGATATGGTGTAATGGCTTGTTTTTAGTATTTTCCTTTTATCTTTAGCCAGTGGTAATTTTGCAAAATGGTTTTCCCTGACCTAGCGCAGGGGCCACAACTGTGATCCCATAACCATGTCTGGATCGAAAGGAAGTTTTTCCACCAGAAAGAAATGGACCAGGATTAAAGGGAGGCATCTGATGAGTGACTCCTGTTTCCCTGCCCTGTTTTTATCCTGACCCATGCGGACCTTGCCCAGCTTCACCAGTCTCTGTTAATGCAGAGGGAAATCCCAGGACCAGCTTACTGGGCAGGTGAGAGTATCACTGAGCTCCCTTTGATGTCTGTTGCACCACCCTGCCCTATGCATGTACTATTGGTGGCAGGAAAGAAAGAAGTACTATAAGATAAGAGGAACACAGCCGGGGTGGAGACCAAGGATCCATTCAGTTGACTGTGTAAATGACATGAGACATTCCTTGGCTCACCCACTCGATGGGCTGCATCTTGCACATTGCAACCATCTTTTCCATTAATGTTGATCCCAGAGAGCTTTCTACTGCCTGAGGTGAACATCCAAATATCCAAGAAGTTGCTTTTCTAATGTTTTTTATTTTGTAAGACAAAATATTAGCACATTTTGATTTAAAAGAAAATGTATTCTTCCAGGTTGAGCATATATATAGTTCTTTTAAATTGAAATAGCCTACAGTAAAATGCAGAGGTCTTAGAAGTACAGTTCAGTGAATATTTTGAGATGTGTATGTTGTTTTTGTTTTTTGAGACAGGGTCTCACTATGTAGTTGAGACTGACCTGGAACTCACGATGTAGCTCAGGCTGGTCTCGAACTCATAGCAATCCTCCTGCCTCAGCCTCCCGAGTGCTGGGATTACAGGCTTCTGCCAACACGCCCGGCTTTTGAGATGTGTATGCCTGTGTAACAATTATCCAGACAAGGATAGCTCAGTGGTTCCAGCGCCTGCCTCACAAGCTCAGGATCCTGAGTCCATCCCTGGTGCACAAAAAATAAATAAATAAAAAAAATAAAATAAAATAAAAAATCACCTAGAAAAAATTGTAAAACATTTTCATCCCTCTAGCAGGCTCCTTCCTACCCATTCCCAGAGGGAATTGCTGTTCTGAGAGATCTCAGCAGTGGCAGTGATTAGCTTTACCTCTTGCTGAACTTCATGTAAATGAAATAGTACAATATGTAACCTTTTGTGTCTGGTTTCTTTCACTTAATATTGTCACTGAAGTTCTGTGTTGTTATGTGTAATTTTTAAAGTAGCACTTACTAGGTCAAACCCAAAACTCACACAAAGGAGGAGTTTATAAAGATCAGAGGAGGAATCAATGTAATGGAGACTAAGAGAATAATATTTAAAAAGTCAATGAGGTAAAGAGTTGGTTCTTGAAAAGAATAAAAAAAATTGACAAACCCATAGCCAATTTTATCCAAAAAAGGAAAGAAAAGACCCAAATCCATGCAATTAGGAATGAAAAGGATGAAATTACAGTGGACCCAGCAGAAATCCAGAGTATCATCAGTGTCTACTTTGAGAAGCTGTACACCAATAAGATGGAAAACAGAAAAGAAATAGACAGATTTCTAGATACGTATGAATTATTAAAGTTGAACAAAGAGGACCTAAAAATTCTAAACAACCCAATATCAATCAACAAAATTATGAAGATAATTAAAAACTTAACAACTAAGAAAAGCCCAGGTCCTGATGGCTTCACTGCTGTTTTCTACAAGACATTTAGAGAAGAACTACTGCCACTACTTTTTAGACTCAATGAAATTGAAAAGGAAGCAGTACTCCCAAATTCATTCCTACAAGCAAGCATCACCTCCCAAAGCAGAGAAAGACCCAACCAAAAAAGAGAACTATATGAACATAGATGCAAAATTCTTAAAGAAGATACTGGCAAACAATACAGAAGATCGTCAAGAAGATCATACACCCTGACCAAGTGGGATTTATCCCAGGGATGCAGGGATTGTTCAACATATGCAAATTAATAAATGTAATACAGTATATTAATAGGGCCAAGGGGAAAAAAAACATGGTCATCTAAAATAGATGCAGAAAAATTGTTCGACAAAATACAATGCCCATTCATGGTAAAAACCCTATAGATAATTGGAATAGATGGTCTCTATCTCAACCTGATAAAAGCCATCTATGAAAAACCAATAGCCAATATCATACTAAATGGTCAAAAACTGAAATCCACACTAAAATCAGGAATAAGACAAGGATGTCCACTATCGCCACTCCTGTTCAATATAGTTTTGGAAACACAAGCCACAGCAATTAGACAAGAGAAAGAAATAAAAGCAATAAAGATAGGAAATGAAGAGGTTAAACTGTCGTTATTTGCTGACAATATGATATTCTACATAGAAGACCCAAAAAACTCCACCAAAAGACTTCTAGACTTAATTGCCAGATTCAGTAGAGTAGCTGGATACAAAGTGAACACTCAAAAATCAGTTGCCTTCTTGTACACAAATGTCAGAAATCACTGAGAGAGAAATTAGAGAAACAGTCCCTTTCACAATAGCATCCCCCCTAAAAGAAATACCTAGGAATCAATCTAACGAAAGAAATCAAAGACTACTCTGAAAATTATAGCACTCTGAGAAAAGAGACCAAAGAGGATATCAGAAAATGGAAAGACATCCCTTGTTCCTGGGTGGGAAGAACCAATATAGTGAAAATGGCCATACTTCCAACACTGCTATACAGATTCAATGCAATACCAATTGAAATTCCAACAGCACGAACCCTGAGAAAACAATACAAAAATTCATTTGATACAAGAAGAGAAATAAAATAGCAAAAGCAATTTGAGGCAACAAAGACAAGGTAGGGGGTATCACAATCCTCAACTTGAAACTGTACTACAAGATAAAAACAGCATGGTATCGGCAAAGAAACAGACCTGAGGATCAGTGGAACATATTAGAAGATGCAGAAACAAATCAGCCACCTCATCTTTGACAAAGGAGCCAAACATACTCACAGGAGAAAAGACAGCCCCTTTAAAAAATGGTGCTGGAAAAATTGGGTTTCAACTTGGCAAAGATTAAAACTAGACCTATATTTCTCACCATGCACTAAACTAAAAATCAAAATGGGCTAAAGATCTAAATATTAAAACAGACTCACTAAACTGGATAGAAGAGAGGTTAGGTAGAACTCTTGAAGACATTGGTGTAGGAAAAGATTTCATGAACAAATCCTCAATAGCACAGGAACTAGCCCAAAGAATCAACAAGTGGGATCTCTTCTTACTAAAAAGCTTCTGCGCAGCAAGATAAACCATCAACATTGTGAAGAGACAATCCACAATGTGGGAAAAAAATTTTACCAGCAGTTCCTCTATTCTACTATCTAGAATATATAAAGAACATAAAAAATTAGACCTTCCAAATCTAAAGACCCAATCCAAAAATGGGCATCAGAAATGAATAGACACTTCTCAGATAAAGAAGTAGAAATGGCAAATAAATATATGGAAAAATGTTCAACATCATTGGTCCTTTGAGAGATGCAAACTAAAACAACACTGAGATTCTACCTCGCCCCAGAAAGAGTGGCTGCTATCATGAAATCAGCCAATAACAAGTGCTGGTAGGGCTGTGGGGAAAAAGGAACCCTTCTCCATTGTTGGTGGGAGTATAGACTGGTGCAACTACTGTGGAAATCAGTATGGAGATACCTCAAAAAACTAGGATTAGAGGTTCCATTTGACCCAGCTATCCCTCTTCTGGATATCTTTCCAAAAAAAATTAAAAGAATCATACCACAGTGATAAATGTGCACCCATGTTTAGAGTGGCACCGTTTGTAATAGCTAAAACGTGGAAATAACCCAATTGCCATCACCTGGAGACTGAATCAGAAGATGTGGGTTTTAAAAAAAATTAAATGGAGTACTACTCAGCCACGAAGAATGAGAAATTACAGAGATTTATAGCTAAATGGATGCACATTGAAGACATACCCTTAAGTGAAATAAATAGGACACACATATGTAAGTACTGAATAGTTTCTCTGGTGTGAGAAACTGAAAGTGTAAATAAGGATCAAAAGGCATAATAGATAATGTGAAATAGGAAGAAAAGGTCCAAAGCATAATGCCTTTGGGAAGAAAGAACAGTGTGAAGCGTTCTCTCCACTGGTCCTCATGACACAGCTCAAGTGTTATTGTAGCATCAATATGTTGTTGATGGCATTTGCTTTGCTATACATGCCATATTTTTGTTGTTTAGACATTGGAGTTGAATTAACATGTTCCTGCTGACTTGAACCACTGGTGGTACATGTGTGACTGTCCCAGCAGGTGGCTTGTACTACCTGATGGGACTGTCTCATGTCATCCAATGGGGCAGTCATGCATATATCAGAGTCACCTCGCAGGAAGACATGAATTATGGCCCCATCTGAACATGCTAAAGAGAATTGGAGTTTCTTTTAACACTTAAAGAGATTTGCTGATAGCCTGTTTCTTCTGTCCTATCTTTAAGCAAGTATAATGATTGCTAATTTATACATACAGGCATATATGTGTGAATTTCCATAAGCCCTCATGCCTCACAATTCTGGCCTAGGGCGTAGCCTCTCTTACTGGGATAGTAGTACCAAGGTTCTTAAGAAATGGGCTTAGCAGTCAGAAAGCTGAGACTGAGTGTATGTATGGCGGGGGGTGGCTAGGAACACTTTCCCAGGAAATTCCAAGTCCTGCAAAATTGGATCAGAACCTCGGAGAGCTCCAGGTATGGAGGCTATGGGGAGGCAGGAGTTCTAGTGCCAAGTCTGTTCCCCAATTCAGGAGGAGCTGTTTTATGTGGATGATAAGGCACTTCATGGATTTGTGCCTCAAGACTTGGGTTTAATGTGTAAAGGGGTATATTGTATCCTTTAAGCATGGAGAGAAGCTACTATTCCCACTGGAGCCACAGACAGAATGATGACTTCAGGTGTCCATTCCATCGTAGTCGTGACACTTGTTCTTCTTGAGAGATGAGTTACAGCCGGAGAGCTCTTCCCCAAGAGGCCCAGAGTTTGGTTCCTCCACTGACTCTGCACCTGACTAGCTATGTGGCTTTTGTCTGCTCTTGGGTCCTCTCTGACTACATCTTATATGTAAAAATATGCCTGCCAAAATCAGACTCTTCCTGACAGTGTTACTGGAAGGAGCAAGTGAAAAAAAATCCTGTGAAAGCACTTTAATTTATATAAATCCTTGCCAATGTAATGTTCTATGATTGTTAACATCATCACTCATTTTTAGAGCATACTGATAGGAGCCTATGATGTCAGAATTCTGTGAACGTAAGGTGTTGGCCAGCTTGTATTTGCATGGTAATTGGTACTATGAGAGCAGCACACACATCAGTTATTTTTATCCAGAAGCAGACACAGGAACTTATGGCTTGCTGTGTTTTGAAATGTTTTTGAATAAAAGAGTTTGGCTCATGGTCTTTTGGAAACAATTGGAGATCTAAGTAGGGAGATGACAAGAACAGGCATTTGTTTGAGGAATGTTCCTTGTGGCACTGAGGAGGCTGAGCTATGAGGGGAGAGACCAAAGGTAGCAAGAAGACATTATAATCTAGGCAGGACATGGGGCAAGTGTGGTTAAGAGATGAGCTCTGAAGCTAGGCAGGTGGTGCTCCAACCTGGGCCCCTGCTTGCTTTCTTAGCTCCTTGTGTCTTGGTGTATGTGTCTGTGAGTAGGAGTCTTGTGCAGATGAAAAGCTGGCATCCAGTTGAAGCTTTTGGAGTAGGGTTTGACATACAGTAAGCATACAAAAGTTAGATACTGTTCATGTGGGTTTTTTTCCATTTTGATTATTTTATTATCATTTTATCATGGTTATACATATAACATAAACTTGCCATTTTGACTGTTTTTACTGTACAGTCATTGGCACTAATTATATTCGTAATGTTATACAACCATCGCCACTATTTCTAAAGCTTTTCATCAGCCCGAAAGAAATCCTGTAACTTCTCAATAATAACACCTCAATCTCCTCCCCCTACTCCTAGGTAACCTCTAATCTACTTTCTGTCTATGGGAGTTCATCTCTTTTAGATATTGTATATAAATAGGATCATACAATATTTGTCATTTTGTGTCTTGTTTCTTTCACTTAGCATATTTTCTAGGCTCACCCATGTTGTAGCATGTATAAGAACTGTAATCTTTATTGAGGCTGAATAATGTCCATTGTATAGATATTTCATATCTTGGTTATCTCTTTGTCTGTTCACGGACACTTGGCTTGCTTGTACATTTTAGCTATTGTAAATAGTGCTGCAGTAAACACTGGCATACAAGTATCTATCTGAGTCCTTGCTTTCAGTTCTTTTAAGTATATCTATCTCTAAGAGAATTGCCGGGTCATATGATAGTTCCATGTTTAACTTTTTGATGAGCTGCTGTGTTGTTTTCCACAGAGGCTCATCATTGTACATTTCTACCAGTAATATATAAGGTTGCATTTTTCTCCCTCTCATTGAAAATGTGTTGTTTTCTATCTTTTTAAATTCTAGCTATCATAGTGGGTTTGAAAGGGTGTTATATCTTCTATTTGTTGGCCATTTGTATATTTTCTTTGTAGAAATGTCTATTCAAGTCCTTTGCTTGATATATATTTATAGCAAATAAAGTATAATATATAGCAAATTATATACTATATATAATATAATATAATATACTAATATAATATATAGTATATATCTATAGCAAAATGAGGGGGCAGAGAGAGAAAGTCAGTTTCACTGTGTAGGTATAGAGGAGAAGTGGAGAGAAAAAGAAATTGAGGAAATAGATGAAGCCAGACTGTGTGACTAGTTAGACAGGGGAGCTAATGCTGACTTTTCCATCTTGGGTAAGTGGGTAGATGATAGGGTATTAAATAAGACAGATCCCATACCCCTGAGAGAAGGGGCCGGTCATAGGAAGGAATTGGCCTTTTGGGTGGGGCTGCATTGAGCCTGGGTGTTGTCTAGGTGAGAAGTCTCCTGAATTCCCTGCCAAACCCATGTTCCTGTGGTTTTTCTGGGGAAAAAATGGGACGTATTTTAAGTTTTGTCTTCTCCCTGCTTCAGCCTAAGAAGCAACTGAAGAAATCGGGTCAACCTTGAACTTCTCTGTCTAGCAAATGTGAACAGTCACTGGGAAAATGAAGGAATCTGGGGTTTATGAGCCGCCCTTTTTCTGATGCTCGTTTCTCAGCCCTAGCTGTTCTTGATCAGATTAGTCCTTCTCATACATCAGTGTGCTGCTGTGAAGCACCAAGCAATGAGCGTTCTTGAGAAGCATGACTTCTGAAGCCTTAGCCGTTGGCTGCCCTAGCCTTACAATCTTTGCCCCTATCCTCACCTTCCCTTCCCCAGCTTTGCCTTTAGCAGTTAGTGCTCATCAAACATTGGTCATGTCTCCCCAGACCCACTGAATTTCTTGGACTCACTCTTTGGCAAACTTGGACATTGTATTACTAAATCATATTGTGTCTAGGTGGAGAAATTTGTTTACACAGTCATATCCATGCTATTGAGGTTTGAGCAACCATTATTCCTCAGAGAAGCAACCACTGGAGAAATGAATGTACTTGGTGTCTTGTCCTTACTTCTGGAACCATAGCTGGCTGGCAGCCATCATGTGGCTTAGCAGGCACGTCGTTCAGGCAGGCAATGTTTTCAGATTGTCCCCTGACGCCGTCTGCCTGTGAAGCTACAGGAACCCCCAGAAACTGCTATTCTAGCAGGTGCTGTGGCTGCTGAGGTGGGTGTCATGTTCATACACACATGTGCACACAGTCTTGTGAGCTATGCAGAGGTACCAGTGTTGGCCTGGGGCTGAGCTCTGCCGGTTTAGCGCTCTGCAACACCAGCTGAAACTCTCAGCCCAGCAAAGCACCAGCCCTGTTTGCTGGTTTCCGGTGGGGCCTTGGTGAGGCAGGAAGAGAGGGCAAGGCTGTTATGAACACAGCTAGCAATTGGGGAATCGGTATGGTAACTAAACCATACTTGGGTGTATACAAAGTAGAGGGGCAATAGCAGTGTTTTGACACACTTGTTTGTTTTTTCTACCCCCAACCTCTGCTCAGTTCTAATCAGGGCCCCTGACTTAATTTGCTATCTTTCTGCTCATTCTATAAAGGGAACTCATCCCCATTTCTTAACCTTCCTCTTTCTAAAACACACATTTCTTATCTGTAGGTCCTTCCTGGTATTCAGCCAGGCTTCAGGTCTAGTTCTTAAGTTTTGGTTTTTTCCTAAATTAGTGTGATCATGGATTCAAACAAGCCTAGAAATTCCTTGCTCCTTTGGGAAGGATTCCTATGTACAAATCTGCACTTTCTGAGTTACTGTCATTTTGAGCATCTATTCTTACTTTTGCAAAGAATTATGTAAGTTTTTAAAGTAATTTGAAATACAGGCCGAGTATCCCTTATCCAAAGTGCTTGGGACCAGAAGTGTTTCAGATTTAATATATTTTTTTACTTTTAGAATATCTGCACTTAATGAATGAGACATTTTGGAATTGGGGCCCATCTAAACATGAAATTCATTTATGTTTCATATACACCTTTACACATAGCCTGAAGGTATTTTCAAATAGTATTTTTAGTGCACTTACGTTTTGACTGCAACCTGTCACATGTGGTTAGGTGTGGAATTTTCCACTCGTGGTGCCACATCAGGGCTCAGAAAGTTTTGGATTTGGGGCATTTCAGACTTCAGGGTTTTGCATTATGGATGTTCAGCCTGTAATTAGATCAGCCATCAGTTTTAAACAATCTAGGCCTTCATGGAGCTTTAGTGAGAGACCACCAAGAATGGGGTCAGTAGTGAACTTTTTCTGTAAAAAGTCAGATAGGGCCGGGATTTAGCTCATTGGCACCTCACCTGCCTTGCAAGTGCAAGGCCCTGAGTTCAATCCCAGGTACAAAAGTTAGATAGTTTAAGCTTTGGTTTCCTTTGCAACTTCTCTGCCATTGTAACGTCTAAGTAGTTAATCATATGTAGTATCCATGAATGCAGTTGTATTCTGTGAAACTTTATTTACAAAACAGGGTGGTGGGCTATAGTTTGCTGACCTCTGGCCTAGAAGGTTATTTTAATTTGCTGTTAATTTTTCTTTGTCAAGAGTTGAAAAGGCAGAGGAATTTGATGACTAAATGAGTTTAAATCATTTTTTGGGTTTAGTATTGTGAGCACAATGGTGATTTGAGGACATAGCTATCTAAACCCCTGTTGAGAAGAATAGAAATCAGAAGGCTTTTTACAGGATGAATCTGCTTGGGAAAGCTTGTCGTTGTTCAAAAAGTAAGAACAAACTGTCATTTAGAGCTGTGTGGTGACTTTTATGTATCAGTCATTTTCTTGATGGTCACATGGAATGAGCACAATTACATAAGGTCACTTCATCATACTGGGCATTAGTTTACTTTACAGGACTAGGTGTTTCTCTAGTACATGTAAGGTAAGAACGATGAAAACACAGGAAATGGTGTTTTTAAAATATTATGTTGTGCTGACTTGGTATTACAATACTTCACCTCTATAAAGATGAAACTTTAGAGAGTCATCCTAGAATTTTGGATATAATCTTATTTTCCTTTCTCTGTTCTCACAGGAAATAAAGAAAGATATGAAGAAAGACCCTCTCTCCAACAAAGCTCCAGAAAAGCCCATGCACGATGTGTCTAGTGGAAACTCTTTGCTGTCTTCTGAAACCATTTTAAGAACCAATAAGCGAGGTATGGCAAAGGAGAAAGAACCCCTCTCCCTGTACAAAAGCAAACAACAGAAACTTCTGGGTGAACTGTCAAATTTGTGTTGCTGAAAAATTGAATGGAGTTTGTCCTTTTGGTTTGCAGTATACATTTTGGGGACATACACAGTGCTAGTAACAATATAGTAACTATAATAAAGGGAACTAATAAATTTTTTTTGATGAGTTTTGGCAGAATTCTTGAATGATGCTTTTTTAGGTAGGGTTTTAGTGTCTGCTTTCGCATCTATTTTTATGAATGAGAGGTGAATTTAGATAATGGTATGATGCAGGCTGAGCTGTGTGTATCTGACCACACTCTCCTTTTAATGTAAGGCAAATTCTGCCAGATTCTTTGTCTAACTTCTGACTCTTAATCACACACCCTGCCTACTTGGGTTTATGAGGCAGAATGTACAGGGATACAGCTAATATACCTATCGAACCTGAACACCTTTAACAATCTTATTTTCTCCCTTTTGAGACCTCAAGGTAATTTTTAAGTGTCAGCTTGTTGGAATTTTGTTTTCTTCCACACCTTACCTTTGTGATAAATGCTTGAAACAATGTGAGAGAGAATATAAGATTGAAGAGACCTTCCCACTCAAATCTGAACCGTGAGTGTTCCCTCACAGGGTTCCCTGACCTTGGATCAGCCAGGACACATGCTGAGCTAAGCTAAGCAGGCCCACAGTAGGTCAGGTGGGACCCATAGTAGGTCAGCTTTTGGCTACCGGCTTTTCTCCAGGCTTATTACTTCCTTAAAGGAAAACAGACAGCCATTCCAAAGCGGGAGCAGGAAGTGTATTAGCAATGGGTTCCATTAACAAGAAAAAGAAGGCAAGTTTAGATAACCATGGGAAAGAACAGCTAATCTTTCATAAAATTTAGACAGCAAAAGTATTTGCCCAATAAACTCTCCATTGATCATAGTGCTCAAAACATTAGCTTTGTGTCTCTCTTCCTTCCTGCCTCTTCCTCTGCCCCCTCTAGCTGCCATGGGTTACATTTCCTCTTTTGAATTATTGAGATGAAATATTGGCTGGAGGCCCACATTGGTTAGCAGCTATAAGATTCTCTCTCTCTCTCTCCTATCCTACCAAAGAGAAGTTCCCATTTTAAGAATTTCATGTACACTGATATAGAACTACAGTTTTCTCCCAGAGTGCCTTCTGTATTATTACAAATAAGCTCTCAACCTCCAGAGACTGCAGTCATTGGATTTGAGAACTATAGTTCATTTCAGTGAGACTTCTTTCTGTGTGGCCAAACCTTTCTGGATTCTCTGAGCTAATTCCTTCCTCCAGCTCTGCTCAGGCCCGCAGGCCCAGCAATTGCACACATGCTGACCAGCAGCCAGGCCTCTCCAGCCAGCCCTGTTTTTATAAAGTCAATAAGAGACTTAAGGTAATTAATTAATTTCACAAGAGAAAGAATTAATTAAGTTAAGGAATGAAGGTAATTATCTGGATGAGTTCAGTAAAATTACCTGAGAACTTTAAATCAACAAAGGAATAGAACTTTTCAGATAACTGCTTCTTTACAACTGAAAATCTGGCCTTTAAGTTCCCCGCATGGGATTTTTCTTCCAGTAGGAAAACGAAATTCAAAAGGATGGCTTGTGTATACAATGTATACTCCTTTTTAAAGCCTTCTACCTGAGATCTGCAGATGAATCAAGACCAACCTTTTATTCTTAGGCCTTTTATATACTCAATTGGCTATGAGACCTGAACACATAGAGTTCTGTAAATATGAAGCCCATAAACAACTCATCTTCATTCTGTCCCAGGCTTCACACTGACCTCCTGGGTCACCTGGGCCAAACATAAATTTCTAACTGAAGGGTAGCATTGTGTACCAGGACCCATGCTGCTGCAGGCCCTCCCCTAACCCGTCAAGACTAACAGTATTCTACTCCTCCTTATAATAAACAGTGGGGCGGGGAGATTGATTGGCCTTGTCAGGCCAGATAAATAGTTCATTGTACTGAGCTCAAAAGCTACATTTTTTCCCACCCCAATTCGATGAAAAAACATGTTTTCCCCCCTTTAAATCAAGGATCAGAGGCTAAATCTGTGGGATGATTCTACTTACTTGTAAACACTTCCGTCCAACTAATTTTTGAATTTTTATGAGTTAAAAATGCCTAGAGTTTATCCCTCTTCATTTGTTTCATCAAGCTTTGTCCCTAGAAACCTTTCAGATGTTTTGGTCTATTGGTATTGCTATGGCTATTAGGGAGGAAAATTGTTCTCAGGGTTTATTAGCCTGTTTTGATGGGCTAACGTAGAATCTTTTTAAGAATATATGAGTCTACTTTGTAATTCAGCCTTGGACCTGTAAAAATTAGGTAGAACTAACACAAATTCTTTCAGCTTTCTCAATGATAAGAAGACTTTTCTTTATATGAGCCTTGTCATTTGATATGGGCTTAGACTTGATTTAATAAGAGTGAAGACTATTTCTATTCTGATTCTGAAATGATGAACCACTTCATTGGGGCCTGAGCCTCAGACAGACATATTAAAGAAGTTTTCCCGATTATGCCCAGCTGTTGTCACATTTTGCAACATGACTTACTTTGCAGCAATTACAAACAAGATGTAGTACCTTAGTGTCTGGGATGAGGTCACACTTCCCAGGCACCTGCATAGGATCAGAAGATACTTTGGATTTGAAGGAAGTTACTCATATCCTTGAGAAAAGGCCAGGACCAGAGAAACATCAGTTGGGGAACTGATAAGTTTCAGTTTTCACTTTTGCAAATTACTACAGAATTGATTTAGGGAAGTATTGGAATGACTCCATGGACTTTTTGTTTGAGAAGATGTGACTGAAATTGAGAGGAAAAGCAGGTTTTCCCAGCTGGCTTGGCAGCCATCAGGTCTACATTGGATCATTAGAACACAGGGCAGTTGTGCCTGTTCCCACCTCTCCTTACAGTGGAGGAGCTTCATGTTTTGAAACAAAACTTTCTCAAGGAATAAGAAGTCATTTTTCATTTAAACTCGCTTCATGGATATTGTATACCCTAAAGTTATCCCAGACTCTAGTATGTTGACAAAGTGTAGCCAGAAAGTGTGAAAACTTTCTTTAGAGCAAAATATCATTCTCATGAACCAGACAAAAAAGGAGTTGTATGTTTTTTTTTCCCTGAGAATGACTTACTGTTTTGTGTCTTCTATCATTAAACCCATATAGGAGAAGAATAATGGGCCCTCCTAAATGGGAACATCAATGCATAGAGGAATACATTTAAAAAAAAACTTTCACATCATGAGTTTAGAAGCAAAATTGGGTAAAATGAAAGTTTTATCAGTTATTAGAAAATACCCTAAACATTATTGATAATGAGCAATGGATTTTGTGCGTTTGGATATGGATTGTTTTGTTATTATTATTGAGGTGAGTTCTCATTATATTGCCCAGTTGGCCTTGAACCTCCTGGGCTCAAGCAATCAGTCAGCTCACCTCTGCCTCCCAAGTAGTTGGGACTATGGGTGCATGCCACTGTGTCTGGCTATAAATATGGAATCTTTCCTACTTGAATTATAAATGAAATTTTAAAAAATCAGTTTGTTTTATCTTGGGAAGGATCTCCTGACTTTCTCCATGTGATTACTTTGGCATCCAGACTGCGATCTGTACCTCACGGGCCTGTGTAAGGACCAGATTACATGTCAGGGCTCTAGTTTGCATTGTTTAGCAGAACATATGGGGAGAAGGCATCTCTGCTGCTTGTAATTTTTGACATTGTTCCTTTCTCACTTTTTAGTGGCTATCAATGAATATTTAATAGCATGTGCTTACTACATGCCAACTATGTGCCTGGCCCTGTGCCTGGTGCTGGGGCAGATACAAAGACTAGAAAAATAGCAGCCAAAGTCTCCCTGCAAGCAGTTCCAGTGTGTTGTGTCACATGGGAAATGTTCAGAAAGTGCTGTGCATCTATCTCTTGTTTCTTTTTTTGTGGCAAGGTGGGGGTATGTCTCTTATTTACTTCTATCATTCTGAATGTGAAGCCACTCCCTGGGTTTCTGGTTGGCTTTATATGTCCTTGTTTCTATTTCCAGTTTATCATGAATTCAGTGTTTGGTAAGTCTTTACTGTATTTTGCACATTTATTATTCTTTGCTACTACTATTATTATTGTTATGCTCTCCTGATGTAAAATGTATTTTATAATCATCTTTTTAAGTCGCTCTGCTACTTTGGCATCTGCCTTGTGAAAGATAAACTGCTTTTACCATCTTTATTTAAGGTTTGTTATGCATTTGCATTTTACTGCCCCTTCCAGAGATTAATGCTGAAAGATCTGACAGTTTAAAAGATGTTATTTGTAATGGGTCTAGCTCTGATGCTACAAGGTGAGATCATCTGTCTCATGTGAGATGCAAGTTAAGGCGGGGGAGGGTTGCTCTCTGAACTGGTATGTGGGCCTGACTTTGGTTGTAGAACATTGTTCTGTGGGGTTTGTTTCTGGTATATTTAGTCCTTCCAACAGATATGATTCAAAAATTCTCTGTAACAGAGGGACCAAGTGGCTGCTCTGCCCCTGGTGACACACTGTTGCTTTAAAAATTAGAACAGAGGTCATTCGCAATTCATTTTGTGTATGGATGGGTGATACCGACATGCCTTTCATGCTCATATGGGTCTTGTGTTTGCCACACAGAGGGGCTCTACATTTGTGTCTGCTGCCTGGAGTGTATGCTTCTTGTCCTCATAGTAACAGTACTAGTCAGTCATTCCAGTCCCTTAAAGTTATCTCTCTCCTTTGTTCCCTTCTGAAGGGGAAACATGTTTTTTAAGCTTTCATTTCTTTAGCATTTACTTGGCTTCCTGAAATAATAATCCTGAGATATCTGTTGGTGGTTTATAAAAATCTGGCTAAAGGTGTGGCGTGGCCGGCTTGTCATGTTCCCCAAGGCTGTGGTATGACTCTTGATAGGCTGTGGGCTCTTTGTTGAGCTGTAAACAAAGGATGAAGAAAAGTGTGCCCTTAATAAAGAAAATATCAGCTGCTTTGCCTTTCTGGTGATTTGTTATTTAAGGTAGATGCTATACCTGAGATTCTTCGTAGAAATCAGACTTCTGTCTTTCATATTTCCTACTGGAGAAACAAGTGTGAATTTCCCTCTGGTTAACTAGGAATCTGAAAATGTAGAATTTTGAGTCAGACTTTTCTTTGTTTCCAAATCACTTGTTGATTTTGTCTCATGAACTGACTTTTGTGGACTGATAGAAGAGCAAGTTAACAGAAGGCATTGCTGTTGTGTTAAAGCTTTTGGCTGTCACTTAAATTGGTCTTTCCCCAGAGGAAGTGAGAATAAAGCTGGCAACCTGGCAGTGAGTAGGAAATATCGTTACTCAATAATACATACGTCTGTGTGAATATATCTGTATATACATCTGTAGTCTTCCAGTGGGCCTTTATTCTCAAAAGCTAGAGAGTAAGAGCCTTTCAAGAGTTAGCCTTTAACACTAACTGATCCTGGCTGCATTTCTGGCAAGTTTTGTTGGGAGCCCAGGTTAGGACCAGTGGTTGATTTTAGAGTATGTTGCCCTGGCTAGTTTCTTATTGAATAATGCTGCCTGTCAAGCTTAGGGATGAGGGTGGTAGAAAAGCTCTGTGGAGGGGTGTAAACTATTGTACATTCTCTACACTTTTAATGTGTGAGTCATTGTGACATTGGTTTTTTAGCATTTTCCTTCTATTTATTTCCTTTCAATCTCTGTGGCCTAACCCAAAGCCATCAACACTAGATCAAGGAGTGTCCCATGGCATTGTTGTGTAATTAGACTCCCACCACACTCCTGCTGGGTTTCCACTGAGTCCGCCTACCCCAGGACAACCATGAAACGGATTTGGTTTGGTGGCTCCACCTGCTGGTTCTACTAGGACAATCCTCCACCTTCTCATGGCTTTCTCTTTCTCCTGTGAGAATCTCATTCTCAGATACCTTTAGTTCTTGAGTCAGTGTTCCCGATTCATGCAGTTCCACCTCTGACCTGCTGCTTCTCACTCTCTTTAGCCCGTTTACTTTCTCATCTAAGATTTGCTCATTGAACTCATAGAACCTGTTTTCTGATTCTTGCTTTATCCCCATTGGCCAGTATTCTTGTTGACAAGCATTAGAAAATAAAAGGAGTCCTGTAGGCATGACTTTAGGTATAGATATTAATTTGGACACAATAAAGAATCACACTAAAAGCCCAGTTAGTAGATGAACTAAAGTCTCCTCCTTAATAGCTCCAAGTCCCCTTAACTACTTCTTTGCTTCTCATTGGACCTGCTTTTCTCCAAGGAGCAATATCTTATTATTGATGTTGTTTCAATTACCAGCAGGTGGTGAAAATAAAAAGCCACCTGACTTTGTTGGCTTCAATATTGTTTGTAAATTCTCTGAAGGCAGCCCCTTCTTACCATGGCCAGATTGCCCCCACTTGGCATGCCACTGAGCATAAGTATTTGTGATAAATTAATGTCTTTAATCTCATTATTTTTCAGTTTTTGTTACTCACTAAAATTTGCAGATTTCCATGTTTTAGCTACATTGTGGGTTAGTCTGGGAACTTAATCATACTTACAATTTTGTTTCTGTTGGAAAATGCATTTGGAGTTCTAAATCCTCTGCATGGAGCATAACACACATGTAAGTCTGACTTCCTATTTTGTTGTTTATATGGTTGGCAGGAAGCCTTAAATAGTCTTTAAAAGTCAAAGAGTCTGTAATTGGGGATGACTGAAGTTTGCTCATGCTGCAGAGCAGTTGACGACTCGTACAATACAGAATGTTAGAGCTGTTCAAGCTCCGTATGGTACACCAGACTCTGAGGATAGATCTGGGTTCCATCACAGTGTTTCGTCATATGTGGTGCTTAGTTTTGGGAAGCCTGAGCTAGACCTTAGTTAGCATGTTCAAGGCTATCTAAATAAGGCATGCTGTAAAAGGGGGTTCTGTCACTCATTTCCATCAGCTAGGGAAGAGACCTTACAATGAGTGTGACACATTCAGATGGAAACCAGCCCAGTGTTTCCCAGTGTATATTTTGTGGAATTATAGCCCTGCAAAAATGTTCCACAAAAGAGACAGGGAGACAAAGAGGGAGGGAAAATCACCTCTCTGGTCATATTTCAGCTACAGCTGTAGCACTAACTCCCTCTTAGAGTTGAAGAAGCACATTAATATATTGCAAGCTATCTCCTTGCGGTAAGGCGACCTGCTTATCTTTGGTCATTTTACTGAATACTAGTTAAGAGTACTTTGGGATATGCTGGGCTTTAAGAAGGGCAAGGAGCTTTCTAAGCATTTCCAAGGTAATGAATGGGGAATGTCTGAGTGGAGATAAGAGAAATGGCAAAGCTTCTAAAGCCTGTGGCCACAAAAAAAAACATGATTTAGGTGATGCTAGGAGGACATTCCTGAATCTGAAGCTTGAAATCCAGTCCTGGTAGTTTTTCAAGTGAATAGCTGAAAGGAAATTTTCCCTCTGATCATTTTTTGAGTATCAGTGTCTGAGAGTGTCTCCTTGGGCTGGGCATGAAAAGTAAGCTGAAGTGGACTAGACCATGAGGCAAGTGACCGATGAGGCCTAGTCATTCAGGCCTAGCTCTTCAAGCCTAGCTGGGACTTAGATCAGAATTGAATTAGTGATTCCAGGGGTGGTTGGCAGTGTATCCTATTGCCTTTTTACCGTGCTTTACCTGAAAGACAAGACATTGCTTTTCTTGAGGTAATTAAGACACTGAATGTATATAAAGAAGAGCTATGCCCTTCTCTCTGCCTACTAGGAGAAGCTGCCATTTTGAATTCAGGTAATAAATCTACACAAGGTGCTGTGAGGGAAAAAAACACATAGGCTGCCCTTTTACAGTTCTAAAATCATAGAATTTCTCAGATGGTTGAAGTTTCCTGGTATAGGGACCGACTTACTGACACACCAGTGAGGAGGACATGGAACCTCTACTTGGGGAACCCTAAAGGATACCTCTCAGGTCTCAGGGGCTGACTTTTGCTAAGCCACAATGGGGCCCTCCCTTCCAGAGAGAGATTCTTCTGGAGAGGGAGATGGTAGCTTCTGGAGAGGTGTTAATTAGAGGTGGATGATATTTAAGTGCTGGCTTCACTTGTCGCATTGTTTGGGGACAGCAGCTGAGCTCCTGTAGAATCTAAGCTATGGAAAAGGAGCATTTTCTTCTGGTTATAGCTATTGATCTGCCGTCACATCCTGGACTCCCTGATGCCACATGCAGCCTTAGCTTTCTTTGGACTCTTGGCAGTTTGTGCATGTGAAGTCTTGGGACTGTTGTGCCCAAACCATGAGGACATTCCATGGCTACCCCCTAACCCATAGTCAGGCTCACAATGGGCCAGCTCTAGCGCCAGGTGGGCTGCCCTTACTGTTCCCACCACAAAGGCCAAGAGAGCAGTGAGCAGCTTTCCCTGTGTGTGTCTCTGCATGAGCAAGGGCACTACATGGGGATTGGCCTGCTTTTTCCATTTATGTTTCTCTAGAGACCTGCCTGAATAAGCTCAATGGTAGCAGTGCTTTACTGTGGGAAGAATGGTTTTGGAGGGGGGCGGATTCTACTCTTGTGGCACTCCAAATTTCTATGAAACTTAAGACAAGTTACATACTTTGTTTTACCATTTTCCTATCTATAAAATAAGGTGACTGCTCTTCTTAATTCCCCGGGGCAGTTGTGAAGATAAAAATCAGCAAAGAATACAGTTTTGGGAGTAGGGAGAGGCTCTGGAGTGAAGTAATGTGAGGTGTTGCTCTCTGAATATAATAGTAGTTGTTATTAAAAGTTGTAAACTGCTAGTGAGACCCCAGAGCATTGGGAAGAAATTAGAGATTTATGGAAAAATAATAATAAAAATATTGTTTCTGTGAAGCCACCATTGATCAGATGCACATGGAACATTCTCCAGGATGGACCAGATTCTAGGTTGTATTAGTAATCTCAGCAAATTTGAAAAGACTAAATTCACACCTAGTGTGTTATCTGACCACAATGGAGTTAAACTGGAAATTGGCAACTGAAAGAAATTGGGGAAACTCACAAATATATAGAAATTCAGCAAGATACTTCTAAAGAGTGAATGAGCCAAATAATTCACAAAGGAGTTTACAAACTAATTTGAAGTGAATGAAAATGTAAACACCATACCAGAAAGGTACTGCGCACAGCTAAAGCACTGCTTCAGGTGAAATTTATAGCTGCAAGCACCTGTGTTAAGAAGACAGATCTAAAATCAATTGCCTAATTTTCTACCTTATAAAACTAGAAAAGAAGAGCAAGCTAAACTCAGAGCAAGCAGAAAGAATGGAATAATAAAGATTGCAGTAAGGATAAATGAAATAGAGAAAAATAGAAAAATAATATAGAAAATCAATGAAGCCAAAAAGTTCCTTATTTATTATAGACAACAAAATTGATAATCTCTGGCTACATTGATCAAGAAAAAAAGAGAGAAGATATGAATTACTCTGTGAGGAACTAAAGATGATTGCTGATTTTAAGAGAAGTTAGAAGGATTAAGGAACACTGTGAAAAACTCATACACTGCTGCTGGGAATGTTAAATGGTGCAGCCACTTTGGAAAAACAGTATGGAAGTTCCTCAAACTATTAAATACAGAGTTACCATGTGACCTAGATTACCACACCCAAGAGAAAGAAGTAAGTATGTGTATATATTCACACGTAACTTGCACATGATTGCTCATAGAAGTATTATTCATAAGAACTCAAGTGGAAATAACCCGAAGTCTAGCAACTGATGAATGAGCAAAATATGGTTTGTCCAGACAATAGAAGATTATTGAGCCATCAAAAGGAATGAAGTACTGGTATGTATTACAAGATGGATGAACCTTCAAAACATTATGCTAAGTAAAAGAAGCCAGACACAAAAGACCACATACTGCATGAGTCCATTTATATGAAATATCCAGAATTAGTAGATCCCTAGAGACAGAAAGTTGGTTAGTGTTTGCCTCGGGCTGGGGGTGGAGTAGACAATGATTGCTAATGGGCATGAGATTTCATTTGGGGTGATGGAAAGTTTCCAAAAACTGGATTGCTGTGATGGTTATGCAATTCTGGGAATATATAAAAGCAATTTAATTATGCATTTAAAATGAGTTGATTTTATGTTGTATAAATTATATCTCAATGAAGCTTTTTTTTTTTAAAGAACATCACACAAACTGCTCTTAACATGTGGTGTCTGGCTGGCTGTCTGCCCCTTCCTCTTTTACATTCCTTACTAGTAAAACCCCTCTCAGCTGAGGGACAGGATGTGGATGTGCCATTTCTTTTATTCTTTAAAATCATATATTTCTCAGTGAAGCTGTATATTTTTCTTTATTCAATCAGTTGCCTAGGAAATAGTGACTCTGAGGTATCAAAATGATACTGTTTTGCTAAGGATGACCTAAATATTAGATAATCGATTTGAGAAAGGTAGAAAACTGACTGCAGCCTCCTATTGTTTATTTCTTGAGAAAAAATGAGATTGCCTGTAAATCAAAAGCTAAACCTCTTATATTCTAAATTCTGTGCTTCATGGAAAGAGCCTCTGCTGGAAAGGAAAGAATCCATTTATGTTTCTAATTTTTCTTGCTGTTGTCAGTAACTGCACTGGCTATTTTTGCTCATAAATCTTTATCTGTAGTGCTGATGATTTCTTTAGAAAAGATTATTAGATATAGAATTACTGGACAAAAATGGGTATAAGTTTTATGAGACTTTGATTCATTATTATAAGATTGATTTCTTGAATTCCTGCACCATTCTATACCACCCACCACCAAAAGTGAGGAGAATGTTTTAAAGTTTTAAGCTTGAATTTCTCTGACTAATAGAGGATTTGAACATTTTCTTCTATCATTTATTAGTAATTATCTTATATTCAGGTCCTTATATTTTTCTCACTGAGTAGTCTATTCTTCCTGTGTCATTCATGGCACATTTTGTTTCCCAGTCTGACCACTTTCCATTTTGTTTGTTATTGATTTTGATATACAGAAATAATATATCTTTATGTAGATCAATATATTCATGCTGTCTTTTATAATTTCTTTGAATAAATTCTCAGCTTGTTTTTCTGTTCTTTTCCAATGGCTTAATTTTCTACTTCAAATTTTAATCTATATGGAATTTTGTTGAATAATATGAGATTAGTATGCAAATTGATTTTATTTTGGAATAATCACCTTTCCAGGATCATTCATTTATTGAATAATTTAGCCCTTCCTCATGAACTTGTGGTACATCATTTATCATATATATTTGTGTCTTTTTTTCTGAACTTACAATTCAGTACCGTTAATTTGTCTCACCATTCTTTCATTAATGTAGTTAACTATGGCTTTATAATACATTTAATATATAGTATAGTAAGCTTTTGTCCTTTTACTTCATTTTCAAAGATGTTTTACCTATTTTCACTTGTTTATTATAAAATTATGTCATCAAGTTAAAAAATCTCATTGGGATTCTGGTTTAAATTTCACTAAAATTATAAGTCAATCTTGAAGGAACTGACTTTTCTAATTTTTATTTTGTTTTGTATTATAATAGAAACTGCTTTATATATAAATATATAAGTGAAAGCCTTTTCTCTATCACCCTTCCTCCCACATAATCACAGAGAAATTCTCATAAATTAACACATATACTCCCTCCTTAATTCTAAACAGCCAATTCTAGTTATCCAGTGACATGGAACATAACTCTGTTTAGTCAAGTGTTACAGTTTTATTTCTGATGTCTTGATTACTTGCAAAGTTATTCCTAGATAGGTTGTGGTTATTGTAAATAGTATTTCCACCCTTGTGTTTTTTTCCTATTTGTGACACAAAAATAATTTAATGTTTGAATATTTCTCTTATAGCCTTTTGTGGAAAATTCTTGTTAATTGAAAAATATTTCTCTTTGATATTTAAGTCTTATTAATACTTATTCATTACTAGCTTTCATAATATAGATAAGAGGGAAGTATAAAATGCTATATTTGAACAGATGACATTTTAGAAAAAATTTTAACTTGCATAGAACTTCACAGTATATAAGTATATACGTGTGTGTGCGTGTGTGTGTGTGATGTGGGAGAGGAAAGCGGGGAGAGGGGGGATAAAGAAGGAGAGAGAGATGACTCATTCACTCCTTAGAGTAACCCCATGAGAAGTGGTAAGAGAAGCATCATTGTCAGTGCATTTTAAAAGTCAGGAAACTGAGGTGGGTAGAAAGGAAGAATGATTTATCTAAGCCACCAACATAAGGCAGATATGGAAGACTTTTGCTCCTTCTTTACAAGTGTGTATATAGTAATATGAGTAGTAGTGTCAGAAAGGCCTTAGTGAATGGCTGATCTGAACTATCTTTGAATGTTTAGGACTAGATGTTTCATTCCATTAATATACATTTCTTTTGTGTGTATATGTTTTTTAGAGTTTGATTTTCTTTACTAGATTATAAGCAAGCTCCTTGAGGGAGAAAGTCATATCTTGTTCATCTTGGAGCCCACTTATCTGTTAAATGGTGGTATGTACTGAGGCACCCTAACCTTTTTGAAATAAGAGGAGGGAAATAAACTACCAGAGAGAGAGAACATGCATATCAAGTTATATAAGGAGAAACTAAAGAAATTCTGTGATTCAGAGAAATTGTCTCTGGTTACCACTTGCTGAGAAAGAGAAGGAAGTGAATCATAGGAACATGTACTGAACCTAGCTTTTGGCCTGTTAATAGGCAGTTGGTTAGTGGAAAGCAAGAAGGTGAAGTTCAGTTCCACACGGTAACATTTGAATTGGACCTTGAATAATGCTATGGCAGATGGAGCTAAGTTATAAGGGCAGTTGTCCTTGAATGGAAACCTCCTACATTTTTTGCATATACTTGTATAACAAGACATGAAAGTGTGAGAATGTGTCCAAGGCAAAAGAAGGTTTTGAGTTGATGTGATCATTTGATTTGATGTGATCATTGTGTATTTGATCTTACACCCTTCTCACACAATTTTCTAAATGAAAGTGTGTAGAGTTCAAGTAATTTTATAGACAGCAAGGTGTGCCGTCTTCTATTTCTGTTGATGTCTGCCAGCCAGACATCTCAAAGGCCTCTCCTTCCTTTCTGGGCTTCTCCCTCTCTGACATTTGATTACTCATTACCACCTTCCTCAGAGCCCAGAAGGGAAAAAGTTAAAAGTAATCAAGAGGCATAGTTGAATTATGTGATAATGTGTCAGTTTTGTTTGCCAGAAGTCCATTTTTATGCACGATCAATGATTTGTATTGTTTTAGGATTTTAATGTATGTCAAATCTATCTGCATAACCACTTGAAGTTGGCTTGTTGAAGAGTTAGGGAGGTGACAACTCCTGTGAGGAATGGCCCCTGCACCCCTATTCTCTCCTCCCTCGAACTCTCTTCTTGCTCCTTTTCCCTCTCTGTCCCTTTCCTTTCTGCCTAGGACCAACCTGGATGGATTCTTTGATATTTTCATTCCTTGCAAAGGAAAAGCAAATTTTCAGGTTTTTTTTCCATAAAGTTTCCCTCCTATTTATTGTAATCCTCTTCTAAGTCACATTATTTGGCAGATCAAAGCATACAGATGAACACAGTATGTTGTTAATGGTTATAGTTCTACTAAAATGTTTAGAGGAGAACAATATCAGTTGTTTTATGTTTGCCTTTTAAAAAGCTTTAAAGTAGCTCTTTGATAATATCACTAGGAGTAGTTTGTTTCTTTTGAAGAAATTAGCTTCCTTTTTAATTTGCTTTTGACTAAAGCATTGAGATATAAGGTATGACACTTCAAGTTACACACAAAGAGAAAAAAGTCAACTAGTCATTGATATATCTAACATGGTGTAACAGGGACAGAAAACCAA
>NW_022900951.1:15604544-15669370 GCF_012274545.1 Fukomys damarensis | reverse complement strand
AAAGTCAGTCTCCCTCTTAAGCTTTAGGCCTGCAGCTTTAGCCCTGTAGCTTTGTCCTTCTTTCATAGAACTTATGTAAAATTCACATTAATGTTTAAGACTCCTTCCATCTGTCCTTCCTTCTCTGTTCGTTGTATTCCTTCCCTCACCCTCTGAATCTCTCTTCGTCCCCCTCCTTAGCCTGTTTAAGCTCCCTCCCCTTCTGGAGTGGATCCCTAGCATGTTACACATGTCCCATTAGCTGTACAGAGCTGGTGGGAATAACCTAGACCATTGAAATCCAGGGATGATCCGTGGAAACCTTTGTGTAGTTTGATTGTAAGGCTTTTGTTAGAAAGGTGTATAGAACACAGTTTCCCTTTTCTCAACTCCCTGCTGATTCTCTCCAGTGGAGGTGTTAATAAATTTAAAAATGACTAAACCTAGGCAACAAGAAATAAGAGAGAGAGGCACATATTAGATAGGTGGCTCTGTAGGATCAATCTCTCTCCCTCCACATCTTCATAAATTATGAACTGTATTGATCCATTCCCATTGATGTATGAACTCATTCTGCCAGAAGCCCAAGTTGAAGTGGAAAAGTGGAAAGTGATCATTTATTAGAGCTAGTGAGTGTCAGCTTTGTACTGAAACAAAGCAAAACAAACAAAACCGTAGCCATCTGGATGGCTTCTCTTTCAACCAACCCTAAGATGGGATGGCCACAGGCAAATGGACCTGGGTGCAACCAGCAAGACGAGATAAGAGTCTCAAATGTTCTGTCCTTTTTCAGTGGCTTAGAATTAGACTGTGAATTCCTTGAGGCAGGAAAACCATTTCTCTTCCTTTCTCTCACTCATACTTCTGTTCTGGATGATTCAGAGACCTTCATTTGAGGGCACATGAGACATCTGTGTAATTCTCTGCTCTGCCAGCCATTATGGATCCTGAAAGTTTTTTTCACCTTTTTTAAAATAAAAATTAATTTTGTTGGTACACCTTTGATATATAATGATTACATTCATCATAGGGAATTTATAACTCTACATAATATATCTTAATTTTTTTTTCACA
Organism: Fukomys damarensis; assembly: GCF_012274545.1. Lineage (NCBI taxonomy): Eukaryota > Metazoa > Chordata > Mammalia > Rodentia > Bathyergidae > Fukomys > Fukomys damarensis. Next base: position 15,668,317 of record NW_022900951.1, on the reverse strand, counting down.
TTCCCTTCCTTTCTTCTCAATCCTTCTTCCCCTTTCCCTTTACAAAACTTCGCTGTTTTTCTCCTATTCTTTTACATTTTTTATCATTATTCCCTCCCCTCCCTTCTACCTTACTCCTCCCTTTTCCCCTTCCCATGTAGACATTTTTTTATTTCCCAACATCTGTCATCCATTTTGATCCTTATTTACCCTTTGAGTTTCTCACACAAGAGAAACAATGCAATATTTAAACTTGTATTTCTGATTCATTTTAATTAAAATTATGTCCTCAAGGTGCATCTGTTTACCTTAAAATGCCTTGAGTTTATCATTCTTTGTGGCAGCATAGTACTCCATTGTACATTAAAAACCACATTTTCTTGATCCATTTTCACCTTTTGAAAGCACCAGTTTCTTCATCTGCAAGTTGAAAGGTTGTTTGAGAAGTTTCCATTAGCTTTTAATCTGGGAATCCTTCCTAAAAGTGTTTGATCCTATCTTCATTAGAACATAGCTAGTGCCTCAGATCAAGGTTGGGTGCTGTTTATTTATAACTGTTGAAGCATTTTAACCTGTGTAGCCTCATTTTGGATATTAAGCCATTTGAAGTTGCAAGAGTTAAGGGTCCTCTTTTTGCAAACTCCTGGATTCCCAGGAGGAAATACTGAGGTCCATTTGACCTGTCATCCATGCCTCTTTGAGGAAAGAAGAGTGATATAAAATAGCTGTAACATTTATCCAACCTGAGTGTTGGTTTTAAACCATTTTTGAGGAACTTCTCTGTGTTAAACATTGCCTTATCAGTTGTTGCCACAGTAGTGCCGCATAACAAAGGACGCAAAAGCTCAGTGGTGTATAACATTTAGCTGCTCCGAAGGTCTCATGTCCTTCATCAGGCTATCTCAGGCTTGTTTGCGTGGCAACTGGCAGAGATGCAGCAGAACAAGTGGAGATGGATGAGTTTTTCTGAGGCCCAGGCCTAGAACTCATGCTGCCACATCCATTCTACTTGTTTCATTTGTTCATTTCACTTCCATTTCATTTGTTTTCCAAAGCAAGTCATACAGGCTGGGGAAATCTACTCTGCCACTGTTAAGGGAGTCACCCTAAAGTCTTGAGACAAAGCACATGAAATGGAGAGAGGTAAAGACTTATGGCCAAGAGGCGCTCGGTACACAACAGTTCTCCATTGTAGCGTTCTAGTAGAGACATCTATCCAATTCTCTAAATAACCCTGAGAAGTAGGTAACATCGTCTTCGCTTTGCAGTTGGAAAAAACCAAGGCTCAGAGAGGTTATATGATCTACTCAAGGTCACACGATTAGTGAGTAGGGTATAGTCATCCCACAGTTTTTAAGGGGTTGGTTCTAAGACCTCATCAGACAAAAATACAAGGATTCTCAAGTATAAACTGCTTGTATAAAATGGAGTGCTTGTATATAACCTATGCAATCTTTCCCTATATTTAAAATTATTCCTAGATTACTTATAATACACAATGCAATATAAATGCTGTGTCATTATTGTAGTATATTATTTGGGGAATAAATGTAATAAAAATACACAGATGCAATTGTTTTTTGCCAGTATCGAGGATTGAACCCAGGACCTTGTGCATAATTTAGGCAAGTGCTCTACCATTGAACTACATTGCCATCCATTTTTATTTTTATTTTGGGACAGAATCTTGCTAAGTTGCCCATCCTGCCTCAGTCTCCTCAGTACTTGGGATTACAGGTATGAGCCACCATTCCTGGTTCAGATGTAGTTCTTAAAAATGGTTTGGATTTACAGTTGGTTGAATGTGCAGATTGGGAACACAGGAATGCAGAGGGCTAATCCTCCATGCTGCCTCTTCCTGATTGCATACAGTACTTTGGATTACTGGTGTTTTCTGGAAATGTTCTGCTTTGCCTTTTGTACCTCCACATTTTCTGCCTTCACTCCTGCTCTGCCTCTTTCTGTGTTATATTTTGTTGATTCCTCTTTTTTCTATTTCCTAAATTTACACTGTTTCTATGGCCCTGTCTTTGACATTTTCTCTTTCTCTAGTTGGTCTTGAACTCAGACAATGCCATGAAGCATACAACCCTCAAAACCCAACCTCTAGATTAGCCTGCCCTCCTTGCTTCCCTCACCCCGTACTTCCATTCCTAGAACTCTGTACTGGGTCACAGTACTCTGGAAGTTACAAGCACCCTGATTCAACCGGGCTTAGGTCATAACAAAATACCTGTCTTACATAATAGGAAGTCCACAGGCAGTGCAGGCTTTTGGGGACTCACCATTCTCTCTTGCACCCAGTTTCTACCTGAGTTGGCCTCAAGCCGTGGCCAGCAAGTGGAGCAATGATTAACTTCCCAGTTTACTTACAGTGGGAAAGAACAGGGGACATCTCTCCATTTAGATGCCCCAACAGACTCCTTTGTCTCACTATGTCACACGGGTTTGGGACTGGCTGCCCCTCCCTGAACCCATTCCTGGTGGGGCCTGGCCCCAATCTGGTGGTCCATCAGAAAAGCTGACGGGAGGCAGTCACTGTGTCTCCACCTGTCCCTGCATGGCTGCCAGCAGATTCTCCCTCTTGTCAGCATCCTGCTGCGTCTGTCTTATGCATTTTAATCGGTGACAACACCAGTCTTCACTTCTTTCTGTCAACATTTTTGGCTCATTTTTAACTCCTTCTTTACCATCCTCTTGCTCATTTATATGTTTTTATGCTTTTTCTTTTTGTTCCTGCAGTGCTGGAAATTGAAACCAGAACCCTGCATATGCTAGGCAAGCACTGTCCCACTGAGTCCCACCCCCATCCCTTCCCCTTGTGTTTGAGATCAGTAGTGAAGCCCTGTTCTGCAGCCAGGCTCTGAGCTGGCCTATAGTAATCCACAAGGAGGTCCGCTGAGTTCCTGCTCTCAAAGAGTCTAGGATTAAGAATCAAGCAGCCCCTGGGCAGCCTGGGCAGGGTGAAGAGAGCATCATGCACTAGGTACTGCAGTATCCTATGGTGGTGGTAATGGTGGGGCAGTCAGGGAAGACATCTGAGGGGGTTGTTTCTAAGATGATCATTCACCCCTGAGTGGTGTCTCTTCTTACTTTAAACAAACATTCCTAGTCTCTGGTTTGTACCGTTATCATGTCTTAGACCAGGTCAGGCCACATTTGGCATTGCCTATTGAGGTAAAAAAGTTTTATTGGCACCCAGCTAGGCCCATTCTTTGATGTGTCATGTATGGCTACTTTCACACTGCAACAGCAGAGTTAGGTAGTGTAGCTCACAAAGCCTCAGATATTTACACTGTGGCCCTTTACAGAAAAGTTCACCAACCTAACTGTAGACCAGCAGAAAAGCTCAATTCCTGCCTTGCAGGAACTTTCACCTTGCAAAGGGAGACTTAGCCCTATGTAATATATAGAAAACTATAATGGAACCTGTTGAGGTAAAGGCATTTAAATACTGAAAAAGTATTTAAGTGCTGACAAAAATTAGTATTTTTGGGGAGATTAATGTGCATTTGTTTTTCTCTTCTTTTTCGTTTTTCTGCACTATTCCTTTGTCTATTCCACGAATGAATCTGCATTTCTTTTCTTTCCTCAAGACTTCTAGGTTGACACTTTCTAGATTTACAGTTTCTAAATTTATACTCTTCGTGACACTTGGTTCCCTGCCTCTGACGGGGAGAGTAAAGGAGCAGATAGGTTGGGAAAGTGAAAAGTCTGAATGTGAAATAATTTTTTTAGTGCATCTTTGCATCTTTCCTTGCACTTATAAGAAAGTAGGATTTGTTTAAAGAGACGAGAGAAGTCTTTATTTACTTTGAACAAATAGATAATATGTGCATTATTGACCTCTCAGATTGGGAAAAAGTCTGCTTAGAACTTTTCACTTGCAGGTAGTTATCCCTTTACCTGCACATTTGATTGGAAGCCTTCCCTTTCCCAGATAACACATCTCCAGAGGCAGCAAAACCATTTTCAGTCCCTCCAGGAAGCCCATAGTTCTGAGTGGGTTTGTTGCTGTGACCAGCACACAATTATCTGCCCAGTAAGGTGACTCTTGTGTTACGTTATTTAAACCTCAGTGTCCTTTTTAATTTCTTTGAGTTGTACATTTTTAGACTCATCCTAAGTTTTTCTAGATTTAGTATAAGGACTAATATCTACTCCCTTCCTCAAGTCATACTCCTAGGAGAAAGCTGATTTCCAGAAATTTCTACAGATCTTTACACCTATACATTAAGATGAACCAGTAGCAGTTGCAGATATTCAACTAGAAAGACGTCAGTTGCATATGATATGATCTAACCCAAGCGCACATAATACACACATATTGGTGTGTTTTTTGAAAATAAAAATAGGTGGGGTCATACCGTTGATGTTATATTGCAATTTTTTGTTATGTTAAAGAGAAACTTGGAAATTTTACTGTCTCTTCATTTAGAGCTACTCTTTAGTAGGCTGTGTGTAGTTAAACTTATGACTGAACTAATCTAGTAGAAGGACACTTTGGATGATTCTGACTTTTCACTATTCTAAATAATGTAGCAGCGAACATTATGTATATATCTTTGCACATCTCATGTGAATTACCCGGAGTATAACTTCCTAAAAGTGGAATTATAGTTTTTACATATTCTGGAAGAGCTGGTTAGATGCCTCTGTCTCTCAGCTGGACTTACTGACATTATGGTCTTTCGTTCTCTAGCAGTACCACGGAAGTGAGGTCTTAGTGGAAGTCAGGCAACCTCTCCAGACAAACCCTGTGGAGTTATAAATATTGACATAAGCTCTCCTTCCTTCATGGAACATGCGTGTACTCACTGTCTAGAAGGCACCATGGAATGCACACCTTTCCAAAGAATGACAGTGCCATTGAGCAGGGCTAAGAGCAAGGTGTGTGTTTGTTTGTGTGTGTGTAACCCTCTGGATACACAAAAGCTCTGGTGATTTCTTCATCCCAGAAGGGACTGGAAACTGTGTGCTTTTCAGAATTTTAGTAGCTACAAAGGGGAGAGAAACCGAGGGCAAGGTTGGATGGGAGACACTGGGGAGGCTGTGACAGGTGTCAGCCTGCAAATTAGCTGTGTTGGCCTTCCTGGAAGGGAGCATGAGCACTGAGTCGAGCCGAGCCAAAGTGCCAGATGACAGAGCAGGGCTCTTGCCAGCCAATGACCCGATTAATAAGGGGCAGTTGGCAAGCAGTGGCGTAAACACTGTGCCGCGCGGCCATTTGTGGATCAGGACTTTTGAAGTTGCCTGATGTGCTTCTTTTGTTGTGAGTCACTGCCCCCAAGCCTAGGAAATGTTCCAGTGAACAGAATCCAAACATTTACTCTTATTTGATGCATTTATGTAAGATTTCTCCTTTACGTTTGGGTTTCCTTGGAAACCATAATTATGAAGAAAGGGATTAGAGGTTCTTCACTTTTTTATTTTTAATTGTTGTAGAACCTGCTTGCCAGTCTGGTGAAGCCTATTTCAGAATAATGTTTGTAAATGAATAAAATAGAATCCATAAGAATGCAAAGGAAACTAATTATATCAAAATACAGTTATCAAAATGTTGCAAAAAACAAGTAATGCATATTCTTTATCAATAAGTTAAGTAGCAAGATCCCACAGTGGATCTAAAAGCAGTCATGTTTTTGAAGTAGACATGAATGTAAATGACATTTCAACTGTAACTGTGCACTGAAAATATCTATCTGTATAAGAGGAAATAAATAAAATTCACAGGTGCTGCTAATAACAGTGTGGTTTGTGTCCTATGTTCAATAGTGGAAGTAAAGGCCACATTTCAGTTAGAGCATAGGAAAAATAAAAGATGTATTTTCATTCCCATCCAGGTTGGTTGGTTGGTTGCTGCTGGGGATGGAATCTAGAGCCTTGTTTGTGCTAAGAAGTCCTTTAGCCCTGAGTTATACCCTAGCCGCCACCCCACTTTAGATTCCCTAAATTCTATCCTCGGACCCCTCTGCTGAATAGTTTCAAATACTGAATGAATTGCGATATATGAGGTATGATTGAAAAATATGGTGAATGCTTAAATTTTTTTAAATGACTGTAGTAAAAGACTCATTGCTACTAATCCCCCTCAGAATCCTCCCCCTCACTTGGAACACACTCACCCCATCCTTCTTGCCTCTTTCTAAAGCAGTTCTGGAAGTCCTCTTTCATAGGTATCTTCAGTAGTGCTGTTATGACTGTCTCCATGCCTAGAATTGATTCAAAATGTTTCCCTTCCACGTCATTTTGACTTTAGGGAAGAGCTGGGAGCCACAAGGTGTGAGATCCTTTGAATAAGGTGGATGAGGACACACACTTAAATGTTTTTATGAGCCTACCTTTGTGTTGGATGTCACACAGCAGCACCATTCACCGTGTTTTTTATCATAGTTTGTAAAGACACTCATGAAAGGAGACATCCAGAATTGCTTCAGAAATGGCAAGAGCAAGCCAGATGTGGTGGCACACACCTGTCATCCCAGCACTTGAAAGGCTAACCAAGAGGATTGCCTTGAGTTTGAGGCCAGCCTGGCTCCATACTGAGTTCAAATCCAGCCTGAACTACTAGAGAGACCCTGTCTTTAAAAAACCCAAAACAACCAAACAAACAAGAAAAGATAAGAATGATGGAAGAGGTATATTCAAAGCTAGAGGGGAGCATTTTGAGATAGATTAATGGCATGTGTCTTTTGCCGTAAAATATATTTAAAAAATTTAAACATTCACTGTATATTTTGATCACCCCTTATAAACTGCCATTTATATTAAGAAAAGGCACTAATGCCTAGGCATTCCCCTATTTTTGTTTCAATGTGAATGGGGAAGGAAACTACATTAAAGAGACATCAAAATTTTAAAATATTTTGACTGTCCCAAAGATGTCCTCCTTTTCTTTGTGGAATTTTCTGTCTTTAAATCTCTCACTACAGTGGCCATTTCTACGTATTGATTTTTAAAACAGAGATATTATTGATTTATGGGGAATAGTCCCCCATTCTTAACAAATAAGCAAGAGAAATGTATTCCACTGGAGGGTCTTTAGGGTTTTCTAGACCTTAGTCACAGTTCCTAAAATATCCATGCTTTTTCTTCTTTCCTCTCTTCTTCCCACCTTCTCTCTTTCTCCTCCCCCATCCCTCCATCCCCTCATCCTCGAATCCTGTTCCCTCCTTTCCTGTCCCCCTTTAAGTGTCAAAGCTAAGGGTCTGACATCCTGGCTTGTCAGCAATAAAGTTTGAGAAGGCCGATAAAAATAGATATGTTAGAGGGAGTATGTTGGAGAGAAGGGAGAAATCTTGTTTATGCTCAACAAATAACTTATATTTAGAATCTTCCTTCAATTTTTCCTTTGAAATTCTGTATTCTCATTTCACTTGAATGACTGTGCATGGAGCATATAAAAGTAGATCTAACAAAGCTCTATAAATATGTTCAGTTCTTTGGGGCACTTTTGCTAAAATCAGCCTTGCTAAAGCACAGAAGAGCAATGTGTTTTATGTATTAGATTTTCTCCTCTGAAAATCCAGATTCCCTTTCCCAGAGACTTAGGGGAAACCAGACCAGAGATGCCTTGGCGAGGCATTCCCTGGCCTGCTGTAGGTTGGGGCATTGGAATAGATGGCCATGCTGTAAGGCCAAAACCATGATCTGAGACTAGCCCCAAAAAAGGGGAAAAACAGAAGTATGTTTAGAGATGTCACTGGATTTGTTTTTCTATGTGATTCCTTTATGTTACTCTGATGGGAAGGGAAGGCTGGTAAAAACAAAATTGGTTGAGCTAGTATAAATAATTTTTGAAGATTATCTTTTAACAGATTCTTAAGTGTAAAGCCGAAGGGCAAAAGAAAAAAGAAGAAGTCGGGTAGAAGTAAGCTCTTGTGTAAAGTAAGCCTTTCCCCCATGGTCCCCATTTTCTGCATGAGAAAACCCAAAGTAAGGAGCCCAAGTGCTGAGACCATTGGGTTGTATGTCTTCTGTCTTGTGAGCTAAGGATTCTGTCGCTCTCTCTCTCTCTCTTTTTTTTTTTTTTTTTTTTTTGTAGCGGGAATCGAACTTGGGTCCTTGTGTTTGTGAGGCAGGCAGTGGCACCACTGAGCTAAATCCTGGACCAGGATTCTCTTTATGTGCTTCAGTGCTTTTAATGTAGATCGTGTATCAAATTGCAATAAAATTAGAGCTCATGTGTCCTTTCACACCCCAGTTTTATAAGATGGTTGAGGTGGAGGACATTGAATTCTTAATGCCCATAATACCAGAATTATAGATGTGGCTTCTAGGGAAATACCAGATGACAGTACTAACCACTGAAAATATCCAGATCTTCTTTGCAGAAAGTCATTTTATTAAATGGATGGGTCCTTTTCATATTATGCTGGCTGTGGAAACTCAATTTTTTCATCATATTTGGGGGGTACCAGGGATCGAACTGAGAACCTTGCGCTTGTGAGGCAGGTGCGGTGCCACTGAACTAAATCCCCGGCCCTCATCATATGTTAATTGGCCAACTTGAAGACTGCTTCTATTGGTTTCATTAAACAGGGCAATAGACTGAAGTTTCAAGATCTAGTCTGAGAAGGAACTAGATCAGGGATTTTTGTCTCTCTTTTTTCTAAATATGAGACAAGGCATCTGGGCCCACATACTGATTCAGAGTGGGCATTTGTGAAGAAATGGCGTTATTATAACCATAATAAGATATATGTGGGAGTTAATAAATGAGCTGAATTTATTGAAAAAGGTGTACAGGAAAGAGCTAAGAGTTGTCAAGGTTGAAGGGGTGGAGACAAACTGCTGCTCACTGACAAGGAAAATACAGTGGAGTGACAGCAGTGGTAGAAGAAATGGTTGTTAGGGGAACCTAGGGAAAGGGTGTCCATGGCTGAGAGGAAGTACAAGTGTTCTGTGAGCTGTGAATGAGTGAGCGTGAGCAAGTGAGCTCAGAAGATGGATGCAGGGCCCCTTCCTCTGCAGGGATGGTTGCCTGGGCTGTGTGCTGGAGGAGGCTGTGTGCTAGAGACAATGGCCTTGCACTGGTCACAGGGCTGCTGTTGCAGCCTACTTGAGGCTCTGCGACAGCATGTGATCAAAATGCTGGCTAGTATCAGCTACAAGGGTAGAGCTGTTTCTCTAGGCTCACACCTTCTCCTGCCTTCATGGACTGGGCACAGGCAGTTGTCCTGGGGAGGTCAGAGCTGTTTGTCATTCAGCCTGTGAAAAGCACCTTTCTGACTCTTTCAGTTGGCATATATTTATTTGTGAGATAGGAGCTATACTATTAATGTCACCCAAGCGTGTTCAGAAAGATAAGTTTCATAGTACAAGATAATTTTAATAGGTGACTGATGTTTAAAACAAAACCTGCTGGAGTGTATTACATGCTTTCTGTAAAAACAGATTGACATGCAGAAGCATTTAAATGAGTTTGTCTTTATGGCTCTCCCGGAGTGCCAGTATTTGGGATGTAGCCTTCCATGCTATTTCCATGCCAAGTGTGTTTATGTATATGGACACCCTTTTTCTGGTTTATTGAATTACATCAGGACTTCACAGATTAGTTGATTGTTGAATACATTTATTTATCAGTAAACATTATTGAGAGCATATTCTGTGCTGGGTTCTGGGTGATCAGGATTGAGTAAAATAGTTGATGCTGCTTATGGTTATAGAGTTTGCATATTTATAAAATTGGAACCATATACACTTGGTCTGTATATATTGTACATACATGTACACACACACATATATATATATATATATACACACACACACGTGGAAACCTTTTTATTGGTGCATATTAAGGATACAGAAAAATGAGATTCATTTTTATTGGTACATGCACATAACACATTTTGTTTTGTTTTGTTTTGGTACCGGGGATCAAGCTCGGGTCCTTGTGCTTGCGAAGCAGACGCTGGAACCACTAAGCTAAATCCCCGGCCCAAAACAAATTTAATTAATTTTATCCCTGCTCTCTTTTCCTCTTTGCTCCTTCTTCCTCCTCTTTAAAAGCCCACCTCATTTATGGACATCTTTTCATATCCATATTCCTAGAGCTACTTGTATTTAATGACTGCTAATCATACTGTGACTTCAGTAGTCCTCCGCCTTCCATGTAGATCTCTGTGCATATATGTATTTGCTGTTAAACACAGTGCCGCCTTGAACATTCTTACACATGTATCTGCCTACTTAAAGCATTGTTTCTCTTTTAAGAGGATTGAAAAAGTGAAATACACAAGATTTCTTGTTCATATATAGGCTTGCTGTACCATTTAGTATGAAGAATTACAGGTGAACTATAAACTTAGGAAGAAAGCAGTGAGGACTAGATCATCATTTGGATTATAGCTGCTTTTTACTACATTGCTGGTAGAGAATGAAGCATCTTTGACACACCGACATCACTGTGAGGTCCACCATCTCTCCTTATAGCATCAATAAGGTGATGTTGACTCCTAGGCATACATGGGTTAAGTGTCATGTGTCACACTGTGTCGAGGCTTTACCTCTCCTTCCCTCTACCCTTCCCATACTTCTGCAGTGCCCCTCTGACTGTTTGGGAGTTTGTATTCACAAAACCTTGACCTACAGACAGGATGGGGAATTAGTGTTAGTTCATTAATCCATTTATTGGTCAAGAACAGACAGTTGTTTGGTGTCAGACAGACACTGGCCTAGGTGCTTGGGATCAAGGACAAGTAAGAGAATGTTATGGTTTGTGTCTAGATGTCCTCCAATCCTCAGGCAGTCATAGGTGGAGCTTTTTCAGAGATGGCTGAATCTAGAGTGTGCGAAGCTGGAACTGATTCATGGTGCAATGCTAGGATCAAGGGCACTGGGATTAAGGATGTGAGTGCTACCCGCTCTGAGTAGCCTGGATGAGATATAAAGAGTAGAAAGGGCTATGGTCATCCCTTGCTTGTTCTCTCTTGCCTGCTTGCCATAGACATTTCTCCTCTGCAGTTTCCCTCTGCCATGCCACCCTGCCTTAGAGCCAGCCAACTATGAACTGAAACCTCTAAGAATTGTAAGCCAAATAAACCTTTCCTCCTTTAACTTTGAATGTTGGGTATTTTGTCTCAGCGATGAGAAAAGTAACTAAGACAAGGAGTGTCATTGACCCCCAAAGGGGGCTGTAGACTCTTCAATTGATGATGGTACTGTGTACATGGGCATTCATGTCTGTGTCTTGGCCCATCTTTCTTTGGCTGTATGAGTCTTTCCAGGGTGGTTTTCAGACTTGCTCTGTTTTCCATTATCTTTCATTGGGCCGTCTGCTTGCTGCCAGGCACTCTCTCCCAAGCTGTCCTGTACTTCCCCCTAGATCACTATTCTTATCTCACCTTCCCACTTTCCTACCCAGAGACCTCTGGATTCTCCTGGCCCATAAAATAAAGTCTTATGTTAGCATTAACACATTCATGATGGGGCCATAATTATTATGTTGCTGCCAGGTAACATGAAGCACTGGTGGTACATAAGTGACCATAACATCAGGTGGCTTTTCATTAATTTTATTAGTAAAAAGACCAATGATTAGCCGGGCATGGTGGCGCATGCCTGTAATCCCAGCACTCGGGAGGCTGAGTCAGGAGGATCGCTGTGAGTTAGAGACCAGCCTGGGCTACATAGTGAGTTTCAGGTCAGTCTCAACTACATAGTGAGACCCTGTCTCAAAAACAAACAAACAAACAAACAAACAAACAAACAAAAAAGACCAATGATTAGATTCGTGTGTCCCACCAGTGGTTCAAGGCTGAGAGTCCAACAGAAATTCATTCCTAGTCTGACTTCCTGGTATTATCTCGAGTTAATGTTAGAAGAGGGCTGAAGACCACAACCTATTTAACCCATGTGCCCTGGACAAGTCAGCCAGCCTTTTTGTGTTCGTTCAGAAAGGTAGGGCCAACACCTTGAACCTCATAAGTTTAGTACAAAGACTTGAGGAAAGGCATTTAGGGCTTGAGGCTGAGCATGGTTTCTCGCATATATAAGACACTCGATGTTCATCTCTGTCATCTCTAAGGTGATGTTGATTTTCCTTATGTGACTTGTGAGTTTTCCTGCTTTTACCCCCCACTACCACCACCACACACACCACTAGCTTACCAAGAGGCTCTAATAAATGAATCTCTACTGTTCTACATTTTTAAACCTGTATTCTGGTGAGACTTTGGGGGAAATGAACACTGGCATAGCTGTCACTGCTTTTCAGAAGACCTTGCCTTTGAAGTAGCAGATAGATGGATTTGCTGCCATGAAAAGATGTTAATTATATACATCCCTTTTATAATCAAGCAGGCTCATCCCAAGGGACCACACAATGCCAATTAGGTTACATAATGTACACTTCCACTGCCACAATCTAGCCATGAATGAGGTTATTCATAAAGAAAAACCCAAGAGATCCTATTTTTTGGAGCATAATTGGCTTCTGAAGTGTCGTCTTCCTCTGAGTTGCATTACCTTGAAACAGGGTGATGGAGTGGAAGTGTTTCCAGTGAAGGGTGTGATGGCAGGGTACACAAGATTAGTAATTCTCATTTCTCTTCCCTTGCATCTAGAATCTGTTGACTGTCCCAACTAAAATGTGTGAGTGTCTACATTTATTTATTTCAGCTTGTATTGCTTTTCCCCCCTGAAATAGGAAACTTGGCCTCTTACATAAGTCAAGGTTTCCAACTCCTGAAGAGCTTCTTCAAAAAGCTGCTCGGTAATATGGGGAATTGCTGTACCTGAGCCATGTCTGCTAATGCACCATAACAGTGACCTCTGTCTCCTCCATCCTCCCGTCCCTCCCCCCAACACAGTTGCAGAGTTTGGAAGTTCTGGTTTTCAAGGTCTCTGAAGTAATATCACAACACACCAGCATTTGCGTGGATTGTGTATTAGGATAATATTGGGATAGTATTAGTATAATATTGTCAAATATTTAGAAGTCTGATTTCTCTCCCTTGTTGGAAAGGTTTTGAAGGTCAGCCCTAAAGTAACATGGTCCTGGGAAAAATCTTATTATTGTTTGGCCTAATGTTATTCTTTGGACAGCAAATCTGTCTAGGTATCTCTTAGTGGGAACCGTTAAAATCCAGATTCTTGGGCTGCATCCCAGACCAGTGCTATCAGAATCTATAGAAGTGAGGCCCAGACATTGGTATTTTTCCTCCCAAAGTTTTCAAAGGTACAGGAAAGTTGTAAGACTGGTATAGTGAGCAGGTTCACCAGTTGTTCACCAATTGTCAGCATTTGCCACAGTTTTCAGTCCTTTTGTGTTTTCTTTCTCTCTCCTGCTTACTTGCCCCTTCCCTTCCCTTCCCCCCTCCCCTGCCCTCTCCTCCTCTCCCCTCCCTCTCTTTTTCCCTTCCCCTCCTCCTTCCTGGTCTCACCAGGTAGTACAATGTAACCTTAAACTTGTTATGTAGCCCAGGCTGGGCTTAAACTTGTGATCCTCCTGCTTCAGCCTCAAGTGCTAGGATTGCAGGTGTGTATCACCACACACAGCTGCTTTTCTTAAACAATTTCAAAGTAAGTCATAAATATCAGGACACTTCATCCTTTCCCTTCCCCTCCTCCTTCCTGGTCTCACCAGGTAGTACAATGTAACCTTAAACTTGTTATGTAGCCCAGGCTGGGCTTAAACTTGTGATCCTCCTGCTTCAGCCTCAAGTGCTAGGATTGCAGGTGTGTATCACCACACACAGCTGCTTTTCTTAAACAATTTCAAAGTAAGTCATAAATATCAGGACACTTCATCCCTAAATACTTAAGAATTTGTGCCCTAAGATACCTCTTTCTATCATTTCTGCTATATAATTGCAATAGAATCAACACCCTTGGAAATGTAACAATATAATGCTGTTATGTTAGTCCATATCCACATTCCCCAGTTCTCCCAATAATGTCCTTTATTATTATTTTTAAATCTAGACCCCAATTAAGGATAATGAGTTAGATTTGTTGTCATATCTCTTAACGCTTTTAAAAATCATACTTAGGGGCCGGAGATTTAGCTCAGTGGTTCCACCGCCTGCCTTTTAAGTGCAAGGTCCCAAGTTTGATCCCCGGTACCAAAAAGAAAAAAAAAATCGCACTTAGAATATTTGGGCTATATTTATTTCACATGACTCTTTGCTCATGGTTAGATGTAGGTCAGTGAGGCAGGAGTACTGTAGGTTGGCGGGGCACCTGATGTATGTAAGTTGTCTCATGATTGCCAGTGAAAACTTTGATCACTTGGGTAGGGATATGTCCACCAGCTTTCTCCATTGTAAGGGGACCATGTTCCTTTTGTGATTAGTGATAATCTGAAGGAAATACCTTGAGATTCTGTACATATCCTAAATTCCAACAAACTTTCATCCAGTGGTTTTAGCAACCATTGATTTTTGCCATAATCAGTTAATACTGTGATGGTTATAAAATGGTGATTGTCTATTTCTATTATTTCTGTATTAGTCAACTTTTTTTTTTTTTTGGTAGAAGGGATTAAACCTAGGGCCTTTGCACTGAGCTACATTCCCAGCTCTTTTTAAAATTTAAGACAGGTTCTCACTAAATTACCTAGGCTAGGCTTGAATTTGTGATCTTTCTGCCTCAGCCACTCAGAGTGCTGGGATTACAGGTATGCGCCACAGCTAATGTTCTTTTGTTTTTTCTTTTTGTTTGTTTGTTTTTGGTTTTGGATTTTTTGGGGTACCAGAGATTGATCCTTGTAAGGCAGGTGCCAGAACCACTGAGATAAATCCCCAGTCCCTGTTTTTTTTTTAAAGAGCTTTTACTTTTCACACCATAACTATTTAATACTATCCATCTAGCTAACTAGCTTGCTACTTATTGAACATATCAATATGAATTTAAGAGTTTTGGGGAAATCAATAAATTATAATACATCCCCGAGTACATGCTGTTACTATCCCAAAGGTGGCTGCTGGAAGGCCTGTGAAGCTGATTCCTGTGTCCTTTGATTCATTTTGACAAAACCAGATATTTCAGGCTCATTTCACATTTTATTTTCCCCAGCCTAGGAAGAAACCATTTTTTCTGTGGAGACCTAGTTCTCAGGCACTGCTGTTTAAGGAGGCTTCCTTAATTTTATGAAAACTCCCCAGGTAGTCTCAGTGTTCAGCCAAGACTGAAAATTCTGGGTCCTCCCAGGGGACACCCCCTGATCTGGCAGGGTGTTTTCCCATCACTTGTGACTTGTGGCACTGACTCCTTATGGAAGTTTAGATTTTTTTGTTTGTTTGTTTTTTGAGACAGGGTCTCACTATGTAGTTGAGACTGACCTGGAACTCAATATATAGCCCAGGCTGGTCTCAAACTCAGAGCGATCTTCCTGCCTCAGCCTCCCGAGTGCTGGGATTACAGGCGTGCGCCACCACGCCCAGCGGAAATTTACATTTTTGTGAGTTTTACCATGGTTGGAGACATCATTAAATATATGTTCCTGCTCCCACCTTGAGAGAGTGAGTTCAGTAGGTCTGCCCTGCACTTTAATCTTCTCGCACAAGTGGTTCCCAGACAAATTCCCGAAATTATCCTCAACATTAAGAATTGGTGACTTGTGATTTTCTTCTCTGGCTTTTATCAATTTTAACTCTGGCAGTATGACTTCAGGATACTGCCATGTTCTCTAGGTATGTAGTAAGGATCCACTTGATTAATATATTCTTTGAAAATAATATTGAATGATTTAAAACTGTTTTATTCATAGTTTTATTTATTGAATGATTTAAAATAGTTTTTTATTCATAGTTTTATTTTATTCATAGTTTTATTCTCACTTATGTGGGTGATGTGGGATAGTAAAAAGGAGACTGTGTGAATGTTGGAAGTTTTTAGTTGATCCAAATACTTTTTTATCCATGGTATTATTTGTTGTTATACTTTGTGATTATTGAGTGAATTGACCTACTAAAGTGTTCATGTCATAAGACTGACCCTAGGATGCAGGCTCTAAAGTATCAGTGTGTATCTTGTTTCTGGGACTGAGTCATTGCATGCTTTTTGGTTTCTGTAATTTCATTTTCAGACAAGGTGAGTGTTCTGCATATCTCCTCTCTATCCACTTGGCTGTATTTCATTAAAACCGGGGCTTGCGGGCCCCAGAAGCTTACAGGAAGTGCTCTTGATGTATGGCTTTTCACTTTCTGCTTTCAACTTTTACCCATGTACCATGTTATCCCAGCTGGTCTTTTCTATAGTCTTAAGATAGCTGAGAATTCATGACAACAGCTAGACATGGAGGCAACATCTCTAGAATTACAACTGGTTTGGAGTCTGAGGCTCTGTATTTATTAGCTACAAGACCTTTGATAGAATAGTTTATCTCTATCTGCCTCTTTGGTCTCCTTGTCTGTAAAAAGAGGGTCAGTAATATACCACAGAGGTGAGGATTCAATGGAATAATTCAGGTAAAGTGCTTAATAGTTTCTAGCATGTAGTAAGTGCTCAATAAATATTAGCTGTTCTTTTATTAAACATAGTTGGTTATGAATGGAAGGTGGGTATGGGCTCTAGTGACAGAGTTGAGGGTATGTTTGCTTTGTCATGTGTGTCCCTGTGTTCCTGCACATGAATGCATGTTCATGCATGTATATTTCATGGCTGTCTACAGTGTGGCTCTAAATTAAGGGTGTACAGTGTTTAGTATGCTTTTTCTGTCTTATTCCTACTTCTTTGGTAAAGCTGTGTGTGCACACATATGTGTGTATTGATAAGACTTATACCATTCCTTCTTTAAATTATGTATGAGTAGTTAAGTAGCCCTGCTTCCACAACACACATAGTAGCACAAGAGAGTGGTAATGTTGCTAATGTAAATGAGGAAAAACATACATTCTCTGTACTTTCTAGTTTTTTAGAATGAAAATAAATAAACATTTTTAATCCAAATTGAAAAGCTTTGAAGTACAATGTAATATAAAATAAATAACATATTTCTAATGTTTTTTACATTGGCAAATAGCAAAAACTAAATTTATCCCATAGGCGAAAAAAGCCTCATAAAGTATGTTACACCTGAAGCTCACACAAAGAACTCCATGCCTAGGCCACCTGGGCATCAAGGTGGTTGCTTCAGCTAAGTGATTCCAGATCCCAGGCATGGGCAAGTCAGACGTTTTAATCTTCAGTTTCTACTAGCTATTACAAGATGACATTGTCATATACTAATCACTTCCGAGAGGGTAAAGACTCACTAGTAAACAGCAGTGAAATGCCAAGAGAGGAAAAATGGCATCCTTAAACTCTTTGATGTTTAAGAGAAGTGTGTGGAGCTGAAACACAGTTTCTCCCAATTTCAAGCATTCCTCTTAAGCTGGGTTGTTGGCCAGGTAAAACTGACACAAAAGTGCAAGTCAGTCATAGGCTGGAGCTGAGGCCTGGAAAAGCAGCACTACTGGAGCTCAGGAGCTTTCTGTAATGAGAGCGCTGTGGTGAAGATGTCCCAGAGCAGTGGTGGCAAACCTAAGGCATGTATGCCGTAGCCAGCTACTTGTTATCATTGAAAGCTCTAAAAGCTTCGCCATCCCTGTCCTGTAGTGATGTTATACAGTGTTGCATGAAGCAGTTAAATATGGATTACAGAGAGTTTGGGACAAGGTATGAATTGAATTTGTTCATCCAGAACTGGAGAGAGAGAGAACTCTCAGAACTCAGGCCAATGAAATGCTGCCACTTACCAGCTTGGTGGGTAAGTCACGGAGACCTTGTTTCCTCATTTGCAAAATGGTTGTTCATCCTGGCTCTTTTCATTTTCATTTATGTGGCTGGCGTAATGTGATATGGTGATGGGTTTAGAAATAATAACAAGCTATACCAGCATAGAGGGATTGCATCTGCTTGGAGTCAGAGCAGGTGACCTTTACCACCAACTACCTCTGAGTCCTTCCCTTTTGTGCTCTGTAGGGCTTTTCTTGGTATGTTGCCAGTGTGCTTTAAAGGACTTTAAGCCACCATCTGAGTAACCTTAGAGGCGTTTAAGAAATATTGACCGGCCTTGTAGAGAGAAATTAGTAAAAGCATCATTCTTTTGGTGCCAGGCAGGCCTTTATGGAAGTCCAATGCAGAGATTTGACTCAAGAAAAATATGACAATTCTATTCCAGGTCCTGAATCTATTGGATTCATCTTTTTCCAAGAATATATCACTCCTGCTTTTCAATTTGTGCATTGTTTGGCTAGATACTATATTTCATAGAGATTTTTTTTAGAAATATGAATTGTATGTAACTGTTACGTTTTATGGCTTCAGCTAACACTACGTCTTCATACGTTACTTTAAGTCACTTTGGTGGGGACTTTGGTGATTTCTGTGGTTATGAGTGTCAGTTTTCAGACACTTACCATTTTACTTCTTTCATGTTCAGATTTGTATCTGCAAAGTCCACTTTTGGCATAATATCTAGAAAATGGAAACACTTAAAGATTCATAGAACTTCATCTTAAGCAGGGGTAGGAGAGGGGAGCCAAGATAGCCTTGAAATCAAAATTTTCTTTGCTAGAATAAGAAATAATGTATCCTTTATGGTACAGAGTACTATACTTGATTCACCTTTTGTGGTATCAGGAACATGGAGCAGCGATGTCACTCTTCCGGCCTTCCTGCCTTGGAGAAGAAAGTTGTGGTGGAAACTCTGCCCCAGGGAGTGCCAGGCCCTCCTGAGGGTTGCCCTCCTCAGCTAGCTGACAGGAGCACTGCTCACCTGGAATGGGCTGGAGAGCTCTGTGCTTGTCTTATCAAGATCCAGTGGCTTGTGACTGTGTACAAAAGGATAAAGACTGTGTATTTGCCAAAGATGTGGTTGGTCAAGATACTGATTCTGCACTTCTTTCTCTTTTCCTGTGTTCAGCTCTGTTCCTCGTTGGTGAGACACAGGCAGAGAAAATTGAAACAGTGAACTAGGCCATTGACTTTTGAAAAATATTGATCAGGGAACACATCAGATGTAGTGCAGACACCTTTCCTTTGTCAGGCTGCATAGGGGCCTCAGTGTGCCTTGTGATCACCTCTGTAGGGACTTCCTTTCTCTACAGAAAAGATGAGAAAAGAGAAAGGATTCCCAGAGGCAGTACCCAAAAATATTTTCAGCATTTTTAAATGTATTTCTTTAAAGTCGTTGATCCCTTTGGTTTTCTAGGCCATGTGGTGGCATGAGGGAGTGGTGCGAGGAGGTTAGCTATGAGCAACAAATGTCTTACAGCAACAAAGTCTGTCTCACTTCCTAACCCCAACCCCCTCTCCCTAGTTTGAGCCTCCACTGATGCATGGCTGGTGTCTGTCTCTCCTCCTCTCCTTTTTTCTCTCCCTCTCTCCTTCCCTCCTTCCCTCCCCCTACCACATACATTCTTTCTCCCCAAAGTGCACATCTGTGTTGTGGATGTGCTGTGGACAGTTGTAGCTGTACTTGACCCTGGAAGTCCCAGGTGGGCCATTCTGAGTGAGTAAGATGCTGTGACCTTGAGTGTCCTCTGGTCAAGTGAAGTGTGACCCTGCCTTTCATCTTGATTTGCCTGGGTTGGTTTTGTGTAAGCAGCCAGGGATCTTGTTAATGGACCCATGGGACAGAGAAAAGAGGACAGAAGTGGATTTGTTGAACCCTGTGGGGCATTTTAAACAGTACCGAGAGGAGGCTGAAATCCAGTCAGCCTTTACTTATCAGGCCTGATTTGCAGCATGTTGAAAGGGTGATTATTACTAAGAAAAGGCCAGAATTGTTTATGTTTTCCTATGTACTTTTGGGGGAAAATACTGTCTGCCTTGCTAGCATTAGAAGCAGACTGTTCTTGTTTCTTGACCATATCACATCAGCTTTCATTAAAAATCAACAGCAGCAAATATAAAGCCCCATCCATGGAAAACCGTTTAAGGCAACACTGTGCTCCAGTGCTTCAGGGGTAGGATTTTTGCCTTCTGCACCAATGGAACCGTTTCTCACACCCATGCCTTTCTGACCCAGCAGCTTTTAAAAGACCAAGAAGCATTGCTCTGCTTTCTACTGCCTCTAAGAGACCAGGGCTGCTGTGCCTCTAGCCATGTTCCAGAGAGCATATTTGAGACGTCAGCTTAATTTGCCTGCATGCCTAGGAAGCCTCTCTTTAAAATCTTAATTTGACAGAAGAACTGTATCTAAATATTTGACTTTTCCCATCCAGGTGAACGACGGAGGCGCCGATGCCAGGTGGCATTCAGCTACCTGCCCCAGAATGATGACGAACTTGAGCTGAAAGTTGGTGACATCATAGAGGTGGTAGGAGAGGTAAGCAAGTGGCCGGGCAGTGCAGTTGCCTTGCATGGCCATCAGACCCACCTACACACCCCCAGGCATGAGGAACTCTTGCTGCAGATGCACAGGGCTAACAGGTAAAGAACTTCATCACAGGCCAAGGAGTGTAGCTCAGTAGGAGAGCACCTGCCTCGCATGCTGTTGATGTTGGATGTTAGAACTGAAATCCTAGAGATGATCTAGTTTAGTCTCCTGAGGAAATGGGTTCCGGTAAAGGAGCTCTATCGGGCCAGTTGGGGGTCAGTTGTCATTGTGTAGCACAGCACACTAAGTACCTCTGAAATTCCAACCCAGTACCACCAACTTTCTCTTGTGTTTTAATTGAAGACTCTGTGTCCAGAGCTACCCAGATCCATTCCTCTAGTATAGCCTCAGTATTCACTGTGGGAGACACTGTAGGTTTAAAAGGAGGGGGAAAAAGTGACATTTATTAGAGAGCCAAGTATATAGCAGGTATGACGAAGTTACCTTTTATTTTACACAAAGCCGGGACAGAATCCAGAGCCTTCTGCATGGTAGGTAGGTGCTCTACCACTAAGCTACACCCCCTGCCCTGTAATGAGGTCCTTTACACATTAGCCCACTTACACATTTTGACCACTTTATTGTGTAGATGAGAATAGAGCCTCAAAAGACCCCGGACAAGGCAGGGCTTAGTGGTGAAGCCAGGTCCACCTGAGCAGGGACCTGTGCTCTTTCTGCAGGGCCACTTTACTTTGTCCTACTTTGTCCTGACTACCTGGAGCCAGCTCTGTTGGCAGAATTGCCCTTGAGACATTGGGTGGGCTTCTCAGGCTCCATCTCCTCAGGCCTATGGGATCTCTAGGCCTATAGGATCTTTGTTCTGCTTTAATACTTGTATCTGTACATAAAAGTACAGCTTTCCAGTTGCTTTTTTTCCCCTGAATGCCATTCAACCTTGCAAAAACTCATGGTTTATAGAAAAGGTAGGTAGAAGTTGAGGACCATAAGTGAACCATCATGTCGGTAGAAGTAGCAGGGTTAATGCTAAAAGCCAGATTTCCTGACTTCCATACAAACCTAATGTGACCCTGTATGAGAGTTTTATTTAGCTCATTAGCAAGTGATCTGTAAGATAGAAGGCTGGTTCCAAGAGAATTGTGAAAGAGCAAAGCAGGTGTAATGACAGAAAAAAATACTTGATAAGATCACTAAGTTAGACCCCAAACTCCACAGTTTTCTACAGGGTATAAAAAAACTAACTTTTGAGGTCATTTTTTCTAGGGGGCAAATAATTTGTATTGCTATTGGTCAAAGTTCATTTTCATTGCTGTATGACAAGAATCACTTGTATTGCTTTCAGCTGTCTACCAGCTAACATCTACACTAACAGAATTGTAAGCTAGCCTCAGGCATAGTAAATAATGTGCCAAAAAAGATACATGTCCCTGGAGAAGCGGTAAATGGGGTTCCCACTGTGCTGCCAGGAGGTCATGCTGTAACCCCCTTTGCCTATTTCTAGGTTATAGATAATTTGTACTAATATGTCATCCATCCATTTTTTTAATTCCCTAGTGTCAAGCAGAGCATGTAGCAAACACTTATTGAAAGTTGAATGAGCGATGATGAATGGACAACATAGTAGAACATTTATTCCAGTGAAGGGCAAGTTTCTTAACACAATTAACCATGGAAGAAATTCCAGAGAAGCTTGGCGTGGTGGCACATACCTGTAATCCCAGCACTCAGGAGGCTGAGGCAGGAGAATCACTGAGTTTGAGGCCAATCTGGGGTACATAGGGAGTTCAAGGCCAGCCTGAACTACATAGTGAGACCCTGTCTAAAAAAAAATCCAGAGCAATAAACCAAACAGATGTGACTAATAAAAAAAGTTAAAATTTTGGGATAATTTGAAGCATGTATAGCTAAAGAAATAGGAAAAATTATAAGTTAGAACAAAAAGTATTCTACATATAACATATGAACTATATTAGAAAGCTACTGGAACAATGATAAATGATAGATAAGGGGGAAAAACCTTAACTATGAGAAAATAAGAAGTACAAATTAAAACAATACTGGGGGTTTCTACTTATAAAAATCTAAGAAATTATTTGGTGATAAGACTGTTGGTAAAGCTGAGAATAATTGGTGAATTTGTACATCTGTATGATCATTATATGAAGCTATTTAGCAAGCTGTGTCAAGAGCTATAACAATCTGAATAATACTCTTTAACTTAGCTTTCATTCCTAAGAATTTATCTTCAGAAAATGGTTAACAAAAGAAAAAAAATACGTTGGAAACATTTTAATTGCAGCAGTGTTTGTGATAATGAAAAATAATCAAGGAAAGGAATTAAGTTGTATTATCCAACTAGAAGATTATAAAACCATTAAGATAGTAAACACAGAGGCCTTTGAATATGTATTTATTGTGATACTTTGCATTATAATTATCTGTTCTATTCCGCTAAGCTGAGAGCTTTTCAACAGCAGGAACCTGGTTTTTATCTATCTTTATATTCATGGCACCTGGAATAGTGCCTGAAATCTAATATGTATTTTAACAAATGCTCACTGAGTAAGGAAATGAATAAATGGGAACATGAAAACAGGTTTTAGAAAATAAATGAATGGATCAGAACGTAAACTTGCATATGCTAGGATATAATTATGTAAAATGTATCTAGATGCACCTGATCAAAGACTGGAAGGGAACAAGCATGAAAATGGTCCTGTTGTAGTAGATAACTTTGCCTTTAATCTTTTTTTTATTCGTTAAGTTTATTGGCATATTTTCAGTATACAATATGATGACATTCATCATTGGGAATTTGTACCAGTACATAATATATCTTGGTTCTTATTTTTTCCCCATTCCCCTGCCCTCCCTTCAACTCCTCTACCCCTCCCTATTTACAAAGACTTTGTCTCCATTTTTTCCTTTTCTCTTATTTATTCCTTTCCCTTCTTTTCTTTCCCCTACCTCTCCCACTTCCCCTTCCCCTTTGGACCTTTTCTTCCTATTTCACATTATCAATTATACATTTTAATCCTTATTGACACTTTCAGTTTCTTACACCAGAGAAACTATTCTGTATTCACATGTATGTCCTATTTATTTCACTTAAGAACATGGCCTCGACGTGCATCCATTTAGCTATAAATGTCACTAAAATTCGCATTCTTTGTGGCTGAGTAGTACTCCATTTTATTTAAAAAACATATTTTCTTTTTTTTTTCACTGAGTTTATTGGTACATTTTAGGTATACAGTACAGTTACATTCATCATTGGGATCTTGTACCTTTACATGACAGGTATTAGTTCTCATTTTTTCCCCATTCCTCTGCCCTCCCTTTATCCCTTCCACCCTCCCCTATTTACAAAGACTTTGTTTCTGTTTTTTCCTTTTCTCATATTTTTCTTTTCCCTTCTTTCCTTTCCCCTACCCTTCCAACTTAAAAAAAACACATTTTCTTTATCCAGTCTCCAGTTGATGGGATTGGGCTGCTTCCAAGTTTTAGCTACTACAAACTGTGCCACTATGAACATGGGTGCACATATATCACTGTGGTATAATTCTTTTGGGACATTTCCTTTAATCTGGTGGTAATGTTTCAAAGGGAATACAAATCAAGGCAAGTAATTTATATATTTCTGAGAAATAATGTCCACTTTTCCTGCCCGTTGGCTACAGGGAAACTGAAGATAGGTAGCTGAAAGAGAGGAATGAGCACAGGTCACAGCTTTGCTCATGGAGGTGGCAGGAGCCCTTCCCACCTCCTGCAATAAAGCTCCTCTCCACTCACTGCCAGCTGGGCTCTAGGCTTCATTCTGGGTCTATTACTGTCGGGAAAGGGGAACAATAGCCATAGAATCTGTGCTTTTTATATAAAAATGTAAAGGCTAGCCTTCTAATCCACATGTTAAAGAGAACTAATTCTCTGTTTTTGCAGTGTTCTGATAATATTGGGCCAGTGTCACGGTATAATATAAAACGTCCTTTTCTCTGATAGTGAATATTGTGTAAGTGCTAATGGGGAGTCCTTCTCTAATTCCTCTGAAGAATAAAAATAAAATGAGCAAAACCTTTAAATACAGGAATAGATCAAAGTAAAAACATATTAATAGCCTTTCAATACTATGGAATCAATTAGTAAAATAGAACCTTGTGTGTGTACATATTAGGTTATACGCTTATTTGTTGTTTGATAGATTAATTTGTACAGTATTGCAAAGTTATACACACCCATACACAAATGAACACACTTTTGGGGGGAGGTCCTGGCAGACAACTCTTACAGGAATTTTGAATGTACAGACTAGTTTTATTTTGAAGCTGTTGAATTAACCAGAGAATTCTAAAAAAAACAATATACATCTGTTTTAATAGTCAACTTCTGCTTCACATATCACAATATGCATTTGTTTATCATTTTTCAGCACGACATCATGCATGATACCGGGTTAAGGCTTTTTCCTAAAATAAGTTGCTGGTTTGAATTTCTTCCTTTGTGCATCCATAGTGCATGTTCTATAATTCCTGCTGTTTTCTTTAGAGTGGATTGATAACTATATAAGTGAAGCTGTTGGAGTACATAATCCTACAGTTCCAACTCCCCACCCCCAACTGTTTTTAGTCTTCTTGTACACATCTAATTTGGTAGGTTTTGTTTTAACCTTCAAGTTGTTACCTTTATCCTTTTTACCACTAATCTTTTCTCTTCATACCTGTATATCTTTACACTATTTAACCGAACATGTGCTGTCAAACAGCAAGTCCCAGCCTTAAGCACGTTCGGGAAGAAAACTGGCCCCTGCTCTCCTTCCAGCCTCCTTCTGTCAGCCTCAGGGAAGGAAGAAAGAGCAAGGGTAGCCTTGGAGTTGGCAAAATGAAAGTTACTCAAGAAAATACCTCCCCTGGTTCTGCCTCCCAGATGGCCAGTGGTAATTCTGCGGAGGGAAAAACTATCATGGGGACCCTGAATGACCCAGATTACCAATTTGATAGAAGAACAGTGGGTTGTGAATTCCTGGTTGATATTTTTAAAGCAGTAATTGTGGCTACATACTTAGGTAATGTGCTTCCAGAGTAGAGGACAGAGAAAGATAGGCAATGCTCTAATTAAGGAGCAGAGATGGCACATGGACAAGGTTACCAGCATTTGAGGCCTCTGGAGGTTTGTCTTTTTGGAGAGTGCATTGATACCAGCTGCTGTGTTTTTCTGTCTGTGTTATCTGGAGGCTGCGAAAGGAACTGCTTTTTCCCTGTGTTGGATGAGCTTGGTCTTAACCAGCCTCGCTCAGTAGTGGCCCAAGGGATGTTCAGAGATTTTTGCTTTTATGTGTTCTTTATGGTTGGTTTTTGAGGCATTTCTCAGTGGTCTCCAGTCAGGCTGGCTGGAGACTCAGAGCTAAAGTCTCTGGGTTAAAGCCTAACCTGGATTTGTGGTTTGAAAGATGATAATGCACATGGTCAATAAATGACTGTGTCTTCCTTGTTGTGACCATAGAAGGAGATCTGGCTCACTCAACTAGAATTAAGCAGGCCCTTTGAATTCTTTGAAACTTTCACTCAGTCAGATAATCTCTGTGGGTGTGGGTAGGCAGCTCATCATTTCTTTTTTGCTCATGAGAAGTCAAGTTTATTAAAAAGCTGATTGGTTAATAAGCGATCAGACCTGCCTGGGTACTTACCCATTAAGACACTGCCATGCTTTAGAAGATTTATCCTTTTTTCAAAAAAAGTAACATTCAATAAAAATATGTTTATTGGAATTTGATTATCCAAAGAGCTCAAACTGTTCTACAGTTTTTCCCCAAACAACTTAGGTATGAACATTTCTGAGTTCCCACTGTGAAGAAATAGTAAAGCATTCATATTTAGAGTAGGGAAGCCATGTTTTGTAGAGAAGGTGATGAGATTTGAATCATACAGTAGGCTACAACCATATAAAAGTAACATATTTTCAAATTTAAATGTACTTAGAATAAATTTATATGGGATTTATTCAATATTCCAGATCTTATATTCTGAAAGAAACTTCATAGAGATTCACAAATTTACTGAGCAGAATCTATGCCTAGAAACAGATTTGGTCTTGTCAGGGAGGGTAAGACATGCACAGGTAGGAAGAGAATTTAAAGCCCATGATGTTACCAGCGTGGCAAGAGATAGAACTGAAAAATGAGTAAGGCATTGAAAGACAGGTCCTCAGAGAAGGTGAAGAAGATGCTTCCTAGAATAGGTGAGGTTTCAACTGGGCACAGGAAAGGGGCATGGTGCCGTGTCACAGAAACTGAGCTAGCCTTGAGGGAGGAGGACAGTGTTAGTACAGCCTTGCTCAGAAGTAGGGGGTAACCTGTGAATGTTTGGACAAATGTGGAGTATGGCAGGCAGATGCTGTTGGATGCAGCGACATGAAGTTGAGGTGTGGGGGGAGATACAGTGCTGCCCATGCTGAACTTTCAAAGGGACGCCTCCTGGAAACCCCTTCCCAGGATGTTCACACATTCCCATATGAATTTTTTAAAACCTGAGAATAGGGATAGGACAAAACTTGAGGCGCCTGATTCATCACAAAGGTCATTTTGTTGGCTTGATCCCATCTTTGTTAATCTTTTCACATTAGAATGAGGGTAAGACCTTAGCATGCAGTCACTTAGGAATTTGGGGACTGTAAAATAGCCTGTGGCTATTTGGAAAGATAGGACTGTAAAGCCCTGCTTAAAGGATAGCTCCGGAAGTCTCCTCAGAAACACGTTCCATTCTCACAATCCTGGGTGTTGCAGAGTTTACTTTCTAAGAAATTGTATGTGTTTTCTTAAATCATTTCCCTTTCAGTTACAGATTTCTTTTTTGAAGGCCTTTCTCTCTTATGGAATAGGCTTGTTCTCAGAAGAATGAGGGGAGGGAATAAAAATCAGTTCCCAAATGTGTATGGAATGTTCTGGCCCAGGCAGTAAAAGATAAACTATGCAAGAATTGTGAAAATATTGGCCCACATAATACTTTTATGTTTGGTTCCAGCCAGCTTTAAATATCCTGAAATCAACAGGGCCAGTTAAAGGCACTAAATTGGAAACTAATATAGGTATTTATTTATTGGTACCAGCTATCGAACTCAGGACCTAGTGCTTGCGAGGCAGGCGGTGAAACCACTGAGCTAAATTCCTGGCCCTAATATAGGTATTTATGCCTTCAACAAGCGGCCCCCTTAAAAATATGTAATTCCATTAATGCTCCTGGTAAAAGAGTGTTTCCCAGGAACATATTTTTAAACAACATTCAAGAAGTTAAACTGTGTCTTACCATATTTTCCATGCAGTCCTAGAAAAGATGAAACCAATCAAAGGTGATTGAAATAAGATTAGTGATTGTTTAGAGGTGGATTAACTGGGGAGGGATGCAAGGTAATTTTAGGAGTAATGGAAACACTCTTGTTAATAAAAGTGTAAGTTCCAAAGGGTATTTATCAAAAGTGACCAACTGTACTGTTAAGATCTATGCATTTGTGTACCTTTTATCTCAAAAAAATTTAAAACTATCTTAGCATTTTTTTAGTGTTCAAAATTTTTTTCAGAACACCTTCGCCTACCTTTCAATAGTAGGAGAAATGACTGATATTGAAGTTTTCATTGAATTATTTCTGGAAATTTTTGAGGAAGATTGATTTTAGGAATGTTAAGGTGTAGGCCTTAGGGTTTGATATGTGAATTTTCTTTTATGGAAAAAATGGTAAAAGCACTCTTGAAATGGTAAAGCTCACTTCATTGGCCTGTATGCCTCTTCCTTCCCCGTGAGCTCCTCAAACCCAGTTTGTTCCAGTTTGCTATTGACTGGAAGTTGGGAAGCAAAATGGTCATTGAATGAAGAAAAGCTGTAGTAGCAAAGTAGTGGAGTTTTCTGTCTGGCTACTTGAGCCCTCAGGTAGATTTTAGGTTCGGTAAGCCCCTAGTTTTCTTCCCAGTGTAGTTGAAAGTAAAACACTTCAGGGATGATAAACAGGGGCTGCTCCAAATAGGTAGGTAGCCACAGGAAACATACCATCTTTTAATTTCTAGACATCTCTTTCCTACCTTAAAAATGTAGATAATATTTGCCCAGTAGGGTGGGGGGGTTGAAATTCACCTAGGTGTTTTCTCAGCTTCCAACAGGGCTGAGATGTAGAAACCACTTCCTTGACCCAGAGCCCATTTAGATGCTGTTGATTGTAAATGCATGGGAATTGGTTGGCCCTGGGATATAAGCTATGTAGGTGATTTTACTTGGCCTTTCTCAAACACCACCAGGTGGAAGCTGCCGTGCTCCAAGGTCTGGACCAAAGGCAGGGTTTACTGTTGGGGTGAAGACGTGGGCCGCAGATGTGACCAGGCTGGCCACAGAGGGCCTGCAGAAGACTGTTTATGGATGGGGACTGGTGGGTATAGGGAGAGGGTGGACACCTGCTCCCTTGTATTACTTGGGGCAGAAATTGTAAGCCCCTGGTGGCATTCATAATCCCTGCTTTTATTTCAAAGGGAAGTGGTTTTTTTTTTTCCTTTCTTTAAATGAAACATCAGCATAAGCTAGCTTTATTTCTAAGCAGGAGGCATACAGTCTCTGCACGTTCCTTGCTTTTGTTATGGGAGCTTCTAGAGGATAGCTGTTTATCTGTTTCATTCACCAGTGAATCTGAGGTACAAAGTACTGAGGTACAGTACAAGGTAAATGCTCATTAAACACAGGTGAAACTGATGGCGCTGGGAGGGCCGCATAGGCCTCAGTATGGAACAACCTAATTAAGAACAGTGGCCGATATAGTTAGGCTCTTTTGGTCCCTTCTGGTCCTCACAGGAAGGAAAAATCATTTTTGGAGGAATCAAGGTTTGATTGGCCCCTGTGGAGGATTTTTCCCAGTGATTTTCCCGCCATTCATTCATTGACTGTGAAGCACTATGCTTTACTCTTAGAAGAAATGAAAGAATGTAATCACTCAGATGTTAGTGTCTTTGTCCTTATGCAAGGAGTTGATCTAGAATAGCTCTGAAGAGAGAATATGGGAGTGAGGATCATTTTTCTCACATCTCCAGGTTCAATCTTGAGACCAAAGCAACAGCTGTAGGAAGAAATACTACACAACAGCTCTCATTACTCCTCCAAAAGGATTCAGCTTGCAGAGAAACATGCCTTGTGCCCATTGTGCCCATGATGGAAATATGTCCCCCAGGAATGAACAGTGGTTTTACTGTCTGCCTCTCTACTTATGGTGTGGCTAATGATAGACCTCTGTCACTATCCATATGCCATTCCTCTCAGACTGTGCTGTGACAGTGATACAGGCATCTGGGGGTGTGGTAAGGTGAAGACATCCCTGTTTGCCCAGCAGGCAGTCTGCTGACCCTACATATCAGGATTGCTTGCCTGAGAGATTTTGGGCTGGAGCTGCATATTACTGGGAACATCTTCTCACTGAATGGCGTGTAATTGGTCCAGCTGCCCTGCACAGCCAGAGATTATGACGCAAATCACTCATTTGTGCTTCATGTCCTTTGTTTTCCTCTCCTGCCCTGTGATTCCTGTTAGGAAGAAGGTCATTTTATGGTTTCTTATTCAGCACTAGCAGAAAGGATCCCATGCTACAAATCCTGTGACTATTGATATTCAGGCTCGTAGCGAATCTTCCTATCTTAATCCTATAAAAATCTCCTTGAAAGAATAATACATATTAGTTGAGTTGGCATAGAAATATGGAATGATTTCAATGGAAATGCTGAGAAATCCCCCATGGATTGGTATTGAATAGTCATTGGGACAGTCGTGTATGGATGCTGTTGTCTGCATTCTTCCTGAAGATTTTGTGGTCATGAAAATGTAATCGCCTCTCTGCAAGTCTATCCTGTGAGTTCCCTAACAAATGCTCTAAACATGTTCTTCTGGTTGTCTCCATTCCACGGGCTTCTTCAGCTCCCTCTCTCTGGAATGGCTTTTATGCCCCCTCCCCTAATCATAGTTATCATGTCTGCTTTGTTAAAAATCTACCTTACCTTTTCTCAAAACCTTCCTTTAACATCCCAGTTCTTAATGAGCTCTACTTTGTGTGATAAATTTGGTTTGTACTAAGTCTGTTTACCTTGCATTGCCAGTATTTTAGTTGTAGCTTTTTCTCTTGGTAGATTGTCTCCAGCCCCTAGAGTAGAACCATAATGCATATACTGTACCTCTAACATGCATCTAGATCCTGCCTAAATATGCCAACTATGGCATGTGTTATCTATCTGCATTGTACAGGTCGGAAAAGTGAGGTTCATTTTGACAGGAAAAATTAGACTAAGATTGCTCAACTGCTAAATTTTAGGTAATATTTGAGCTAGGCTTCTGATTTTAATTTCCTTTTTTGTCTGTTGGAATTATTTTAGCTCTCAAATTGTATTTATTGATTTGGGCTGGTAATATATGCACAGAGTAAGAAAAAAATCCCAAAGTTCCTAGGCCTCTATCATTCCATATCACATTGGGAATTTAATATTTACTTGTTCTTAAAATGACCTTCTTTTCTTCCAGGAAGCCAACTTGCTATTCTAGTTTCTGCTGTTCTATCACAAAATATTGGGATTTTTTTAAAAAACCCTTTTCTCATTTGTCTCAGCTAATTGACCATTCAAGGCCAGCTCATACTTCAGATGGCCTCAGTTTAAATCCGCCTTGTCCATTCTCACTACCCCCCACTCGCTACTCAGCTGACTCTACTCTCCATGCCTTCCACACCTTTCATCCCTTCCCTTTCATTCTAGCGTCATTTAGAAACCAGAAAATCCTTCTCATTCTAATTTACTTCTTATCCCGTGGATTCTTAACTGTTTTTTGTTAAACTGTCTAGTTTTGATATTCTGGGAAAACTCTGTTTTTAAATAATAATTTTAAATGCATAAAGTCAAACACATAGGATTACAAAGGGAACTATTTATATTGAAGTAATTATCAAACTAATTTAAAAGCAGATTTTGAAATAGTAATCTGTTTCCTTACTAACACATTAAATAACAAAGGTCTTCCAGTAGGCGTAATAATATATTCCACCATTTCAAAGTAACAGTAAGCACAGTGAATATTCTGAGGTACCCATAGCATCTATGATGTGATGTGAAAATATCTGTTATTTGTATGGTGATAAGTCATAGGTTCCTCTGATACTGATCTATATTAGTTACACATTCATAATAAAGGAAATGTTAAATTTCAATTAGAAGATAATAAAAATGAAGTGTTAATTTTTGTCCATTATGTTTGTGGATCCCAGGTTAACCTCCACCCACCCTTAGTCAGAATCTCAAGAGTATGTGGCCTGCTTTCTGGTTACTCCACACCATACAAATGGGAAGCAGAACTGGGTATAGCCATGTCTTATCTGAACTTATGTCTTTGTTCTCTTTGCACCTGTGCAGGTAGAGGAAGGATGGTGGGAAGGTGTTCTCAATGGGAAAACTGGAATGTTTCCATCCAACTTCATCAAGGAGCTGTCGGGGGAATCAGATGAGCTCGGCATTTCCCAGGATGAGCAGCTGTCCAAGTCAAGTAAGGAAGCCCACCTTACTGAACAGGAAAACCGGGTGGGGAAAGGGTGACCACTGGTCTCTGCTCCACCCTTTCTTCTGTTACCATGTCATATGCCAGCAGGGCGTGACTATTTTCTTGGCTGTACTACCTTAACCCACTGTGGTTGGGTAAGTTTATCACTGTAAAGGTGTGACTTGCAGCCACACATTCTGTACATCTCTGAATAGATGAAACTACTAGCCCTCAGCAGTTATTGGTAGCCCATCAGCTGTTCCTCCATACACTTTTAGAATATCATTTACTGTAAGTTCATAATTATTTTTAAATGAACCAATGAGATTGTCAGTATTTCTTAGCATCCCTCGAGGAACTTGGAGAAGAAACACAACAACAGAAAGAAAAAAAAAACATGTTGGTGGTGAGAAGTGCTGTGCACAACATAAGTACATGCCACTTCCCTTAACAGTATGACAAGACAACCGAAAGTCCAAACCCCACCTTGGGTGAGCATGTGTTTCCTTCTGTGATGGTGAGAACGAACGTCAGGTCTTTCTTTCTCCAGGGCCTGAAGGTCTCCCTCCAGTTTCTCTGCTGCCTTTCCCAGCTCATGGAGCAAAAGGTCAGGACCGGGAAGCTTTGTTCTCCCAGTCGCTAACCCAACTTCCCACATGGGTGTCTGTGTTTATCTCGTGCTGTGTTGAGCCAAGGTCATGGGTGTGAATGTTGTAGGAGGCTCGACTCTGTCATAGTGGTGTGGCACTACCTGGTGTTGCTCACTTTCCTTCTTGTTAAGAGGAAGACAGCTCAGTTTTGCCAAGCTAATTCTTAAATGTCTTCCTTTTCCATGTGGAAAAATCTGACTTGAGTGATGTTCTTATGTTGGTTTGGTGTCTCTTATTTAACCAGTAGCATGATTGGACAAATGCCTGATTTGGAAGTAAAGCCTTTTCTAAAGAAGTACTCAGGGAACCTCCTTTGGTTAGTATCTCAGTGGCTCTGCATCATATAGTCCTAGTTGCCTCATTGGCTTAGGCAGTACATTTGCCTTTACTGCCAAATCCTGGGATCTTCCTAACTTGAACTCTTTTCCACCCTAGAGTAAATAATTGGAAGGACTAGGAAGGGATTTTGAATCTCCTTGCTGTATTCTGACTTGGGACAGGAGGTTTTTCTAGTAACTTGGCCCAGCTAATGAGAATGGCCCCGAAAGTTGCTATTGCTCCTCTACTTGGGAGAGGAGGTTTTTCTAGTAACTTGGCCCAACTAATGAGAATGGCCCCAAAAGTTGCTATTGCTCCTCTAATCACATTAGAATTCTAAGCTGCCCTGTTGTCTTCTTTTGTACACTGTAGTAGTGTCATACTTGATAAGTAGGTCTCTTAAAAACAATGCCATGCCTTAGGGACATTGTGGGTTAAATGTGCTTTTTTGGATGGATGGAGAACCAAATTGAGTCATTATGAGTTTATTTTCATGAGGAGATGCATTATGAGTTCCAACGGCAGTATATATATACCACCCATAGAAGGTCCTCAATAAATGGTAGCCTTTGTTAAGATAGACTGTCAAATTAAACTGTTGGGATGTAATCAGTTAGCGTTCAACTGCTTGGAAGCTGTTTGCTCACTCATTCATGCTATAGTATGGAAGCATCATGACTGTATTGGAAAATTGCTTTGAGATTCTTCTACTGATGCAGAGAAGGAAATCTGGAGAAAGATTAGACAACCTCACTGGGAGAACCTTGACCTCTTAGGGTCCTATTATCTTAGCTATGCTCTCCGGTTGGAAGATCAAGACAAATACCACCTGTGGATTTAGACCTCATGAAGCAAACTGTCCCCTAACCATTGCCAGTCAATAATATAGACAGCTGAGCCGGCCTGAATTCTCAGCTCAAAGGACATAGTGTTCGAATTCCTGGTACAGGAGGATTAGGAGGCTGAGTACAATGGTCTTCTCAACCTTCTGGCCTTGCTTCATATGCTTCTAGCATTCATTCAATTAATTAACAGCCTTTCATTTCAGGACAGAAGATCCCAGTAATTTCAGAAGCCATGTTTAGTCCATGGAATCTGTTCATTGTTGAAGAGACTTTGAGGTCCTTGGAAAGGCCTGATCTAACAAAAATGGCTGCTTCTGATAAAAACGTGACTTTTCTGTATGTATAGCTAAGGAAAAGAGGGGCCCATTGCTCCATCTGTCTATATCCATTCTTCCATCTTTCTTCCTTATCTTCCTTCTTTCCTCCTCCTATTCTTTCACTCAATCTTTGCTGTACCCCTGTTGTTACTGAGACACTGTCCAAGACACTGAAGATACAGAATCAAATCAGACAGGACATTTCCCCTCAGTAAGCTCACCTTGTAGAAAGGGTGCACGTAAATTCCCAGAAGTTCAATAAAGTGTCCCTGGTGCTTTCAGGAAGGGTGGATATAAAGGCAGAGTCCAGGCCCATGGCTGTATGGGGATGGAGGTGACCACAAAGGTTTCAAGAAGAGCAGGTTTGAGAATTGTGTCCGTATAACCTGCCAAATTAAAATCATCCCTTGAAAGAGAAATAGCATCTCTTAGTGTTTGGACAAGATTTTTAGTGGCCACTTATAATCTGGCTTTGCTGCAGCGTCTGATTATGTTAAAGATTATATAATCAAATTGCCTGCAGAAATTATGTATACTGGTAGGATGTGTCTGAGTAGAACCCTTAGTTTTAGAATGAATCTGCTTATTCTTTATTGCTGAAGAATAGCTTTAATAGTTCCAATGTACTCTGCTTGTTTGAAAAAAACCTATTTGTTTTGAAATTATAGATTCATAGAAAGTTGTAAAAATAAACATAAAACTGTACAGGGGGGGCCCATGTACATTTTACCAAGCTTCCCCCAATGATAATATCGCAAAATTACAGCAAATATATGTTTACTTTTGTCTTAAAGCTGAAAAGTGCAAAATATAATGTACAAAAGATATGTAGCCTTTTCTCTGGTATGAGCTAAAATTTACTTAGTTTTTGTTAGACCAGACCATTTAATATTCTTTGTAAACTGCAGTTAGATTTTCCAGACAATGTTTAATTAATACGTAACTCTGGGGGTACGTTAAATTCCAATATTTGTACCATATTGGTAATTTTTAGAGATCACTGTGACATCATATAAACATCTAATTTCAGTGCTACCAGATATTAGGGTGAATTTTAAAACAGGTAAAATCTGTATCCTAGTATGAAGAGAATCTTATGTACATCAAGTCCTTGTACATTTCTTTGTTCCACACACACACACACACACCTACTTCTGTATATACGCATGCTTATTTGGTATTTATATAGTTCACATTTCTACTTAGGAAAGTACTTGAGATAGTTATTGAATTGTGTATACTAATGGATGAATGTGATAGAAAAAACATTGACATTAGTTTTATAAAGAAGTGTACCATGACTGCTTGCCACACAGTGATATTTAATAAGTGCCTAATTAATTCTTTATTACTGTAAGGATACATTTTAATCTTTGACTGACAGGTTAAAATTTCTGGAACTTGTTTTTTTTTTTTCTTACTCTGATGTATTTTTTCCATATAGAATTTGGTTATGGAAATGTCTAAACTTTCATAGATCTTTTCTTAGGGCAATCCATTCTACCAAGAAAAGAATTCCAACAATTAGATTGGTTGATATTTTGGTTTAAGCATTTTACCTCAAAGAAGAAAACTGATAGTCTTGATGCATATTTAAATTTGAAAACATCTTTACCATCCACAGAACTTAAAAAACCTAAAAAGTAGTTTTTCAAAAAGATTTTAAAAAACTTTTTATTATAGAAAACTTTAACATATGCAAAAGTAAGAGTAGTATAGTAGCCAGTTGTGGTGGTACACTCCTTAATCCCAGCACTCAGAAGGCTGAGGCAGGAGGATCACTTTGAGTTCAAGGTCAGCTTGAGCTATATAGTGAGTTCGAGGCTAGCCTGAATTACATAGTGTGACCCTGTCTCAAAACAAAAAACAAACAAACAAACCAGAAAGGAATAATATAATTAACCCACATGTACTGATCACCCAACTTTAGCAGTTATCACTGTATGGCAATGGTGGTAAACCTATGGCACATACGTTATTTGTTTTCCTTTTAAGACAAAAATATTAATGTATGAGTTGGTTTTTTTGCACTTTAGGCACTCATCTCTTAAAGGTTTGCCATCACTGCCCTATGGTCAGTTGTTAAAATTTTAGCCTTATACATTCCTCTCCTGTGTTATCTTGTAGGAAATTTCAGGTAATATATAATTTCATACATAAATATTTCAATGTGTCGATAAAAGGGTAACTTAGAATACCATTACCACATGCACACAAAATTGTGGTAATTCCTTAAAATAATTAAACATACGGTCAGCGTTCACTTTCCCTTAAGTGTTCTCCTTTGGGATGCAATTTGTTAGTGTGAATCAGAATCCAAATAAGGAATATTACATGGTGATTAGTTGCATTGTCTTGGATTTCTTTGAATCTCTAGCTTTCTCCTTCTTATCTCCTTTTTTTCCATGCAAGAAACTGAACTCCTTTATTCATTAGTTCCTCACAGTCCAGCCTGTGCTCATTTGATCTCTGCAGTGTCATTTAATCTGTGTTTCTATGAATTAATAAGTAGGTCCAGGGACTTGAATGGACAAAGGCTTGAGATACACGTAGAAATATACACATATACACATACATATATTTTTGCAAATCTTCTGGTTGGCTGGTGAAGGATAGTCCACTGGGTGCTTATGATGTCTGGGTGTAATTCCTTTTGAATATTAGTGACCATTGATGATTGTCACCTGGACCTACTCACTCAGGGCTTACAAAGTGGCATGAGCCAAGATTTTTTTTAAAAAGTGAAATAGGTGTGTATTCGATCAGTAGTCACTCCCCCACCAAAAGGTGTTTAGCAAATCAAGCTTTTAAAAACTGAAATATTCAAGTGTTTGTGTAAGCAGTGCAGGCAGTGTCTCGGGTTTTTAGGGGTAGAGAGGAATTTAGAGGTCATTCAACCTGTTGTCAGATGACAAGACTCAGGCCTAATGTAATTAAGTCTCTGATGTGGCCTGGCTTATGAGTGAGGAGGCCAAAACAACCCACAGTTTTTCTACACACACTCTGGTGTTGCCTCTGTTATACAAACGGGTCATCTTTCACTGAGTATCTTGACAAATTTCAAACCTGGCTAAAGTTGAGCTTATTTCTTATTATCACAGACCATAATTAATTAATTGCCTTTGATTCATAATTTCGCACATGTATTACTGACTAATGTGAAATAGAGATAATCATTGAATGTTATAATCACAGAGTATCCTGTGCCTATCAGATTTATTTGGTCTTAGTGGCAAAAAAAAAAGAAAGAAATCCAGGTATGAACCTTGTCCAATTTTAATTTTACAGATATGTTGTCTCACGTTTAAGATTTAAGTGCATCTTCCATTTTAACATGTTTTTGATATTACTTAATTTCAAATAATTGTTGTAAAACTAAAAATATTTCTGTGTTTTAAAAAGTCATGTAAGTTGGGCATGGTGGCAGATGCCTATAACCCCAGCACTCAGGAGGCTGAGGCAGGAGGATTGCTGTGAGTTTGAGGCCAGCCTGGGCTACATAGTGAGTTTAAGGCCAGCCTGAATTACATAGCAAGACCCTGCCTCCAAAAAAAAATCATATAGCTACAGGAGTATTTTTATTTCCCATAATCTCTGGAGGGAAAAAGTTTACATATTCTTTATATAACCATTAATAAACTTAGGTTTTCCATTTGAATTTAATTTTTCATTTTCCTAATTCCTTACATTAAAAAGTTTAGGTTCTGATATATTAGTGACATGTCAAGCTACAGCAAAGATGAAGGTGGCTTTTTAAAGCACACTACTATATACAAAAATGTTCTTTCATCAACTATAAAAATTTAATTTCTCAATGGCCCTTGCTTATGAAAACAAAAACTAGGTTGAGAAACTATTCCGAGACATCACAACACCTTTTTCTTTTCAGTATTTAATTACATTTGTTTTGTGACTGATAAATTTTCTACCAGCAATGAAGATCAGTCAGCAAATGGAAAATGCAGAGTTTCAGGAAAAGTTAGGTGCTAGCATAAGTGCATGATTTTATGTTTGAATTTTTAAATTCTTCCTCCAATAATGTTTGCTGCCTTCATGTACTGATACTTAATAGTGACAGTAAACCTCACTCATATTCACAATTATCTTTTCAGTTGCCTGACTCACGCTGGCTGTTCAGATAGAAAGCCTGTGTGTCCTCAGCCAGCCTGGGCTCCAGTCCAGATCCTTGCTACCAGTAGACAGGGAAACCCTGTAGACAGGTTTAATAATTCAGAGAATCAGGGCCCTGGTCTACCTTAGGGATTCGCAGACTTGATCCTGTAGAAGGACACATGGAAGTTCTGTTGTACTTGGAGGAACATTGCCAAAATAGTTTGTTTTTCCCCTACACTTACTTTTTATGACATGGAGAGGACTGCTGCTGTTAGATTTTAGAGGGTTTAGCTCACAAAACGGCTATGTTCCTTAGGTGTAAAGTTGACTTAATCACTGAAGTTAAGTAGAGTGAAAATTTGCTCGAATAAAAACCAGTATTAACTTGTGCAGCTTTTAAAAAAATATACATTAGTCCATGTTTACAGTATATAATGATTACATTCATCATGGAGAGTTGGTATATGTACATAATGCATCTTAATTCTTTTTATTCCCTACACTTACTCTCCCCTCCTCCATCCCTTAATCCCCTTTCCATTAGAGAAAGATATGTCTTACTACTTCCTATTATCTTTTATTTTGCTCTTTATTTATAGTTTGGTTTTCTCATATAAGAGAAACCATGTGATATTTAAGTTTGTGTCTCATTTACTGCACTTAACATTATGGTCTTGCTATGCTTTTTTCATCTACATTTTCAAGAGCAGCAAGTCTAACAAGAACATTTAAAACAGTTTGTTGCTTCTCTAGTTAGCCAGTAATTTGAATGCCTAGGTTTTTGCTTTCATTGGTTGTAGCACATTTGCCAAGAAGGGCGGACTTCAAATTAAGGGTATACCACCATGCCTGTGTGACACAAAAATTGGAAATATCTGACTCCATTTAAGTGACAAGGTTGAGACTGACACCGTGATTTCCACCACCCCCCTTTTAATGGCACTATGGATCGAACCTAGGGCCTTCATATGGATCTACATCCCCGACTTTGTAAAATTCTTTTTCTTTTTTTGAGACAGGGTCTCACTAAGTCCCTAAGTTGCCCAGGATGGGCTCAAAATTGGAATCCTCTGCCTAAGCCTCCCACAGCACTGGGATTATAGACATTTACCACAACACCCGGCTTGGTTTTCCCATGTTTATATGGAGACAAGTTGTACTCTTCCCTTTCTGTTGTTCCCTCTCTTTGTAAATATAGCCTACCTTTTTCACCCCTCACTTATTATGACTGGCCTGCAGTTTGAGTATTTAATTCACAAGCCACAGTAGAATGTATTTCTCAAGTAATGCATTTATTAATTGAATTTATCGTTAACAAATTATTTTATCTGCCTGTGGTACTTTCTATATGGCCTGTGTGTGTTTGTGTGTGTTGGTGGGTGGGTATGAGTAAACTCAAAATGGGGCAGTGTGTGCATATTCTGTGTACTTACTTGTGGTTTGAAAGATATTTGGGCTTTGGCCATGTGTTCAGTCTTATGATATTGATAACTTTTATTTGTAACAAAAAATTGACACTTGACATCGAGTGAGTCCTATGTCCTCATGCTTAAATACAGTCTCTTAACTGATATGGCAAAACCTCAATTAAGATGCTTCAAGAAATATATAGGGCCTTCTAGTGTTGTCAGGGCTAAGCAGAAATTTCCCTACATTGATATGGATGCCAGTATTGCTTGCAAATCTCATTGGTGAAACCTCCCCTATACTATATTAATACATTTTCATACTTAAATGTACTGAGAATGACAAATTTTTTATTTATTTATGTTTATGGTGCTGGGCATCAACCCCAGGGCCTCGTGTATGCTAGGTCAAGGTATTACCTCTGAGCTATGCCCCCAGCCCTAAAATCTTTTAAAGAGAATTCTGTGTCTTGTTTAAAATCTTGAGGCTTAAGTACGAGTTCCTGTCACCTGGGGCCCTGGGGTAAAGATAAAGGATAATGGACCTAGATCAGTATTATATTTAGGTCATGCTTTCCAAAGAGAAGATGGTGCTGCACCATCAAGTTAGTGAAGCGTTCAATGAATCAGATTGCCTGTAGTTAATTGAGGTTTTCCTATTCTTCAGTTACAATACTGAAATGGCTTCCAGGTTTTAACGTGGCACAATATGCATGCCAGTCTTTTGCAGAGAAATCCAGTTCTGGGTGTTCTTTGCCATTGTGGCTGCATGGGGACTTTGGGCTCATTCTGTAACATTCTTAAATTCTGCCTAATGGGTCTCTAATTAATTGTGCGGATGAAGCTCTTGCCGTGGATTCATTGAAGGC
This sequence comes from Fukomys damarensis, assembly GCF_012274545.1. NCBI lineage: Eukaryota > Metazoa > Chordata > Mammalia > Rodentia > Bathyergidae > Fukomys > Fukomys damarensis. The sequence goes on along the minus strand of NW_022900951.1, from coordinate 15,628,023 downwards.
AAGTTCAGTTAAAGACTTTCCCTCTTCCTTCTTTTGCCATCATTTGCTTCCCCTTCCCCCTCTCTTGTTTTTCTCTCCCCTTCTCTTCTCTCATTCACTGTCAGGAAAGACTACCTTTGAAGGGACAATTCTGTACCGAGCTGCACCGGGAAAGACGGAGGGCCACAGACGCTATTACAGTGAGTGACCTTAACAGCAGGAAGCAATTGTAAAGATAAGATATGGATACTTTTATTTTTTGATGCAGCTGCCCCCTCCTGAGCTGCTCATGCTTATGCCACGTGTCTGTGTGAATTTCGAATCCAAGGATATGGACTTATTTACCTATGATAAGTGTCATCTCCTTGGTGTGTGCTATAAGAGCATTCCCACCACTAGCCCCTGGCGCTTTCTTGTTTGCTTTCTGCCTTTGCCATGTATATGACATGCGTGCATGAACCAGGCGTGCAGAGAGGGAGAAGCAGTGTTTGTCATGGCACATGTATTTGTACCAATATCTGTGAGCTTATGGGGTGGTTAAAGATGGCTTCCAGCTGAGACATCAACCTCTCATGGTTATTGTTTTTTCCGAGAGGGTCACTGGAAACTAATAAACCATTTCGCCATGGCGTGGTTCAAAGAAATAAGATTTTGGCATGAAAGTCCATGCCAGAAATGGTGTTTTGCTTTGCTCATTCAGCTAATCACCACACGGCAGACTTCTTTTGGTAGGACCAATTTGTAGCCTTTTGTGTTGTGAAATAAGGCTGCCAAAAGTTGAGGGGAAGGAGATGGATAAATTAATCCCATGATGCCCTTAGAACAGTTCCTGCTAAATAGTAAGCAGGAACAGATACGTGTGTGTTAAATTAAAGCAATTAAGAATGGCTCTTATCAGTGCTGGAAGAGTAGGGGAAATTACACGAAAGTGCGCAGTTACCGAGCCCATTTGAGGAGTTTTAAACTTTGCAGGAAGAGCATCCACCTTAGTGTTCCTATACATGTATGCATACTTACACGGGTACACAGGCATGATGAAAGAGAAGGTTCAGACATGAATACCAAAACCATGCTTTACAAACTATCTGGGTGAAGTTTATGTTTTTTTCTGTTCCACCTTAGACAGATGCATGGTTCTTCTGCTGACTGTATTACACATGCAGTATGCTACCAAGGGAATTGAACAGTGACTGGATTGGCCTGTGCCCTGCCGACCTAGGTGCAGCTACTGGCCACATGTCTGGAAGTCACACCACCGCACACTGCTAAAATGCAAAAGTCATTTTCAAACATGAACACTTTTTGCACTCATCTCATCATATATTAGTAAAAAGCCCTTCGTAAACTGGCCTCAGTCCACCCTCCACTCTCTGGGTTGCACTGCCCAAGAGTGTCATCAGAATGGCCTCTGGGTATGACAAGGAAACATCTTACGGGGGCAGTGTGTGTGACAGACACCAGTAGAGAAAGACAGCACCAAACAAATGGGAAACTGAATTTACTTTTCTTTCCTTCCAAAGGGAAGGAACTTGATTTTGAGTTTTTCGCCATTGCAGGTATTTAGCTATTTAATTTACATACTTCAAAATGACTCAGGCAGCCAAAATTTCTGGAAGAAAAATCTGCCGTGTGTTTCCTTCCCAGGTCATGCTTGTGTGGTTGAATGACTGTGCAGTCTCTCTCAGTATAATGTAGAGTATTTCTCACAGTGCTTAATATAAAGTTATTATGATAAGCCTGAAGGCAGCAAAACCCTAAAACTGGAAGCTAAGTAAATTTAGGATGGCAGTGGTTGAAAATATTATGATTCTAGCTATGGAAAATGACAGAACCCTTGAATTCTTTTCTCTGAAGAACTAAAACATACTTTCTCTAATCCATTTGTCCTGCTGCCTTCTGGTGGTGATGGTAAGGGTAGTGGTGGTAGTCGGAGGAGGGAGGGGGATGGTGATGGTTTCTTCCCACTAACCATTTTGAAACTTCACCCTCAAATGGTTCTTTCCAAACCAGAAAAGAATATACGAGCCACTTACCGCATAGAAATAATACATACAGCAAAATGAGGACATATTAAAGGGGAAATAACACAACATTTAGACTCCAAAATTAAATCTCCAGCAAAGATATTTCCAAAAACAATGAACAGATAAACACACGGATGGATAGCTTAGTCCAGGGACTTCTCCATGTTTGCATACTCAAACCCAGTCCTGGGAGGAGCAGCTGACCCCCTGATTGTAGGCTGCTCCTCATTGTTCTGTCCTCTGTTCTTGCTCACAAATGCTGTTCTTCAGTAAATTTAAAATGTTCCCCAGGGACCTTCCTCCTCCCCACCCTTTTTGGCTTAGAAATACCCTTTTATGGAAAACAGCAGAAACAACAAAGGAAACCACTGTTTTAAGGATTTGATTTTGAAACTTGTTAGCAATTTATAGAGACCTTCGTATATTTTATCTGTTTTCATTTAATAGTTTCTTGCTGCACTGAGGCTTCAGATATAATTACTACAGCATTTTATGATATTTTATGTGAGCAATTATTTAGTGTATCATTCTTATGGACTAGGAGGTCACCTGACCTATAGGAAGATAATGCATGATTGGCTAATAGAGAACAAAATTTGATTACATACTTTCACCCCAAGAGCATTGTTATTATCAGGAGATATGTAGTAAATGGTCAGGAACTGCCCTACACACCTAGGGGCTTTGAGAAATAGTTTAATGACAGAATTTAGTATCCATAAAATACCCTTTGAATCCTACCGTTTGATGGCATATTTGATATACTGACCATCAAAGGAAGAATGTATACCTAGAAATTAACTAGACATGCATAGGCTCTTCCTTTTAGGAATATGATTATATGCAGAGCCTGGGGATAAAAGAATTTGGGGAGGTAAGTATCCATATTGTCTAACTGATAATTATTTTATGCCTCCCAACACATGCCACAAGAGATCAAAGGAAGAGTATCCTTTCCCCACTGTTCTTCTTTGAAAAGGAACTCAACTTTGGAAAGATGATGCTGTTAAAGGAGGGAAGAAGAACCATAGAATTGGAAGATTCTGGTTTCTGGGAGGGCAGCTTTCATTCCCTCTTTAAAAAAGCAACACCATCATCTTGCTAGTGAAGCTGTCTTACTGTCAAGTTTGGTTTAATGCTTTCCTACAGAAACATGTCTGCATGCATTTATTCCTTGTGAAGCCATCCAACGAGGTTTAATTCTTTGACGCTAATAATTGTGTGTGGTTTCTTTAATTGATAATTTGTTTAAATCGCTTTTAGCTTTACAGCTTTCCTTTAGGAATGTTACTTTCAATGCTAATTGCTAATTGACATGAGTCAGAGTGATTGGAGGTATGGTATATGGTACTGACTGGGTGGGGAGGTGAGGAAGGGAGTGGGGAGGGTTGTCATTGCAGTTTATGGTCACACAAATTTGGATTGAAAGCATGCTCCAGCTGAAGACGAGTGAAATGCCATAGGCACAGAGATCTGTAATTAGATTTTCTGAAAAGTTATTTTGATTTACTGTTTAAACTAAAGGCTGGGGTAAGGAGATGAAACAAAACTCAGAGCTAGCCAAACTCAACATACTTCACACACCAAATACCGGAGCCCAGTGCAAGTTATCTTCTACCCAGTAACACATTGAGAGGTGGCTCCTGGTTGACTATGAAGTTCTTCAGGGCTCTGGCTGATTTCTAAGCTCTTTCTCTCCCCATCCCCCTCTTGACAGGCTTAAGGGAGACCACAGGCTCCGAGAGTGATGGGGGTGATTCAAGCAGTACCAAGTCCGAAGGTGCCAATGGGACAGTGGCAGCTGCAGCCATCCAGCCCAAGAAAGTTAAGGGAGTGGGCTTTGGAGATATTTTCAAAGACAAGCCAATCAAACTGAGACCAAGGTCAATTGAAGTAGAAAATGACTTTCTGCCGATAGAAAAGGTATGTTCAACAGTTTCTGTTTTATTTCACCATAATGTGAAACATCCAAAAGTATATTGTGGGGTTTGGCCTCAGACTTCTGATGCCTCTCTTGAGGATTTTTGTGTTCTCATGTACTTACTAGCTGTTTTCCCTCTCTCCTTTTAGCTCTCTCTCTCTCTCTCTCTGTGGTAATGGGTTCCCTTGCAAAGCGCAGGCTCTAGTTTTGTTGCTTTCTTTCTTACTAATCTTCTCTTGTGTTAGTCTGCTTTCTATCACTATAACAAACTGCCTGAGATAAGTTTTTCATTTTTATTTTTATTGGTACATACTTACTGTACACAATGATTACATTCCTTCGAGGAATCGGTACATGTACATAACAAATATTAATTCTTTTTTCTTCCTCTTTGCCTTGCTTCCCTTCCTGAGATACTCGACCTATAAAGAGAAAAAAACTTATTTTGGCTCAGCGTTTTGGAGGTTCCAGTCCATCACTGGTTGGCCCCATAGCTTTGGGCTACAGTGGGCATGCATGGAGGGGCAAGATTTGCTCACAGCATGAGCTAGAGAGCAAAGAGAGAGAGAGAAAAAGCAAAGGGTCCTACAATCTCCTTCAGGGATGTACCCCTGATGAGCTAAGGACCTCCTACACAGCCCTACCTCTCAAAGGCTCCGCCACTTCCCAATAGTACCAACCTTGGGACCAAGCATTTAATGTATGGGCCTTTGGAGGGCATTCCAGATTCCAACTATGGCACCTCTCTATGGAATATTTCTCAGGATGACTTTTCAGATGTCCCAGCACTTCTCCATCCCCTTTCCCCAAAATGCTCATACCTGGACCCAGCTAAACACATGACCCTGATGCTTTTCAGACCCTAACAACCCCCTTCCCCATACATTTCTGTAATATTTTGGGCTCGGGTGTGTTGACTATGGTTCTGTAGTACAAAGAAAAATTATGAGTTCTCTGTAATAGTTAGGTGGAAATGATTTCAGAGTACTGAAAAGAAGTCTCCTGCATGTGTGAACGATGGAGACAGCCTGCATTGGGATTCCCTGCATTGTTCCCATCAGGAAGCTGGCTGTTTTCTTCTGCCTCTGGTTCTGGGTTGGCAAGAGGCAGACATTGTGTTGCTGCTGAGTACGCGGTTGCCATGGCAACACACTCGGAGCCATCATCGCTTGTGGCTGGTGATGACGTCTACTGTGGTACACTTCTAAGCATCATAGTTTTGCTTAGGAGTTGATAAGTTCTCTGGAATTTTCCAAATTATAATAGGCTACACTCGTGCTGTGTTTAAGTTTGTTAATTTGATTTAGTGCTGAAACTTTTGCTTTGATGTTTGTGCCAGTGGCATTGGGAGATGGGATATTAGCAACATCTCTAATGCAGGTTTATCAGTGGCTTCTAAATGTTTTTCATTTTTCATGAGATGAAATATTAAGGGTTACATCATCTTCTACAACTGTAGAACTTCCATCCTTCCCTGGCCCCAGCACACTTGCCCACCCAGGTCCATTAGAGACAGATTCTGAAAAGAGAACTTTTTGGACACTTACTTTATCCCCTTACAGATGAATAAGGGAATAGAGGAAAATACCCAGAAACTAAAGACTGTTTTATTTAAACTTCTTTTTTGTTGAAGCTTCTCCAAGTCAACATTGTTTCTTTCAATTTTCTGTATATGGTTTTTCTCAAGATATGAAAACAGTTTGTATCCTAGCTTGTGACCTCACTTCTGTTTCACATGGTCACATTCAGATTCCTGTAAGTTTGTACAAAAGAATAAGTTCCTATTTGGAAAGAAATAATAGTTGGAGTTTGTCTCCATTATATTCAGGTGTTTGAAATGACCATTGAATCAATCACTAAATAGTTTATTCCCTTTATTTCTCTCATGACTCTTGGTCTTTTTCTTCTCTGTGTAGGACAGTGTGTGCGTATATAACTTCTAAAGTTGCTTTAGTATTTTTAACTGCCAATAATGAATTATTAATAACCATTAATTTCAAATGCAATACTTTCATTTGCTTGTGTACTTACTTTTGAGGTGAGAGTCTCACTGTGTGCCCTAGACAGGTCTTGAACTCTTAGGTTCAAGCAGTCCTCCCTCAGCTTCCCAAGTGCTAGGACTATAGGCGGGTGCCCTAGCTACTCCTGAGTTTATTTCTTAGTGCACTTTTTCCCTGAACCCCAGAGCTGTTTGTTTAACTTCCCACTTCAGTGTCTCCATCTGGATATCTTAAATCTGCATCAGTTTGTCCGAGCTGGAAGTCCTTATCATCCCCTTCTCCATCCAAAGCTTTCCCTACCTCAGTTAAAGGCAGTGCTATTGCTTTCTCACTGCCCAAGACAAATGTTCTGGGATTTAACATGACTGATCCATCAGGAGACTCCATCAGTTTTGCCTCAAAAGTATGTCCAGCATCTACTTCTCCATGTCTTGTCACCTCCATTGTTCCCTCATAGGGCTTCTTGCATCTCCCCACTGATGTATGCCATGTGCTCAGAGCAGTGCATGGTACATAAGCAGGTGCTCATAAGTATGTTCAGTACATCTTTGTGGAATAGGAAGACTTAATGCATTGGTATTGATTACATGGAGCATTAACTTTGAAAGAGTTATGCAGTCCTTGTGTGTATATATGTGTATATACATGTATGTATGTGTGCATCCAAATTTCTGATTTGTTTGCAAAATGAAACTATGTGCCAGAAATTGCATTAACCTACTCCGTGGGAAGTGTCTGGGGGAAATATAACCTCCCAGGCCCTTTTTTTTTTAACTGACTGTGAACAATGTTTACAATACCTAAGAAAATTTGAAACTACCTCCACCCCCTGCTGTTGGAACCACAGAAAATTGCATAGATTTATGGATCCATTATGTTATTGCACAGCCTGACACAAGAATAGATGAGTGTGATGTTATTTTATTAGTGTACAACCTGGCTCTCATCACTTTTGGGGTGTTTTTTTTCCTGAGATTTATGTTTAAGGAAGATAATTTTCTTTGAGAATGGAGCTTCCTGTTTTGATTTTGCAGAAACACGAGCTAGATCTATTGTGGCACTGTGTGTGGTTGGTGAGGCCCAAACATGTCTCCTGCTGCAGGCTAGGGCAGTTGGCCTTCTGACGTGGCTGATTTGATAGCTTGGATGAAGGAAAAAAGGAATTGGAAATAATTAACAACAACAAGCATCATATTCTTTCCATTTCGGTTTGTGAAGTATGATGACCTGCTTTTCTGCTTATCTTACCTGTTTAATCCATATGACCCCGAAGTGATATTTAGATTATATACCAGAAGACAAATTGCATAATGTCCCTTTACTACCAGTGAATAAAGAAATAGCGAGTATAGATATTCTTGTTTCTCTTAAGATATAAGCATGGAACCCATTTATTAATCTGTTTAATACTGCCAAGTGGATAAGCCTGTGAATTATTTGTGTAAAGCACCATTTATCTGAAGTATTTATAGATGAAATGATATAATATCTAGATTTCTTTGCAGTAGTTAAGAAGATAGAAGGCCGGGCGTGGTGGCGCACGCCTGTAATCCCAGCACTCGGGAGGCTGAGGTAGGAGGATCACTGTGAGTTTGAGACCAGCCTGGTCTACATAGTGAGTTCCAGGTCAGTCTCAACTACATAGTGAGACCCTGTCTCAAAACCCCCCCCCAAAAAAAAGAAGAAGAAGAAGAAGATAGAAAATGGATGAGGAATACAAGAGACAAAATTGGTTATGAGTTGGTAATTGTTGGAACCAGGTTGTATATACATGGAAGCTTGTTACATTCTTTTTCTGTATCTTTTGGAAATTTCCCTAATATCAAAGTTAAAGAAAAACCTTGGAGAAAAATGGAGCATTTACAACTGAGCTCAGGCCAGATGGGCTGGCACATGCCTGTAATCTCAGCAATTGGGAGGCCGAGGCAGGAGGTTCACCACAAGTTTGAGGCCAGCCTAGGCTACATAGTGAGTTCAAAACCAGCCTGAACTACATGATGAGAACTTGTCTTAAAAAAAACAAAAACAAAAAAACCAACCAACCAACAAATGAACAAACCAGAAGGTTAGATGGGCATCCTATTATTTTCCTAGATGATTGTCCTCAGTTGGGCTGTCTATGAAATGGAAATACTATTTTTACCTTTTGTACCTTATAGGACTTTTAAAAAGACAGATATAGATTAAAAATTGTAAATTGTAAAAGTGACTCATTTCTGTTGTGTTTATTTAGTGCTCATGATTTACTTGGCACTAGGGACACAGTGGTAAGGGAGAACCAATCATTGTTCTCAGGATCTGAAAAGCAAACAAGGAATAATAATATAGTGTGAGAAATGCCACAATCAGGGTAAGATTGGTAATAATCACAGTGCTGTGCCCTAAGAAGACTCCTTGGACATGGCAGGAAGTGATGAGTTGGTGGAGAGGTTGGAGAATGTGGGCTTATAGGTAGGTGCATGTACCCACTTCCTACAGGAAGTGATATTTAAGCCAGTACCACAGGCCCAGTAGGCATATGTCAAGCAAAGGAGCATAGAGTTATCAAGGTGAGCAGAGCAACATATATCAATGCCTCTAAAGGGGAAAGATATAGCACAGATGGTTGTAGAGATGCAGCAGGAAATAGGAAAAGATGAGAATGTAGAAAGAAGCAGGGCCTAGAGTAGTGGTGGCAAACCTGTGACCCAAATGCCACAGCAGGCCGTTTGTATCATTGAAAGCTCCAAGAGGTTCACCATCACTGGCCTAGACCATGAAGAACCTTGTGAGATTTGTTAGGAGTTTGGGCTTCATCTTGAGGGCAACGGGGAGCTAGAAAAGGTGTTTTAAGCAAGAGAGCAACGTGACAAATAGGCGGTTTAGAGAAAGCATTTCAGCTGTAGAGTGGAAGGGGGCACAGAAGATGGTAAGTAAAATTCAGAAGATAGGTACCAGAAATTTATATTTGCTCTCTTAACAAATAGCTTCCCATCCCCAATTTAAGTGCTAAATCAGTTGATTAATAAGATGAGTGAGTGAATGGAGAATCAAAAGACTATTTTTGCTAATTTTTTAAATATGGATATCCAGTTGACCTAGCGCTGTTTGTTGGAAAGATCATCCTTTCTGTGCTGCATGGTCATGTCACTTTTGTTGTAATTTAAGTTGCTGCATATACGTAGGTCTATTTCTGGACTTTCTGTTCTGTTCTATTAGTCAGTTTATCTTTGAGCGCATTCTGTACTGCCTTGATCTTTGTTCCTCTTCAGGATAGTGTAAGCTATTCTTGACCTCTTGCATTTTCATTTAAATTTCAGAATTAGCTTGCCAATCCTCACCACCACCAAAAATCTTACTAACATTTTGATTGGGATTGCATTAAATCTATAGATACTTTTGGTGAGAATTTATACCTTTTCAACCCATAAACACAGTATGTCTCTCAGTGCAGATCTTATTTCACTTTATGAGAAGTCCTCAAGCAGTATGCTGGTGTCCTTTGTATGTCTTTCTATGCACATGTTATATTGTAATGCTGTTACTGATGAAGGCAGTTGGAAGATACAAATTAGGGAGAGAGCCAGATGGGCCTTCCAGCTGATCCCAGAATTAAACTTACCTACCCGATCTCAGCAACATTGCACGAGCTCAGGCCCATGTGACTCAGAAGGGCCTTGCCCCTCCGGGAAGGGCAGCCAGTGCAGCTTCTGAGTGAGGGAAAAAGAAGAGCTGATCATGCCGAATTTATTTTCCCTAACTTTACCTGTCAGGTGGGTCATTTCACTCTTGCAGAGGAGCGTGAGTAAAGGGGCAGAGAGTATCAGGAGTGTTTACTTGTTTACACTTGCGCTCCCTTTATGTGGAAGGAAGTACCATGATAAGGGATGCTCTCAATGTAGTCTTCATTTACATTTCCCTGATGGCTAAATATGTTGAACGTTTTTTCATATATGTATTGGCCACTTTTTCTTCCTTTGAGAAATATCCATTCAATTGTTTGTCTACTTATTGATTGAGTTACTGGTTTGTGTGTATTAAGATTTTTTACATTCCAGATATTAATCCTCTGCCAGAAGAGAAGTTGGCAAAGATTTTTTCCCATTCTGTAGCTTGTGTCTTCACTTTGTTAACTGTTTCATTTGCTGTGCAGAAGCTTTTTAATTTTTTGTGGTTTTATAAGGTCTCTCTGCATATTTCAGGTTGGCCTTAAACTCACTATGTAGCCCGTGATGACCTCAAACTCAAAGTGATCCTCCTGCCCCAGCTTCCCAAGTGCTGGGATTATAGGCATGGGCCACCATGTCCAGCTAGAAGCCTTTTAATTTGGTAGTTCCAGTTGTTGATTCTTTCCATTATTTGCTATGCTACTAGAGTCCTTTTCAGGAAGTCTTTCCTCCACCAGTGACTCCCCCTGTTTTCGTACATCTTCAGTCTGATTTGGCTATCATCAAGAATACAAAAACCAATGTCACTATATTATATACCTTAAATGTACCAATAAAATTAATTAAAAATAGAATACAAAAACCAGTAAGTGATAGCAAGGATGTAAGGGCAAAGTAGCTAGTACAACCGCTATGGAAATCAGTATGGAAGTTCTCCAAAAAACTAAAAATAGGGCTACCATTTGATCAAGCTATACCCCTCCTCAGTATATTCCCTAAAGAATTAAAGGCATTATATTATAGAGATACCTGCATACCCATATTTATTGTAACACAATTCACAGTAGCTAAGCCATGGAAACAGCCTAGATGCCCATCAAGAAATGAATGGAGGGCCAGGGATTTAGCTCAGTGTCTCTGCTGCCTGCTTTGCAAGCACAAGGACCTAAGTTCGATCCCTCCCCCCAAAAGAAATGAATGGATAATGAAAATCTGGTATACAGACGTCTTCTTAGTCATTTTCTCATTGCTGAGACATAATACCTGACACCCACAACTTAAAGGGGGAGAAGTTTATTTTGGCCCAAGGTTTAGAAGTTTCTGCCCATGTTTGGCAGGCTTAAGTACCTGGTAGAAGCACCTGGGTGGAGGAAAGCTGCTTGTCTCATGGCAGCTGGGAAGCAGAGAGCAGGGAGGCATTGGGAAGGAGGATACGCCCTTTCAGGTCATGCCCCTACTGACCCACCTCTTCTGACAAGATCCCACCTCCTGATAACCGGTCGGCTATAATGCCCCCATAATCCAATCACCTTTTCAAAGCTCTGCCTATGAACACATGAGGCCTTGGGTGGACATCCAGATACACACCATAACAAACATAATGGAATATTATTCAACCACGAAGAATAACAGAATCATGTCATTTGTAGGATAGTGGATGGAACTAGAGATTATTCTGTTAAGTGAAATAAGCCAGGCTCAGAAAGTCAGGTGTTGCATGTTTTCTCTCATGTATGGAATCTTAAAAAATAATAAGAGATGATATAAAAGTAGAAGATGTACTATTATAGAAGAAGGGGAGGAAGGAAAAGGAAAAGAGATGATATAAAAGTAGAAACACTATTAAGAAGGAAAGGGAAGAGGAAGTGGGCAGTGGGGGTAAAAATGATTAAAGTATATCTATGCATGTATGAATATGTCAAAACATCCTACTGTTTAACTAATATGCACCAATAAAAAAATCTGAAAAAAATGTGTTTTCTCTTACAGCTTAAGTTACTGTCGTGGGTAGAAATGGATAGCTTGGGAGAATATTTTGAAGGTAGGATCAAGAAGTTTCATAGTATATTGGGGGATACAGGAAAAGGAAACCTTGAAAATGCACTTTGTCTGATTAGAAAATACTGCAGAAGGAAAGTGACAGGTTAGGGTAGCTGGCTTTTGAGGAACTTGTTGGACTATCAAGTGGTGACATCCAGCAGGCAGGTGAATAATAAATCTGGTGACCAGGAGAGAGTGATAGATGTGGATTTGGGGGTCATCCACCTGAGGATTGGGTTGGAAGACTATAAGCAAGAAAGCAGTCCACACAGGACCTTATTCTTGTGAGGATGATGGGTAACTACCTCTGTTTCCTACTAGGGGACCTGGGAGAATTTCCTTTTCAGGCCGTTTCCCTGTGACCCCCCACGCAGGTCCTCCTGTCTTTCTAAGCTGTTCTTTTTATGAGTTACTCAGAGAAGCACTTGATGAGCACTTGGGTGAAGGGAGTAGTGAATGTCACACATGAGTAGATGAGTTACACATATGTGGGTGAGCCCCTGAACCTAATTTGACATACTTTTATACAGAACAATCCCAACTTTTTTGTGCCAGCTTATTCCATGCCTGGGTTCTCTAGGCACTAACTGTGTGGCCCTCTTAGTCAGTGAGGGAAGGGCAATCATTTTTGCCTCATAAGAAGATAGTTTGAGACTTGACAGTTTTCCTAGTTGGTAGTTTACTGTGTTTTGTCCAAAGAAATAAGAAGCTCCTTTCTCACAGTCTTCCTGTCTTAGCTGATTTCCGTTAGTTACTTCTGACATCTCTCTCTTGAAAGGATTTTGTTTTTCTACATTTTCTACTAGATATTTTTTGTAACAATTTCTTTTTCAACTTTCATCATCTTAAATCGAATCTATATAGTCAATCACCCAAATTAATGCCTTTATGGTATCAACATTGTAACTTTTACTTATGGCAAAGAATTAGAATTAAAATCATATATAAATAAGTCACTAATTAGCTGATTTACTCAGCCAAATTGCAGAAAGAGAAAATGAATATCTTTTACATGTTATTTCAGGTATCCTTTTTATTCATTCTAGTAAAAATTCATCAAGCTATCACAGCATAAAATTAAAACATGTAAACATCTGAAGTGATGATCTTTGTTCCTTAAAAATGAGAACCAAGGCATGGTAGCATATGCCTGCAGTCCTGAGGCAGGATTGCAAATTTGAGGCTAGCTTGGGAAATTTAGCAAATCCTGTCTCAAATTTTAAAAATAGGAAGGGCTGGGGATATATAGCTCATTGGTAGAGTGCCCCTGTGTTGATCTCTAGTACCTAAAAGAGGGAAGGAGTGTCAGGCTCTAATCCATTCGAGACTAGAAATAAACTCTGGGGGATCTTCAGGAGATAGTGATATATTCTTTGACTAATGAAGCATAACTGGGCCAAAACCTTGTAATTATCGGAGATCTAAGAGTATTGGATATCCCATCCCTCATTTTGGAGAAAAAATAAGATAATGTGACATTTCTTGAGCTGTTGGAAAATCAGTGGCTTTTAATGAACAGATGGTATTAAGATGCCCATTGGTTGCCTGGACTGAATGACGCATATTTGAGAGTTTCGCGCTTTAGTTTATCTCTCCTCAGCATACCTCTGTTTTCTTTTTTTTGTTGTTTTTATTGAGTTCATTGGTACAATCTAGGTATACAGTACAGTTCCATTCATTATTGGGATCTTGTACCTGTACATGACAGGTCCTGATTCTCATTTTTCCCTTGTCCCTGCCCTCCCTTCACCCGCTCCTCCCTTCCCCATTTACAAGCACTTTATTTCCATTTTTTCATTTTCTCATATTTTTTTTCCTCTCCCTTATTACCTTTCCACTACCCTTCCCACTTTCCCCACACCTTTAGCCCTTTACTTCCCATTTTACATTATTAATTCTCTCATTAGGATCCTGTGTACTATTATAGCTTTTCACACCAGAGAAACGATTCGGTATTTCAGTTAAAGAAATCTCTGTATGAACATTAAAAATAGGGAATCCTAAAATAAAACTAAAAAGGAAAGTAAAAGAGAAAAGGCACTAGGAAAAGTAAAAGGGGAGGAAGATTGACAGGGAAAGGTAAACAGTTTGCAGCATTACTCTTTGACATGTTTGGTGCTGTTTACAGTTTAATACTTAATGTGACTGAAAAATATAGTGAATGTTTAAATTCTAAAAACTTGTTACAGTGAAAGGCACATTGCCTTTGATCCCCCGCAACATGTTACCCCTTGCTTGGACCACACTTATCTCATCATTCTCGCCACTTTCTGAAGCAGTTCTGGAAAGTCCCCTCTCATGTCTTTAGTTATGCTGTTGTGACAGCCTCCGTGTCCTGAATCTATTCAAAAAGTTTGCCTTTCACAGTCATTGTGACTTTGGGAAAGAGCCAGAATCACACAGTGCCAGATGTGGTGGAGATGAGGGTATTACCGTGATGTTTTTACAAGCCTGCCTTTCCTTCGGATGGCACTCAGCAGCAGTACTCACTGTATCTGTGCTCACACCTCAGAAAGACATGAAAGAAGACTTCCAGAACAGCTTCAGAAAGTGGCGAGAATGATGGGCCAGTGAGAGGGAATGCTTTGAGGGGCTTATTGGCATTGTATCTTTTACCACACTAAAAATGTTAAATTGAAATAATCACTGTATATTTTCATCACCCTTTATATATGCTTCACATGTACTTTCTAAAGCACTCAGGCTAGTGTGTTTTTGGCACTGCTGAGGATTGAACCCAGGGCCTTGTGCATCCTAGGCAAGTACTCTGCCACTGAGCTACATTCCTAGGCCTGGTAGTGTATTTTCTAAGAAATACTCAATTGCAACCCAATCATCTACAAGTTTTGCATTCCAGGGAGGAGGGAGGAGAGAAGACGATGAAAAAAATTAAGATGTGTTATGTACATGTACCAGCTCCTCATGATGAATGTAATCATTATGTACTGCAAATGTACTGCAAAAAAAAGAATCACATTCCCAGCCTTTAAAATTATGTTTTTAGGAGTACTGTACAGTGGTTATTAAGCATGTGGGTCAGAGAACCCCGGTTTAAATCCCAACTTTGCCTCTTCTTTGGACAAGTTATTTAATCACTCAGTGCTTTCTGTTTCTCGTTTTTAAAATAGAAAAGCAATAGGATCTGTCCCATGGGTTGTTGTGAGAATTATTAATGTGTAAAATGATTAGAAAAGTTATGGTATACAATAATTACTTCATTAAAGTTAGTTGTTACTGTTTTCCTTGTTGATAGAACAGTGTGCTCGCTTCAGCAGCACAGATACTTAATAGAACAGAAGGAATACCCATAAATGGCAGTGCCCTTTCTAGGATCATTTCTTTAATTTTTGATTATGGAAAATTCCAAACTCTGAGAAGTAAAATTGATGCTTGGTGTATCTGTGGTAGCCATTTGTTTTGCATCACCAAGTCTTAAATGTCACCCACTGGAAAATAAGTGCCATAATTTGAAATTTTGTGTCACCATTGTATTTACAATTCCTTAAAAGTAGTTGTTAAAACCATCATATCTAGTTATATCTAGATGAATTAAGATAGTATTTTGCCCTAATCCAGTTGAAATTATAAGAGAAAACTCATTTTGTCTGGGGTCTGCTTGTGGTCTAGCTACAGATTCACTTTTCCATTTGCTCTTTAATTGGTTCACTCATCCATTCACTGAAGCATTATCGAATACCTTCCATAGATCAGCAGTGGCAGTTCTGGGTTTGTATATAAATGTGCTAAGGGTTAGTAATCCATGTGGGAAGAGTTTGGCTAGATAGCATGTCTAGTTGGTGTATTCCCATAATACGTGCAGGTCCCCCCCCCCAGGAGGTTATTAATTTGGGTGGGGAAGGTGTGATCTAGTTAATTGGAATAGAGTTCACACTTCTCCAAATCATGCCTTGGATCACCCATCATATATAGGCCTTGTTGATTTGTCACTACATCAGAAAGACTTGAGTACGTATAAAAGTTACCATAATGCAGGGATAAGGACTACCGGAGTTATGTCCAAAGTATGAATGAGAATAAAGAAGACAGAACTATCAACTTTCCTGGTCCTTGAGAAGACAGGAATAGGGTGTCCCAGAGATCTTTTCAGGGAGAGAGGTAATTGGGTAAAGTGTTAAAAGATGATGGGAAGAGCTGGGAGTGGTGGTGCACCCCTGTACTCCCAGCAGTCTGAGAGACTAAGGCAGGAGGACAGTAAGTCAAACCTAGCCTGGACAACTTAATGCCTTAGTTTGACCTTGCCTCAAAATAAAAAAGGACTGAGGACGTAGCTCTGTGTAAAGACCCTGGGTTCAAGCCACCGAAGAGAGAGAGGTGGGTGGGGAAGGAAAGAAGGAAAGAGACAGGAGTACCTGGACAAAGAAAGAACATGATTAAGTCAAAGGGGCTAAGAAGTGAGTTGAATTAGATTGTAGAGGCTGTGCCAGGTGGTGGCGATGGTAATGGTGGCATTAAAAGGGGAGGTGGCAGCTGTTCCTACAAAGCTCTGCAAAGTCCCCTCACAAGGGGCACTTCAGGGTGGGCTGGTTAGTTGGAGGAGTTCAATTGGGCAAGAGCATAATCAGATTCATGCTTTAGAGAGGTAACTGGGGAGGTGCTGGGGAATGTGGACTAGAGATGGGAGAGGAAGTAGCTGAGAGAGTTGTCAGCCTGGGGCTTCGTGGATTATGACTGTTTGGCGAGGCACCAGGAACTTCTAGTAGCTCTTGGAAAGGGGCAGATGGGCCCACCTCATGCACACTCTTTTGGCTGGGCCGCTGTTGCCTGGGTTGGCAGCAGAACTGACAGAAGAGCCAAGTTTCCTTTCAAAGAAATTCTTTTGTGTATTTTGGGATCCTAAAAAAGCCAAGAGTCAGCATTCTCCTATCTTTCTTAACAGACTTAAGACAGAAAATTTTAAAAATTTAGTTGGAAAGTCATCATTAAATATGTTTACATATGTTTACAGACATAATCATGTATATCTGTACAATACAAATGCACATTTATTTATGGATATGTAAATAAGCGGGCTTATCTTCCTGGTTTTTAAATTAATTTTTTATTTTAGAATAGTTTTAGATTTATAGAAAGCTAGTGAAAACAGTGCAGTTTGCACATACCCTACACTCAATTTTCATTGTTGTTAACAGCTTGTATTAATATGGTACATTTGTCATAATTGGTGAGCCAATGTTAATATATCATTATTAACTAAAGTCCACACTTTATTCAGATTTCCTGAGTTTTTTACTCACTGTCCTTGTTTTTGTTCCAGGTTCCCATCCTAGGGTGTTACATTATGTTCAGTCACCCCATCTTCTCTTGGCTGTAGCAGTTTTCTGACTTTCCTTGTTTTTGATGACCTTGCAATTTTGAATTTTGTTGAATGTCCTTAAAGAGGCACTTGTCTGGAAGTTTCTTTGTGATTGGACTTAAGTGCTGGGTTTGTGGAGGAAGGCCACAGAGGTGGAGGGCCAGTCACATCGCATGTCAAGGCACATACTGTACCCAGACATCTTCTCACTGTTGATGTTAACCTCGCTCACCTTGACTGAGGTGGCATTGGTCAGGTTTTTCCTCTGGAAAGTCAGGTTGGTCTATTTTTTTTTCCTCCTCTTCTACTCAACTCTTTTACACTTGGGAACCCTGCACTTGAAGAGTTAATGCTCCACTTCCTTGATCAAGGGAGGAGTAGCTAAATAAACTATTTGGAATGAATTTGCATAGGATATTTATTATGCTTTCATCATAATTAGGTTTTGATAAGATGATTTCTTATCAGTTTTCTGAATCCCAAATGCAAATCCTGTAGGACTTGTGTCAAAGTTGTCATTTCCCACCTACTAACATCTCCCACACTTGTTTTTTCTATGTCATATGTAAACATATCTGTATCTCACTCAAGCAGATTGTAAACTTCTTGAGCACTAGGATAGCTCTTTTTAATAATTTTTTATTGCTTTGTTTTATTTTTTTCTCATTGAGTGTATTGGTACATTTTAGGTATATAGTACAGTTACATTCATCATTGGGATCTTATACCTTTACATGACAGGTCTTGGTTCCCATTTTTTCCCCTTGTTCCTGCCCTCTCTTTACCCCCTCCTCCCTTTCCTATTTACAAAAACATTTTTTCCATTTTTTTCATATTCTCAAATTGTTTTATTTTTAAATATTTTAAAATATTGTTTTATTTTTTTAAGACAGGGTGTTACTTTATAGTGCAGGTTGGCCATGAACTTACTATGTAGCCCTGGCTGACCTTGAACTTATAGCAATCCTCCTGCCTCAGCCTCCTGAGTGCTGGGATTACAGGCGTACACCACCATGCCTGACTTGGGATAGCATCTTATTCAAAGACCCTCCCAGAGTTGGGCATAGTACAGACAGTTAATAAATACAGAATAAATTATTTTTAAATTACTTTAATTTAAAATTTAAATATTAACCATAGTAACTGAAACAGGTCATAAGAATCTGAGAATATATGAAAGGTAGCAAGATGAAGATGTGCTGGCAATCTGACTTATGACAGTGACTCATATGAGACTCATATCCTTCTATAAGCACTTTACAAATATTATCTAGTCTTACAGACAACCCCATTGGTTGGTGCAGTTATTTCCATGATGGAGAGATTGGTTTTTGGGGTTCTTTTGGTAGTGCTTGTGATCAAACCCAGAGTCTCATATGCTAGGCAAGTGCTCTATCACTGAGCTACATTTCCCATTATTTGCATTTTATAAATAAAGAAACTGAGGTAAAGAAAGATTAAATAAATTGTTCAGGATTACACAATTAAGAAATAACTTGGATTTTGATCTCAGGTACTCCTGGCTCTGTAAAGTTTCCAACTCTTAACCACTGGGTTCTGAATTTATTAAAGTGGCCATTTAAATATTTTTTGTTTGTTCTGTTTTTGGTTATTTTTGTTTTGTTTTGTTTTATGAGACAGGGTCTTACTACATAGTGTAGGCTGGCCTTGGATTCACTGTGTAGAACAGGCTGGCCTCGAACTCCTGGCGATCCTCCTGCCTCAGCTTCTCCAGTGCTGGGATTACAATAGGCAGGAGCTACCACACCTAGCCTAAAATGGTATCTTATTTGGGGGAAAAACAAGATTTCTAAATACTTTATTGTGGTCTGTTAGCATACTCATGATGATATGGCAGCAATCTTGCTGTATTTTTCCTAGGAAAAGCCTTTCCATAAAACCAGGGCTGTTTTTCATTTCTAAGTTTGTTTTTTTTTAATGAGTAATTTTTTTGTGTAGTGCAACTAACTTCATTTCTTTAAAATACAGGCATTTTCACAATTGATATTTCATACACGTATCCAGCCATGCAATCTGTTGAAAGATAGTAGGGTTTTTATTTCCTCTCTGGAATTTTTAAGCAGAAGTAGTCACTGGGTCCTGCCAAATAAACACTCCCTCAGTATGTTTCTTAACCAAATGGTCACACCTTTGGGCCACAGACAGCAACCTAGATTCCTGAAGAGATGTAGGAGAGGGAGGAGGACTTCTCGCAAAACCACCCAAGCCATGAATCGGCAGTGGCTTCCTGAATCATAAACAAATGCAAGCTTTGTTCTCCATTCCTCATTCGGTCCCAAGTATGACTCAGGCTTAGGCTGGGTCCTCAGGCTCCATGCCTTTGGCTTTTGTATGGAAGTGGGAGGATTCCAGGGTAGTTCTGGGACCTTTTTAAACTGAAGAGAGAAGACTGACTGCATGATGGGAGAAGAGGTATTTCCTTTCTCTCGCTCTCTCTCTGTCTCTCTCTGTCTCTCTCTCTCTGTCTCTCTGTCTCTCTCTGTCTCTGTCTCTCTCTCCGTCTCTCTCTCCCCCCTCTCCTTCTCTCTCTCTTTCTCCATCTCGCTCCCTCTCTCTCTCTTTGCTTTTAGAGATGTAATACATCCCTTTAATTTGTATTGTATCTGTACCATCTTGTAGCAGGACTTGTACTGGGTTAACATTGGTGGGTTAAAATTATTTATGTGCCAGCTAGAATCCCACAATGGAGAAAGGGCTGTGGATGTGCTAAGGAAGAACCGATCAAATGTTAGGATTATTTTCTGAAGTCAAATGTTGCACTAGAGCTATTTAGCTGTTTTTATTGCTACCCCTGCCCCTGCCCCAGCCCCCACTGCTTTGGGCAGTTCAGTTATCAATTTTTACAGCTGTTTCCAATTTCTCTGTGTCTTGGTTTTCATGTGTTCATGCTGCAGAGTAATTTAGATGGGCAGTTTGCACAAGCAGTAACTGTTACATCATGTCACAGAGCTGTTTAGCAATTACAGATGTTTGTGCAGTAAACAAATACAGCTTGCTTTTCTGGTTAGTTTAGGAGAGAGGAATATGTCCCTGCTAAACGAACTAGCTATGAGACATTTCATTTGTGGGAGGCACAGCATTTGAAGTTTTCCTTGTGAATGAAGAAGCTGTGAGTAATGACTTCTGGGTGCTAAGGAACTGCTTTTTTTTAAATAGAGATAAAGATACTCACCTATTTTTGTAGTGTTGAGCATTTGTATTCAAATATTCTTATGTAACGTAAAATAAAGACATTATTTGCTTTCCTACAACTTTACTAGTAATAAGTTGTCATGTTTCAGTGAGTTGTTCATACTTGTCTACATAAAAGCAGAAGTCTATCATTTTCCAAACACAAAATAAAATTCCCTAAAATAAACCACAGGATAAGTAAAGCTTACAGTGTGTCATGTGTCTTCCATATCCCCATCTGTCATTGAAAAAAAATTTTAAGGGGAGAGATGAGGTCTGTAAAATATGTTCCTTTATGTCCTTTTATGTCAGCTTTAACTATTAGTATTTTTTAAATCATGGGGGGCGGGGAATAGGTGGCAAAAGGGAAGCATTTTAACACATTAAGAGTAAAAGAACTTCTTGAAATGTTTTCTAATGGTGCCTGATTCTTCCCTAGAAGGAGAACAGAGGTGTATGTATGAGGGAAACACTAGAAGGGTTTGAGTAAAATAAAAATAGCTTCATTTCCATGGGGTTGAGAGGATTTTCCTAGGGAAGAAGATCTGAAGTTTGCTGGTGTTATTTCCAAATTTTGGTAACTAGAAGAGAGAATAAGGTAATAAGTAGTCTTTCTCTGTGAGTTGCTCCTATTTGTAATGGTGAGTCTTCACAGGAGAAAAGGGTTGAAAACATGATAGGATAGCTGGTAAACTATGGAAATGTTTCTGCAACACCCCCCACACCCACCCTGGGTTCCTTAGGCGGAAGCCTAGAGATAGGAAAGGAAGATGGGAATGGGCTGGGAGCACTTACTAACCTGGTTATGTAGCCTGTAAGCTGTTTGTATTGTTGAGTGCTCCCTGAACCCTTTGCCTGTTTGTTTCTCAAAATGGAAATAGCTCTGTGACTTCTCTTATAACAAGAATTTTTGCAAAAACTATAATAATAAAAACTCAAAGTTGAAGAATATGAATAGAAATTGCCCTTAGTTATCTTATTGAAGAACACCTGTAATTAACATTTTATATATATCCTCCCAAACCTTTTTTTCCCAGAACCTGAATATGCATGTAGTGACATACATACCTGTCACTCTTCATACCATAATGGGGTTATATTAAATGTTGTCTTTCTTAAAAACATATTGTGGGTCCTCTTTTTCTGTCAGATAGCCATATGATATCGTTAGGGTATCCCTCCATCTTAGAGATATAGCACCATTTGTTAAACCCATCCGCACTTGATAACTCTTTAGGTTACTTTTATTTTTTAGTATTAAAATATTATGCTTACATATGCATATTGTATCTTCCCTGATTATTTCCTTAAGTTGAGTTTTTATTTTTTATTTATTTATTTATTTATTTTGGTATTGGTGATCGAACTCAGGACCTTGCACTTGTGAAGCAGGTGGTAGAACCACTGAGCTAAATCCTCGGCCCAAGTTGAATTTTTAAAAGAAGAATTTTCAAGTTAACGGCTGACTTAATTTGTGGGTTTGTTTTTAATGAAAATACAATCGCGATTTAGCTCAGCGGTTTGGTGGCCTGCCTTGCAAGCGCAAGGACCCGAGTTCAATCCCCGGTACCAAAAAAACAAAATACAATCGCAATAAAAGTAACTTTCTTAATCCTATATACTTAGCTTTACTTCCCAGTAGAAATCCTCATAAGAGCTTTCCATGTTCTGTACTCTTGTTGAGATGTGTAATTTTTTTAAAAATTACGGTAAAATACACTTAATATAAAATTTACCATTTTGACCATTTTTAAGTGTACAGTTTGGTGGTGTTAAGTACATTCATATAGTTATACAGCCACCATGACTAACTACTCATCTCTAAAACTATTTAATTTACAAATCAGAAACTGTTCCAATTAAATATTAACCATCCCATAGCAGGATCCCCCATCCTCTCGCAACCACCACCCTACTTTCTGTCTCTATGAATTTGACTAGGTACTTTATGTGGCATCATATAGATTTGCCCTTTTGTGCTTGGCCTATTTCACTTAGCTTAATGTATTCAAGGTTCCTCCATGTTACAGTTTATATCAGAATTTCCTTCCTTTTTAAGGCAGAATAGTAATCCGTTGTATGTATACGGTACATTTTGTTGGCCCATTCCTTGTCAGTTGAGTTGTTTCACCTTTTCTATATTGTAATAATGCTGCAATGAAAATTGGCATACTGTTACTTTTCCCTGTTTTCATTCTTTTGGGTATATCCCCAGAAGTGGAACTCGTTGGATCATATAGTAATCCTAATTTTAAGTTTTGAGGAAACTTCATATTTACTATAGTCACTGTATCTACTCCCACTTGCAATACACAAGGATTCTAACTTCTTTATATCCTCACCAATACTTACTACTTTCTCTTTTTGTTTTGTTTTTGATAGTAGCCATCTTAATTTTGGGTATGGAGTAGTATCTCATTATGGTCATAATTGTGTTCAATTTGTGTTCATCTTGCCTGTCACTAAAAGCAAAGAATATCATTCTTTTTATCTTAGAATTATGAGTTGGGATCAAGGTTTTCTGTTTGAAAATCACCATTAACCAGCTAATTGGTTACATAATCCCAAGAAATTACCCATTGCTTAAAGGAGGAAATAGGTTTCTCGTTTCCAGAGTGCCTGAAGAAAAGCAATATGCATTGCACATCCAGGTGGTTGGTAGGTTTCCTGCTTTTCATGTAGCTCTGCTTCCATACTTGAATCTATAGTTAGAGATTTATGGAGCGTGGTTTCAAAATAGTTATTTTGAGAAAAGATGAATTTCTTTTTTGTGCTGTTGTTAATTCCAGTGATATACTGATTCATCTTATATAGTGGTGAAAGCTATTTTTATGATTTTTCTCTTGCCTCTTCTCCTCTGGGATCACTTGGAATCAGAAATGAAGGTCCTTCCTTTCAGAAATTATTTGCTGAATTATTGATTTGATTCAATTGATATTCTTTAGTGGGATAGACAGAATTATCCATAGGTATTTAATTGTGGCTCTCTTTTGTTCTTTAGTAATAATTACTTCCTAATATCAATATCCTAGAATTTACAGATGGTTTTGATTCCTGAAATTCAAAGTT
Source organism: Fukomys damarensis (assembly GCF_012274545.1). Lineage (NCBI taxonomy): Eukaryota > Metazoa > Chordata > Mammalia > Rodentia > Bathyergidae > Fukomys > Fukomys damarensis. The sequence continues at coordinate 15,604,837 of NW_022900951.1, read as the reverse complement.
TCACATATTTCCAAGCGGCCATTACAATGATCATGTCCTTAAACCCAGTTTTTCTTTTTCTCTCTGATATTCTTACAAGTTATAAAGTGATATTGTAGCTAAGTGGATTTCAGTTGAGTTAAATGGCATGTGAAAACTGGCAAATTTAAAACAAGCTGTCCAGTTTACTTTGACTGCATGGGTGTGTCTTTTCTCACATTTAAGAATTTAGAGTGCTGGGGCTTGAGCTCAGTGGCACCTTGCCTGCCTTGGTCCTGAGTTCCATCCCGCGTACAAAAAAAAAAAAAAAAAAA